>NC_062574.1:5110814-5434564 GCF_022837055.1 Prionailurus viverrinus | reverse complement strand
CCTGTGCACCTCTCACCCTAGACCCCCCCAAGCCTCCTCTCCAAGCCTCCTCCAGGGTCCAGCCTTGCGCCTTCCCCATCCCCCATCATTAGCCCAACTAACGGAGGAGCCATATGGCGCCTCCACGCGAGGCACCCCACCCTACCCACATACCTCCTGGCCCTCAGGGACACAGCCCTTATGTTCAAAGAAGGAGAGAGGAAAGTCCCCTGCTCAGAGCAGCCTTCTCCAAAAGGACACAGAGCTCCATTTCCTTCCAGCCTTTTCCCCAGTTCTTCCACCAAGACTGTTTACAGAAAAGCCCCAACCAATCTTGCCAAAGGAACCGGTCACTTCTCGCCTCTGCAAAACCACTGGTCCCTCAAGCATCTCTCGCCTCTAGGCTCTGGCCCCCCGTTCACCAACCGAAAGCTCCCTCCTCCACCCTCCTGGCCCATTTAATCCTGCCCACCCTTTAAGGCACTAGGTGACGCCCGCCCTGACCACAGTGGCCTCCCTCTGAACCTTCCGAGCAGCACGTGGCTTGTTATTCTGCTGGGGCACCTGGATGGCTGATTATCCTTGGACCGTATAGACTTGTCCTCCTGCTCCCGGATGTAAGCCCCTCAGTCGAGGACTGTATCGCATCTATCATCTCGCTTCCACAGGACCTGACGGAGGGCTTGATGCACAGTGGGTGCCTGATACCTAGACAGAATGGCTCGATGTCCCCTCCTCCGCCTCTGGCCCCCCAATATCCTGTGCTCAGTAGGTGATGGACATGGACCCCCCCACCACCACTCAGGTGGAGCCTGGGGTCCCCACACCCTGGGAGCTCTCGTCCCTCCCAACCCAGGGGGACCAGGGACGTGAGGCCACCCTCCCCCGAGGCCGGCAACAGTGTGTCTTCCGTGCCCTCTTGCTCGTGTCCTCGCTGCACCGAGCGCGTTCTGCCGGTCCCTCGTTTTGCCAACTCACCGAGGTCATTGTGAATTCTAACCCTGTCCACAGCGCCTTGTCTTTCTCTCTCCCCTGCACCTCATTTTGGTAACAGCCAGAACACATTCTAAATCCTTCTGCTTCCTGGGCGCGGCAGGTAATTAGTGGGCCAGCTCAGTGACTCTCCCTTCTCCCCCGGCCATATGGTGAGAGCGGGCTCCGTCTGCACCCCCACCCCCCCCCCACCCCAGGCTGCCTCCCTGGCAGGAAGGGCGTGGGCAGGGTGTCCACTCTGACCAAGCCGGCCAAGTCCCTGAGGTCCCCAGGCAAGATGGGGCCCTTGGGGGCGCAGCTGGTCAGAACAAGGACAGCTCCTCTGGCTTCTGGAAGGCTCTGCTTCCGGGCACACCCCTTCTTAAGGCACTCCTGGGCTGGGAAGAGCTATTCACCACTGCCCTCCAGGACCCCCAGGATCAGAACACGGGGGCTTGGGACTCACTCTCTGAGTGGCACTAAATTCTGAAGTGGGAATAAATGGGGTCCTGTAACAAGCCTGGCACAGAGAATGGGACAGCGATCCGGTCATTGGGTTTGCCTGAGCTCTGACCCCAGGGGTCACAGAATCCCAAGAGAAAGACAAAGCCCTGTGGACGCTAAGTGAGCTCCGGATGGGGCAGACTGGGCCAGATCCACACCCTGCCCCAGCAGCCCCCAGCAGGTGCTGGCTACCACTCCTGTTATATTCTCAGAAAGGAAAAACCCTAGAGGTGGCTCGGCGAGCCTCTCCCGAAGCCAAGAACACCCAGGGGCTGCCCCCACCCTACTTAAACGCATCCTGGGGCGAGTGGCTCAGCACTGCCCAAGTAGTCTCTGCCTTGGAGGTGAGCGGCTCACATCATGAAAACATGTGCCCTTTGGCGGAGAAAACATCGGCCCCTTCTAGCGTCTTCCACAAACCCCAAGTCTGCATACCGTGCCAAGCAGGTGCCGGCATCGACCCCCGGCCACAGGACGGGTTCCAGGCAGCTGTGAGGGGGCTCCCCACATCCCGTCTGTACCTCTGATCAGTTTGACTTCAGGGCTTGGGGTCTGGGGTCAGACTGCCTGCACTCAGAGCCCAGACCAGCCCCCTCCTGGCTGTGTGAACTTCCAACGGGATTCTGAAGCTCCTGGGCCTCGGTTTCCCCATCTACAAAGTGGGCGTGATAATTGTGACTGCTTCATAGGGCTGCTACGAGATTCAAATAAGTCAGTGCACGGAAAGCGTGTTACCAAGCACCCAGAGTCGTTAATGTCACTGAAGAATGGGCCTCTCTCCGGGCGCCTGGGTGGCTCAGTCGGTGAAGCGCCCGACTTCGGCTCAGGTCATGATCTCACGGTTCGTGGGTTCGAGCCCCGCGTCGGGCTCTGTGCTGACAGTGTGGGGTCTGCTTGGGATTCTCTCTCTCTGCCCCTCCCCCACTTGCCCTCATGCTCTCTCTTGCAAAATAAGCAGTCTTCAAAAAATAATAATCGTAACGCCATAACAACACTCTACAAAAAAAGGATGGGGCTCTCAGGTCTCCCCGCACCACGTCCCTCTCCTGGCACACTCAGGTGCCCGCCACAGGCCACAGGAGTGCAGGGGTCCAAACACGAGCCTCAGAAACAGCAGGCATGTCTGTCTCTAGATCCGCCCCGGATCTGGATGCAAGGTGCTTTCGATGCAATCCACAAACGGCTGTTCTTCTCTGTTTGTTGACACGGAGCGGTGACCTGCAGCCCCCTACCAGGACCAAAGGGACGCTTACCGCGCTGTAAGCAGGCCAGGCCCCAGGAATGGCGGGTTGAGCTGCACCGAGGCCCCACGGGGCTTGAGAACAGACCTCACCTGGCACACAGGTTCTAATTCTCACTTACAACAGGCAGAGGAGATGTCGCTGTCCCAGCTTACAGACCCGGAAACTGAGGCACGCAGAGGTTAAGTAAAGCGGCCAAGGCCCTACAGCCAGGGGGAGGGGGAGCCGGGGCCGATGCTCTTCACCCAGTTCCCTGACGCTCTGCGAGAGCAGGCCGCCCAGGGTGTGGGGGCGTCATTGGGGCTTGCACCCCCCCGGGGTCGGTGGTAGCTCAGCTGAGACCTGGGAGGTAAGGGAAGGCGGGCAAGGCGGGGGGAGAGCAGACAGAATATTCCTGAGCACAGAGCAGGGCGTGCCCGGGAAGCCTGAACGGGCTCTGGGGGCCGCAGCTTTGGCTTCGAGAGGGTGGGGGCAGGGGAGCTATTCTGGCTGCACAGCCCAGCGGAGCCAGCTCCCTGAACCCCCAAAGCTGTGGGGAGGGGTCTCCAGGCCGTGGAGCGGAGGGGGACGGAAGCCAGCGCCCGGGCTGAGAAGCGGGTGGGAGGAGAGAGGAAGTAGAGGCAGCAGGTGTAGACAACTGTTTTTGCAAAGTTCGGCTGGGCTGTCCGGAGGCGGAGAGGGGGAGGGATACGGTGGGGAGGGAGGGCTGTCCTCGTGAGTTAAAAGTGGGGAGTGGAGCGCATTACACGCTGGAGGAGCTCGGCTCCTAGAGAAGGAGGGGAGGGGGTGAAGATCAAGGGCGAGACGCGTCTGGAGACCGGAAATAAACACGATGCGGGCGACCAGCGGAAGGATACGCTGTGCGCCGCAAAACGGGCTTGTGCGATGTGACCTCAGGGTGTCTACACCCCAAGGTATCTTGCACCCTGCGGCTGTCATCATCAGGGGGTGCCATCCGTCCCTCCCTCCACCTGGTGGGCCGCTTATACGCTTAATAAGAACGTTTGTTCTTCATCACCCGGGTGATCAATAACCACCCACCCCCCTCCAAGAACTTCAGGTCCACGGAGAACCCTAGTCTCGCTCTGATGTGGTTAATTCATCAACCTTCATTAGGACCCCTTCCACTGGCTGTAAAATCAGGTTCAAGCAACACCCTGGCCAGAGCTGGAGGAAAGGGAGGGAGGCCTGGCATTTGCAAAGCACCTCAGGGGCTCACGGTCGTGGGCCGGCCACCAGCTCCCGGACAGCACCCTGGTGAGGGATGTGGCCCTGCTCACACGCCACACAGAAGGCGGCTGTGGCTTTCAGAGCGAGGGTGAGAGCAAGGGTTGACAAACTAGAGCCCCCAGGCCAAATCCTGCCCACCACCTGTTATTGTAAATGAAGGTTTGTGAGCACCCGGCTGAGCCCGTCATGTACCTGTTATGGTGGCTACTTTCCGCACCATGGCAGAACTGAGCAGTGGCAACAGAGGCTTTCTGGCTGCAGAGCCTAAAACATTTACAACCTGGCCCCTTTCAGAAAAAGTTTGCCAAGCCCTGTTGGGAGCGCCCTGGACTAAAACCATTCTACCTCAGGGCCTTTGCACTTGCTACTTGCTATTCCCTCTGCCTAGAATGCTCTTCCTCCAAGTCTCTCCATGGCTGACTCCTGCTTGCCAGTCGGGTACCAGCTCAAATGCACTTCGTAGGACAACACTGTCAAAAGTGACAACCCCCCCCCCCCCCAGGTTCCTCGAACACATCACCTGACTGCTTGTGTCTGAGCATTCAGCACACTCCAAAGTTATCTCCTGGCATACTTCCTGTCTCCTCCAACACAGCATAACCTCCACGAAGGGTTTGTTTTTTTCGTGAATGAAACGTGAACCCAAGTAGACACTCAATACCACTAACATTTGGATCAATGTGATTTTATGTTTTTTTGGTGGTCATGTAAAAAAAAAAAAAAAGAAAGAAAGGAAAAGAAACAAAGAAATTCATTGTGAGAATCGATTCTAGTTAATCCAATATAGTCAAAATACTATCATTTCAACATGCGTTCCAACAGAAAAAAATCACAGAGATATTTTACATTCTTGTTTCCAAACCAACCATTGGAAGTTTGTGAGGCTCTGAAACACATTTTAATATCAGTTCTTTTTTTTTTTTAAGTTTACTTATTTATTTTGAGAGAGAGAGAAAGACAGAGAGCATGAGCAGGGGAGGGGCTGAGAGAGAGGGAAAGGGAGACAATCCCAAAGCAGCTTCCACACTGTCAGCACAGAGCCTAATGCAGGGCTCGAACCCACAAACCATAAGATCGTGACCTGAGCCAAAACCAAGAATCAGATGCTCAACCGAGCCACCCAGACGCCCCCCAATTTCAGTTCTAAGCGTTCAACAGCCACGGGTGGCCTAGTGGCCAACACATGAGCCCCCGCAGGCTGAAAACAGTGCTCCCCTATGTCAGACGCTGCCCTGACTCCTTTTCCCTCAAATTCATTCACTCCCACAACAGTCCAAGGAGGAAGATGTTATGCCCAACCCCGTTTCACAGATGGGAAAATGGAGGCAGTCTGGATCCCCCCCCACACACAACAGTCTGGCCCCATCGTCTATGCTCGTCACCACCCCCCAAATTGCCTTGAATTTTTGGGTGAAGGCACAGTTAACCTGAGTGGTGGAATTTTGCAGAAAGGAGCCAGTATTACGGGAAAATGCAGGAAAGCAAGAACACAAACGGGAAAAACAGCTGTGACACAGACTCTGTGGCCGTCTCACTGGCCAAAAATCACTCAGCTAGAAGTGTGCCCCACAACCCAGAGGAAAGCAAGAAAGAATACTGGGACGACCAACAATGATGTGGAACAGAGGGTAAAACGCAGGTCCCCCCATAAGAAAGGGGAACCCTACTTGTCCCATGAGCTTATTACCAAGCTCGGCTGCCTGCTGGCTCTGTCCAGACCATAGAAAGGGCTCGCGGGCTGCTTGAACGGTCCTTGCGGATTTTATCTTCCAGCCTTGATGATCTGGGCAGGCTGCCTGCACTATTCACACACCTTACCCTTTCCAGCCTCTGGAACTCCTGGGCATCCTGCAAAACCCGCTCAAGCATGCCAGCCCTTGCGGAACCTCGGGTCCCCTACTCCCTTCTCTGCTCCCACGCCTGGTGTTGTCCTTGTGAGGATGTCTACATGCCGATCCACACTTCTTCCGGGGGCGGGGAACCCACAGGGCTCCGTTTGTGGGCCCCCCCGCCCCCCCGCCAGGACCCAGGACAACATCGGGTCCATGATAAACTATTTGGGAGGCCAGAGTGACAGTGGATTTGGCCTGATTACCCCGTGTTTTCCCAACGAGTGAGACCAAAACCAGTTTTAGACGCTTCCAAGCTCGGGTCAAGTGTAATGGCAGATTCTTTGCGAGGCATACATGAAGGACGTCCTGTGGTCCAGGTTCAAGGTGGTGGGGATATAAGGAAATGTCAGTGAAACATAAAAGTAACAGAAGAGGGGCACCCAGCCCGGGTGGCTCCATCCGTAAAGCGTCTGACTCTTGGATTCAGCTCGGGTCGTGATCTCTTGGATTCAGCTCGGGTTGTGATCTCACGTTTCGTGAGTTCAAGCCCCATGTAGGGCTCTGTGCTGATAGCAAGGATCTTTCTTGGGATTCTCTCTCTCTCTCTCTCTCTCTCTAAAGAAGTAAGTAAACAAGCTTGAAAAGAAATAGTAATAGAAGAGCTCAACAGCACAGTGGCTGAAACCCGCTTGTCTGGGAGCCCTCTCTCTACCAAGGACTGTGTCCGTGGCCTTAGGCAAGGTCTCCAGTCTCCCTGTCCTCAATGTTTCCACCTGTGAAATGGGGCAACTATGATACCACCTCACAGGGTCACGCTGAGTAAATGATATAAATGGCATTACGTGGTACCTGGTGCTTTGTATGAACTCCGTTCTAAGCACTAATGAATGCGACTCGTGTTATCAAGGATTAGTGATGTGCCTTTTCTCCACCGCCAGCCTCGACTCAGCAAACTCCGTGGGTCTCTCAGACCCTGCAAGGAGGGAACAGTGAGAGTGGCTGTGTCATGGGGCTGCTGTGGTCGGCCCATGGCCCAGCCTCCGTCAGTCATCCCCAGACACGGACCCACAGACAATGGCTGTAAGAGTGAGGGAGGGCAAGCTGTGGGGGGAAGGGAGGTAGCCCAACATCCGGACAAGGGCCATGAATCTCTGGTGGGGAAAGGCCATGCCAGTCTGCTAGGAGACTGTCAGAACCACAGGCGTGGGTTTGGAAAGAAATTACTGCCAAGAGAAAACTCAGGAGTGGCAGGGAACGGCCCAGAAGGTCCTCAAAACGAACAGGGCAGCTGAGAACCAGTCACCACTAAAGACCCAGTCGATACGATCAGGGAGACCGTGAAAAAGAGCGGAGGCAGAGGGATGCCTGGCAGTTGCCAGGAAGACAGAGAAGGAGAAAGGAAAAGGTAGAGGGGGGCGCCTGGGTGGCTCAGGCAGTTAAGCATCTGACTCCGGCTCAGGTCATGATCTCACAGTTCCTGAGTTTGAGCCCCGCATCGGGCTCTGCGCTGACAGTGTCGATCCCGCTTGGGATTCTCTCTCTCTCTCCCTCTCTGTGCTCCTCCCCCACCCGTGTGCCTCTTTCAAAAGAAAGAAAGAAAAGGTAGAGGAGAATGGCAGGTGTGGGTGACGATGACAGGACAGTCACAACAGTGAAGGTAGCCACTGAGACAAAGGTCAGTGCCCTTGAGATACACAGATTATTATTCCCTTCGGTCATCAATGGCTGTCGGAGGAGGGTGCCAGTTACCTCACTGCAGAGACGTGGGACGGAGGCAACACAGCCTGGGCCCTAGAGCCTGTGACCGGGCAGGGAGGAGTCACGCCCAGCTCTCTCTAGCTGCACACACCACACTTCCAGCTCCAGCGCTGAGGCCCCACCCTTCCACCTCTCCCCTAGGCAACCTCCGTGTGCCTCAGTTTCCCCACAGGCCAAGTCCAGGTTGGCTCAACTGATCTCCCCATCCCCTTAGCGTCCCAAAGTCTTACAAGGCTGTCCTCTCCATCCCCCATAGAACGAGACAGTCCTGTCACCTTGGGGTGGGGAGTAGAGGGGGGCGGGCGATCTGAGAAAAAAGAATCCCACTTCCCACCAGAGGCTGAGGTTGACCGGAACTTTCTCAGAGTTCAGGTACATGGCCCAGGTTGGCCGGCTTCGCCCGCAGCCCGAAACGGGCTCTGAGCTGCCTGAGCTCCCGAGACCTCTCTCCACACAAGAGTCTTTCTTGACAGAGTGGTCATAATGGAGGGGGCCCCTCTGTACCCAGCCGGGGAAGCGAACTCCCAGCCTCCGGCCACACTGAGCCTGGAGAGCTGGGTCGGCCCCAGACAGGAGGACAGAGCCAGACGGGTCTGGTGAAAACCCTGGGTGCTGGAACCACAGCCTTTGGTTCAGCTCGCCACCGGATGACCAGACTGCCAGGCTGAGTGACCGACTCCCTACTAATTTTATAGAGAAGCGCTTTATGGGGTCTCTGTGGCACGCAGCTCCGTGACGAGCCCCTGCGCGTTGGCTCCTACGTCCATCCGAGCAACCGCGTCTTCCTGGTCCGGGGACGCCACAGAGAAGAGAAAGACAGACCCCTTGCCTACGCGGAGCTTACGTCCTGACAGGGACAAAGACAGCGAACCATCGAAGCCACAAATACACGATGCTGGATGGCCTAAGTGCCTGGAAGAAAAGGCAGGGGATGGGCGCAGATGGGGAAGTCAGGGAGGGCCGTGCCGTCTGGGCCTCAGCCGTCACAGCCCAAAGATCTGGTGACGCAAAGCTTCCGGCCAGAGACACAAAACAGGGAAAGACCCCCAAGGCCAGCACCCACTCGACACGGGGAGGGACGGGGTCTGGGTTCCGGCGGGAGGCGCAGGGGGTCACAGGAGCAGCGAGGGGCCAGGCCGTGCAGGGCTGTGACAAAGCGCCCCTCGGCCAGCCGCCCAGGCTTCATTCCCGGTCTCCACGACGCTTACGCAGTCGCGTCCCCCGGCTCCCTTCGTCTGCCATCACAGCGCACGGCTTTGACAAGAGGCAGGATGACCGATTGCTCATTTCCCCCGGCTGATGCCACTCTTGGTCAGGGGAGGTGGGAAATCTAAACTTTGGAACCCCAACACGTGGTGTCACCGGCTACCGTGAGGGACAGGTTCCCCGCGCTCCCCCAGCTGCCCCCAGACGGGCTCAGGGGACCTTCAGCTACGGACGCAGTGCATTTCGCGAAGCCTGGCGCTCCCTGACCCCTCAATCAATTCTGGTACTTGTGCTCATCCCTGCCGCTGCCCAGGTGTCCCCGTCAGAGCTGCAGACCGGCCCCTCCCCCCTCAGTGCACCTGCTCCTCACTCCCTCCTGCCGTCGGGAGGACGTGTCCCTGCAGCCCGCTAACCTGGGCCAGCGGGGCTCGAACCTGTGGGTCTTGAGATGCACCCACGCTCCACAGCCCTCAAGACGTTCCCCTCGCCTGCCCATCTCCCCCCGCCCCACCCCCCAGACCAATTAATCCAGAATCTCTGCGGTGAGGGCCAAGCAGTGGTATTCTCAGAACGGTGCACGGGTTTCCACCGTGCGGCCAGGGCTGAGGCTCGCTGTTGCTGAAGGGATCTTCTTCAGCCTTAGTGTGCTTACACATCGTCTGAAGGGCTCAGTAAAGCACAGATTCTGCTTCAGTAGTTCTGGGAAAGGGCCCAAGCTTCTGCACTTCTAACATACTCCCATGGGAGGGGGGTGCGGCTGCTGCATGGACCACACAGTGCAGGGCAAAGGCCTGGGGGCACAGCCAGATCTGTGGGAGGAGGGTGGAAACGGGCTTCACCGATTTTCTACGTCCAGAGTCACCCTCCATTATGAATCTCCCTTTAAAGTCAGGGATGAATTCTTTTTTTTTTTTTTTAATGCTTCTTTATTTTTAAGAGAGAGACAGAACACAAGCTGGAGAGACGCAGAGAGAGGGGGGAGGCACAGAATCCGAAGCAGGTTCCAGGCTCCGAGACATCAGCACAGAGCCCGATGCGGGGCTCGAACCCACGAACCGTGAGATCGTGACCTGAGCCGAAGTCGGACGCTTCACCGACTGAGCCACCCAGGCGCCCCTCGTCGGGAAGAGACTTCTGAAAGACTTAGTTATTAAAAGGTTCTTACAGAAGGGAAGAGGAATTTTCTAGTGTGGGAATAGGGGTCCCTATACTTAAGAAACGTTACAGGCCCACTCTCTATTATCAAGTATCTACTGGAATTAAAAGAACTTAGAGGTGCCTGGCTGGCTTGTTCAGTAGGGCATGGGAGTCTTGATCTCGGAGTTTTGAGTTCGAGCCTCACGTTGGGTGCAGAGATCACTTAAAAATAAAATCTTTTAAAGAAAATAAATAAGGGTGGTTCAGTCGGTGAAGCGTCCGACTCTCTGTTTCAGCTCAGGTAATGATCTCACAGTTTCATGGGTTCGAGTCCCGCATCGGGCTCTGTGCTGGCAGTGTGGAGCCTGCTTGGGATTCTCTCTCTTCTTCCCTCCCTCGCTCATGCTGTTTCTGTCTCTCTCTCTCTCTCTCTCTCACAATAAATAAACTTTAAAAGATAAAAATAAGAACTTAAAAGTATCTAATAGAGGACCCAGCGCATAGTAGGTGCTCAGTAAATGGTACCTTGGCTACTCATGCTCTCATTGTATTATTATTAATGCAGGGCACTCCATTTCCTAACCCAACCAAGTACATTCTCTTGGCATCCGAAAACCTGACTGAGTCCTACAAAGCCCTACAAATCTCTTTTACCCTGAGAGGATGAGCCACAGGCAGGGGCCAAACACAGGAACCCTCATCTGGGTCCAGGGACCTTCATCTCAGACACAGTCCCATGGACCCCGCCTGGTCTAAGAACATCAATGTCTTTGTTACTCACATTTTGTTTTTCTAATTTGCCACGAGCTGTGGATATACTTTCGCAGCCCAGTCGCGGCTAATATGGAGTGCGTGCTACCCGTCGAGACCGGTTTAAAAAGTATTCTATTTGGTTGAACTCATTATATCCTTAAAACAACTCTGGGCAGCAGGGGCTGTTCACCTCAAGGGGCAGACAAGGAAACCTGGAAAGGCAAACAACCTGCCAAGGTCACGTACGTAGTAAGTCATAGGGCCAGACAGCAAACAGGGGGGTGTATTTCAGACCCCATGCCTTCCCAGGGCTTCTCAAACTTTACTTGCTAAGTGGTTTCATTAACATGCAGGCTCTCCTGGGGCACCTGGGTGGCTCAGTCGGTTGAGCATCCGACTTCGGCTCAGGTCATGATCTCACGGTTATGGGTTCAAGCCCTGCGTCGAGCTCTGTGTTGGCAGCTCGGAGCCTGGAGCCTGCTTCGGATTCTGTGTCTCCCTCTCTCTCTGCCCCTCCCCTGCTCGCGTGCACTCTCTCTCTCTCTCTCTCAAAAATAAATAAACAATAATAAAAAATGCAGGTTCTCCTTCAGCAGGCGATCGGGAGCCTGTGACACTGCATTTGCACCAAACCCCCTGGCCGTGCTGACACGGCTGGCCCACGGACCTCGCTCCGAGCAGCAAAACCGCTCACACGCTCTGATACGTCCACCACCGTTCTCTTCCGATTGGTGGTTTGTTGATTCGACAGTGGCAAAAATCACAGGAAATCTCCGCTTGGAACACTTCGGTAAAATTCTGTTTCAACTCCTACTCAAACTGCACTATTCTGCGGCAAAGGATATCATCAGGCATTTTGGAAAAGCAGTTGTGTCCATTATAAGCTACAGGCATTGAGGGTCATGAAATTGCTTTCGAATTTAAGTGTTACCGCTACCGAGAGCACTCTCCGGACCACGGAAACAATTCCCATCTCTCAAGGCCAAGTGAAGAGTTCCACTTTGAAAAATACAGGGTGGGATTTCTCCAAACACACAAGGGGATCCCCCAACTGTAAGCTTTCCTCCTGGGATTAGCGGGAGAGGATATACGCAGAAACCAGAAGAAAATGACAAATCTTCCCTGCCCGGCGAAACGCATTTAAGAGGAAAGCGGGACCGTCCACTGAATCAGTCTGGACTCAGTGGCTGGGAACAAGCAGGCTGCTGAATGAGACAGAGAAAATCAGAGTGGGGTGAGGTAAACTTCCAGGGGTGTTCTGGATACTGGCGTGACCCGAAGTTCCAGGATGGCGAACGAGGTCCTGGAGAAACCTGACCTCAAACCATGAGTCTTCGGGGAAACAAAAATACCCTCCTCAAAGCTAGACGTGATACCAAGGTTAGATTAAACAGCGATCAGTGAAGAGAAGGCTTGGTTAGAACTGTACCTTTAGGCAATTCCCACCACCCAGCGATTCTCGAACTTTGCTCCACGATCGAATCACCCGGCAAGACTTCAACACTCAGCGTCCGGCCTCTCACACTCAGGCCACACTCCCACGTCAATTAGATCACAATCTCCGGGGGGTGGGACCCAGGTATCCCTCCTCGTGAGAGCTCCCCAGGTAAAGCCAATGGGCAGCCAAGTTTGAGAACCAGTATCTTCACCTATAAAACAAGGAATCCATCCGGACCAATGGTCTCTTCACCCGATTTGCGTGTGAGAATCACCGCGGGAAGGATTTTGAAAGTAACGATGCCAGCAGCTTCCCTAAGGAATTCAGGTTAATTTGTGGGGCGTGGGCACTGGCATTTTTAAGAGCTTCTAGGTGATCCTAATATCCAGCTAGAACTACTGGTCCAGATGTTTTTGCCAAGATTCCTTCTACTGCCTATATTTTAAGCATCTACGATGGATATCAAGGCTAAAAATGCCATCTTAGACTTTTTGCAGAAGTAGAGTTCTCATCTTTACTTTTAAATCAGGGATTTCTAACTTTGCAAGGGTCCAAATCGTATTCAAAATGCTGGATGAATACATAGGTGTGTGTGCGTATATATATATATATATATATATATATATATATACACATAATGAATAGTTCTGAAGGAGAACGTCCTTAACTTTCATCAGATTCTCAAAAGACCGAACTCTCTTACCTTAAAGGCAAGGATGTGATTTCTGATTTAACAAACATAGCGAAGTTCAAGAATGAACGGAAAATAAACTGACTCTGGCAGCACATTTTGAATTTGCAACATACCTACTGCCCCCTAGCGCCTGTATATCTTTATTGCAGGTGAAGTTCAGACCAAACATCCCATCCTCTGGAAAGCCATAGGGGGAGAGACATCCAGATTTCTGATCCAAGTGTCAACGTGGAAGCTGTGTTGCAGACCGGGGTCAGCGCGAGGCTGTCCGGTCATGATCACGAAGAGAAATGACTTGCCCAGCTGCACTTGTAAAGAGACTATCCAACCAGATACTTCGGACTCATGAGCCCAGCTGGGTTCGTTAGGATTTCTGGGTTTTCTAGTCCTGACACTTCTAGCCTTGGTTTGGAGCCCGGCTTTCTTTCTCCCCATGTGTCCTTGGGAAAATTACTGAACCTTTCTGTTCTTCCCACAATAGAATGGGGACAATAGTGGGGACAATAGAAGTACTTTTCAGACTGCTGTGAAGAATAAGAAAATACACGTAAAATGCTCAGCCTATCAGTTGGCCCAGAACAAGGCCCTTGAATAAATGTGAGTTATAGGACTGTATCGGTGGTATTTTATTAGTAGTAACATCTTACTGACGCTGTGCACGTCACTAAATTTCATTGAGCTTCCTTCGTTGATCCATACGACAAGGAAAATACACCCCACTTAGTTTCCTTCATGGGGTTACAGCAATGACCGCCATGATACAGCAACTGTCACATATCCGGGGAATCTACCAGGCACAGGGAAAAGGTACCCCGTAATACAGACATAATCCCTACCGTCTGAGACTCCAGTAGTTGAAATCTCTACAAATGACCGTAGCAATTTCTCGTCACATACCTGGCATCCTGGACAAGGTAAACCTTCTTGCCACGTGGGCAAGTGGGTGACCACACTCTACCACGCCCACCACAAGCTGCCTTTCAGGCAAGAGAAGATGCCGGCCGCTCACGCAATCACGGATGCCCGGGATCGCTGCTCTCCTCCAGTCCTGACGCGTCAGTCCCTCCCCAGGAGACGGTCCCAGGACGCATCCGCAAGCCCGCCTGCCCAGTAGAATCTCCCACGGCACACGTACTGCCACCTGCCCCACCGGGACAACACATCACCGACACCTCTCACCAGCCCCCAGCAAAGACACAAGGCAATCAGCGCTCGCTTACCTGGAGTCTGCTTGGCCGTACGCACGGGGGTGTAGTGGTTTTTGGAGGACGATCTGACCGGTGTGTTCTCTTTGGGAGAGGTATTGATAGCTGAGATAGTTTCTCTTTCACAGTGTGCTATGGGGATTGGTCCCTGTTGTCTTAAGATGTCGGCCAGAGCCCTAAACAAAGAGGAGATCGCACAGTGAGATTCAAGAAGCAGGTATACACAACCACAGAGGGAACTGGCTTGCTTTCACGGGCCCTTTGATGCACGGAGTTATGGGAGGAGACAAAAACACAGTATCCGGTCCTCAGTAGTCCGAGCTGTGTCTGCTGCTGGTCCCGGGGGGACCCCTAACCCTAACCCTAACCGTAACCTTAACCCTAACCCAGGTAGAGGTCACCATGCCTGGGCGGTATCGGCACTAAAAGGCAGTGATTATGGTTTCTGTCTTTATTTCCCATGAGCCCTTTCAGACTACCAGCTCCTCAAACACCCCCTTATGCCAGGCAGATATCTGTACCCCCGGTCAGTACGATGCCACCGCAGGAAAGGGCTGGCATCAGTGGCCTCAACTGCAGGAGCAGGTTATGCATAACAGGGGTGCAATCGCCCCGCTGAAACAGACACACCGGCTAGCACGGACTTTATGCTGGTGACCCAGCACATAGGTCCCGCCATCTGAGAAAGGGGTGACTTAACTGTAAAGACGGGCCGTGTAGGTAACAGGGTAAGTATCAGACCACACGAGCCGTGCAGACCAGGATCACAACGGGGGCCCAGAGGAGGCAACGATTACACACACACACAGGAAAATACACAAACACAGAAGAGGAAGAAACGGGGATACACAACTCCCCTTCCGCAGGAGACCCCGCCACCCCGAGACAGCAGCTTTTATCCACTCAAAACATCCCTCGGGCGACCGAATGCACGTTCATGGAGGACCCAGCGTGCGTCAGTTGCTGCCGAGACACAGGTAAATAGGACACAGTCCCTGTCGCCTAACGGCTCACAATTTAGGGGAAATCGCTCCCCCACCTGGTTTCAAACAGGACTGGCTCTGTGGGTGTGCTGTGTGGCATGTGGCCGTGACCACTGCTGACGGAAAACAGAGACAGGCAGGGATGGATCGTCTGCGGACGCAAAGGTGAGTGTGGATACGTTTCAAGAGACCACCACGTAGAGAATGCCGTTTTAGGGCCACGTCCCCGGTTCTGAGTGCATCCCTGTTTCGTACAAGCCAGGCGAAGGCTTTTCCATCCACCCGGGGTGTCCCTGGGGCCTCCAGGCCTCCCCCCGGCCCACCCCAGTCCTCCCCAAGGCTTCATTCACGCTGGGCCTCCAGAGCCCGGCACTCCGATCCCTTGCAAAGTGACAACCACGTCAGTCTAAAACTGTGTCCCAGCGTGAACTGCTGTCTTCCATTATGCCGCCTCTGACATGCTGAACCTTCCGAGGAAAAGAGCATCAACCTGGCAATCTTATCATTTACTGGCGTTTATGTAGCAATTTCAGACGTTCCAAACGCTGGCCCCTGGCTGGCGTTCTCTTCTCTCAGGCTGTAAAGGGAGGAGCAGACCCGTGTCACTGCCCTCGTTCGCTCGGGGGGACCAAGCAGAGGGAGAACGCAGAGGCTCATTCGCCTGGTGAAGGAAGTTCAGGCCGACCCGGGGTCTGGGTCAGGGCCCTGAGATTCAGGGTGTGGGGAGAAGCAGCAAGCACCGCCCTAAAAGGTCAAGAGATTTGCGTTCTAATCCCAGATGAGCTCTTAAAACTTCCAGCAGATCTGCTGACCTCTAAAACCAACATTTAATCTTTTCTCCCCCATTTGCAAAACAAAAGGGTTTAAAGGAACATGGCCCTTCTAATTAGACCCCTTCTCATTCCAAAATGTTATATTTTCGATATGTTTATAACCGCACATCCACGCGGGTCCTCTCGATTCCTTCATTGCTCTGGTTATCAAAGACACTTTCCTACCACGTTTCCATGGTAAGGAAACCCTGGGCTAGGGGCGCTTGGGTGGCTCAGTCAGTTGAGCATCCAACTTCGGCTCAGGTCATGGTCTCAGGGTTCGTGGGTTCGAGCCCCGTGTCAGGCTCTGTGCTGACTGCTCGGAGCCTGGAGCCTGCTTTGGATTCTGTGTCTCCCTCTCTCTCTGCCCCTCCCCTGCTTGCACTCTCTCTCTAAAAATAAATAAATTAATTAATTAATTAATAAAACATTTGTTAAAAAATTTAAGGATGAATTTTAAGGTAGGTGAGTTACATTTCCATAAAGCTGCTATCCCTCCCTCCCCCCAACAGAAGTATGTTATTTTTCAGTCTCTTGCCTCTCGAGTGTTTACAAAGACTCCCAATTCTCTGGTGCCTGGGAAGGAGAATGGAGACTTGTGGTTAAGTCCACTGCTCTCGGGAGGCCAAAGACTGAGCCTACATCCGTGTTTCTCCGCGGTGATTTTGTCCCCTGGCAGGGGGTTGGAGGAGGGGGCATCTGGCAACGTCCCGAGATGTTTGTGGCAATCACGACTGGGGAGGCAAGTGTTACTGGCCTCTAGTGAGCAGAGGCCAAGGGCGCTGCTGAAATTCTGTGCTATACAGGACAGCCCCCCACGACAAAGGACTCTCTGGCCCAAGATGTCAACAGTGGTGAGACTGAGACATCCTGACCTACCTCTAGGCAACACTGGAAGGAAGGGAGTCTTGGATTAAGGGCCCAGTGCCATCCAGCTCCCCCGATGTCTACTGAACAGCCCGTACCAGGGGTCAGACACCGGGCTGGGCTCAGTGAAAGGAATGTCCCCGAGGAGTGGGCCCGTCCGTTGGGGTCATCGCTGTGCCCTTAGGCCTTGGCGCACTTCCCAGCCATGTGACATACACAGGGGAAGAACTAAAGCTCGGCCCGGTTTCTTTCTGCCTCTGCAGGGCATTCGGCTCCTATCACTCTGGTCCACACTGACAGCGTTAACGGCAGCTGATTCACTCTGGGGCTCGTCGGCAAAGAGACGAGAGCTGCAAACAGAGCACCCCTCTCGCAGGACGGGGAGTCTCTCGGTGCCCGTCTCCCGAGAAGCCCTTCGAGACGCAGCCTCCGAGGACGGAGCGGGGAGGCAAGACACCTTTGTGAAGACCACCGGGCTTGGTGGAGACCAGTGTGCTTGGGTCTGACTTGCGGCTGGAGAATGACTGTTAACTGGGGCACAGCCAGGCCGTCTCCTCCTGAGGGTGACGTCTTGTCCAGTATCCTTTCCAGATGCCCGGTGGGCTGGGCGGAGCTGGGCAGCACGGCCAAAGAGAGGGACGTGCCAGACGAGGTGTCCCTGAAGAGGCGGGCTCTCTGGGGGCAGGCTTCCGCCCTGCACGGTCCCAACAAAGGGCGTGGTGGCCAGGGCCACGCTCCTGGTCCCCCACTCTGTGGCTTCCCTGACCGCCGGACACCCTTCTCCAAGTCCCCATCCCTCCCCAGTGCCCTCTGGCAAGGGGAACAGGTGCCCTAATTCCCAGGAGGCGTCCTTAGGAGCAGTCCCCCTCTGGCAGCTCCCCTGCCCCCACTCACACCCCCCTCCCTCCGCCCCTCAGCTCCTGACCTCCCTCCTCGCTCCTGTTCTTCTGTTCCTCTCCCTCTTCCATCCCCTTCTCCCCAGGGTGCTTGATAAATATTATTCTAATTCTGAAATGTGCGATGCCAGGCTCACCTAATTAATCTGGATGCGCCCCAGGAAATGGGTTAGGGCCTGAGCTATTTTCCAACCGCGGGAAAGAAAATCGGTCACTGAGGAACAGGGAGGCGGGGTCTGTGAAAGAGTGGGCACCAGCTCCAGGCCTGAGAGAGGGGCGGAAGGGAGGAGAGGACAGAGCGGGACAGGCAGACGGTGAGTGGGCCCACAGAGAGGAGAGGCGGGGAGAGGCACAGGGGGAACGGGAGACAGGACGCAGGGACGGGACGGAACGGGCAGGGACAAAGGTCGAGGGACCAAAGGGGCAGTGAGGAACAAAGAGAAATTCAGAGAAAGCACAAGGCTCAGAAGGTGGTGAGGGAAGGGGGGTCAGAGGGCGCACTCAGAGTGGGGATGGGCAGTGAGAGCAGACAGCAGGACAGAGAGCCGGGCAAGCGAGGGCAGAGGGGGCTTTCCAGCCAACAGCCAACCCCACCGGCCCTCCCTGGTCCTCGGCTAGCATCTCATTTAAAGACCCGAAGAATCTTGGGGCGGCCGGCTGGCTCCATTCTTGGAACCTGCAATTCCTGATCTCAGAGTCGTGAGTTCAAGCCCCAGGTCGGGTGTAGAGTTTACTTCATTAAAATCATCATCACCAACATCATCATCATTTTCAAATAACTCGAAGAAGCTTGCTAACAGCCCTGTTCCTCTCAACCTCCCCTCCCCCACTTCTTCTGCCACACTATCAAAAGCACATTTTTTTGCCCCAGTTGCCTTGGTCCACCCCTCCCTTTGGCACATGGATTCCCTGGCTTTTGTGGATGCGTGTCGAGCAGGGGTGGGCAGGGGATTAATTGGGCAGCAAGTCTGAGCAGGAAGAGCAGTCATCCTGGGCATTCGACCCTTGTAGGTACCCTGCCGCCCAATTTCTAACAAGAAACCGAGGCTCCGAGTGATTCGAGGACTAGCACGTGACGGAGCAGAAATTTAAATCCAGGGCCCGTGACTCGTGTCTGGGTGTCCTTTCGCTCCCGGGACTGCTGCCCGCATACACCTCCCGTCCCTGTGCACGGGCACGGTCAACTTGCACGAGTCCTTCTGGTCTCCCCAGCCGGGTCCGCCAACTGAGCAAACGCCAGTGAACATTTGGGCTTGGAGAGATGAGGGATTCAGTCCGTCGATGAGGGATTCAGGTCAAGACCAATTACCTATGAAAACCTTGGTTCATGTTGTCAACGACCCCCAAGGAAGAGTGTCTGAACGTCCCTAAGTGCAGAGTGATCTGGACACAAGGGACCCAGCCCAACCAACACTTTTTGATATGCTGTCACCTGCTTTGAAGACATGAGATCCTTCTGAAATTGGCAAGTGACTCCTCTTAACCAGAGAAAGGTAGGGGCGCCTGGGGGGTGCTCAGTCGGTTGAGCGTCCGACTTCGGCTCAGGTCACGATCTCGCGGTCTGTGAGTTCGAGCCCCGCGTCGGGCTCCGTGCTGACGGCTCAGAGCCTGGAGCCTGCTCCGGATTCTGTGTCTGCCCCTCCCCCATTCTCTCTCTCTCCTTCAAAAATAAACATTTTTTTAAGATTTAAAAAGAGAGAGAGAAAGGTAAGACCTCCTTCATGACTTTCCTTCATCGTCTTGCCTGCTTAGGAAATTACACGGGAAATCGAAGACTTAGAAAACTGACCGCTCTCATTTACTGAACAATTACTACGTGCCACATATCAATGCTGAACTCTTCCATGCATTATATCCTATAATCCCCAAAATGACGTTATTTGGTAGATGCTCTCGGTAGCCACAGCCAGTATGATGAGAATACTAAGATTTTGCAAGGTCAGCTCTATTGCCCAAGGACACACAACCAATGAGGGGTAAATCCAGATTTCCAAGACAGGCAGGCAAAGCAACAGAGGTGTGCCACCACCAAATTATCCACTCGTCCATTCGTTCATCCGCCCGTCCAACCATCTGTCCCTCCATCCACTCAGTCACATTTATTTTTCTACCTACTATCTCTCTCCCACAGTCTCTGAACACAGGGTTTTAGACAGCTACCCAGTTCTTTCGACCTCTGTGGGTCCTCGACACCAGCAAGCTTCGAACGCTTTTTACACTGTTTTCAGCAGGCAACTGTTTTGGGCAACAAAATCTAAGCAGAACATCGACACAGACCCTTAGACCCTTAGACCCTTGCTCTGCATGAAGCCAGAGTCCTGCTCCATGAGACCCTTGGCTTCCGAAAGCAGGCAGTCCCTGGGCTTTGTGGAGTTTCTAAGTTTGAAAAGAAATGTAGGAAAAGAGTACTAAAAAAAAAAAAAGACAAAACTATGGAACTTCTTCTCACAATCTCCCCTCACTGAACAGGTAGTAAAACTGAGGGTTCCCCCCAAATTAAGTGGGAGGAACCTAGGGACCCTTAGTTCACCTGGGAAGTCTGTTTGATCTCCATTAATACTTTCCATACGAACCCCACGAACAGCACTGCTCACTGAGATAGAGCCGATGGAAACCAGCCTCTGTCCTCCGCCAGATCTCTGGATTTCTGAGCCACACAAAAGGGGAGAAGGTAAGTTCTCCTAGAGCCCAATAAGTTTTTCTGCGTCAAGGGCGAAGCAAGCTGGTTCGTTTAGACCCCTACACATGCCTTTCCTCTTGCTGGGAAGAACAGGGAGACATTTCTGCTGTTGGATAGGTATGATAAAAGGCCAAACACATCAACTGTTCCCTGAATAAGCCATTCTGGTTAATGTTATTCCTGAGGACTAATGAGAACACTCTTGATCTTGAAGGATTTTCGAAATCACTTACTTTAAGAATGCAAGTTTCGGGGCGCCTGGGTGGCGCAGTCGGTTAAGCGTCCGACTTTAGCCAGGTCACGATCTCGCGGTCCGTGAGTTCGAGCCCCGCGTCGGGCTCTGGGCTGATGGCTCAGAGCCTGGAGCCTGTTTCCGATTCTGTGTCTCCCTCTCTCTCTGCCCCTCCCCCATTCATGCTCTGTCTCTCTCTGTCCCAAAAATGAATAAACGTTGAAAAAAAAAATTTAAAAAAAAAAAAAGAATGCAAGTTTCTTCCTTGAGAGGGGCCACCAGTAATCTTTAGGTCTCTTCGGAGAAGAAACGAAGCAAAATAAAGACGATTCTGGGAAATGAAGCTATTCACGTCAAAACTACGGGGCAAACCAGGAAAGGTTGGGTTTGGGTTTTGTTTTGTTTTGTTTTTTCTCTTTAAGTAAATCACTGACAGTTACTTTCGTATTTCTCCTAGAAGTAGAATGCAGACATCCTACTCCAGTTAAAGTATTCTGGCTACTTGAGTCCCGGAGAAGGGAGGTTCATACTTGACCGTGACGGCCTGGGTACAGCCCGTGTCCTCTCTCACCTCATGCCCGAGCCTATTCACTGGGCAGACGGGGTGTCTCTATTCTCTGAAAATATGCACTCCGGACAATCGGAGTGACTATATTTTTTAATAAACACGGACCAAGGAGAACGGCTTAATTTAGTTCTTAGTCCTGGTTCTCTACAGTCCACTTGAAAAACACAGCTGCTGGCTTTGTGTGTGTACAAGACCGCTCTCCCCTCACAGAGAGGCTCCAAATGGGTGTGGAGATCTCCTTTGTTGTGGTAACAATGTTCGTGCACCTGCACTGAGCTGTTCGGCAGGTCTGAGCTGCCCGGGGCACAATCACAATCAGAATGCATCCTGGCCAATAAACAGTGCAGGACCTGGGCAGGGAAGGCTCAGCCTGCAGGCTCCGTGTTTTCCAGGCAAACGGGGTAAGGTCCTCTATCCAGATGGGCCTCTGTCCTGGGGCTGTGGCCTGGGGCCAGCCACGAGCTGGGCAGGGCCTAGAGGCGCATCCTATGGGGCCCCAGTTCACCCCTGAGAGCCTCACCTCCACACACTCCACAACTTGCCTCCTGAGTCCTGTGAAAATTCACCCAGGCCTGGGAAGACTGGGTAGCAGCAACCCCAAGCCTAGGCTCTTCAGAAATATCTGGATTGTCCCGGAATGATCCAAAGACCTAGATGTGGCCAGCACAGCCACCATTTCGGACGGGGAAGACAAAAATGCTACCGAGATTGGTTACCAGAGCCACACAGGCGGCCGGGGGTGGGGGGGAGAGGAGTGAATAAATATGCCCGCCACCTGCCTCTCTTTCTCTCTCTCAAATAAACATTAAAATGTTTTTGAAAAACAGGGGCACTGCGGCTCAGCTCACGATCTCGCGGTTCGTGGGTTCGGGCCCGGCGTCGGGCTCTGTGCTGACAGTTCAGAACCTGGAGCCTGTTTCGGATTCTGTCTCCCTCTCTCTCGGCCTCTCGGCCCCTCTGCCACTTGCGTTCTCTCTCTCTCTCTCTCTCTCTCTCTCTCTCTCTCTCTCTCTCTCAAATATAAACATTAAAAAAAATTTTTTTTAATAAAAATAAAAATAAATGTGGCCGCCACTGCTGTTCTCTTTTGTTATCTCGGTGTGGTTTGCTTGACTTGCTGTAGGCACAGATCTAAGTCCGGAGGGGGAAGCAAAACGCAGGTAGGATAGCCTAGTGGCTAAACGCGGGATTCTCGAGCCGGACTGTGGGGCTGCTGGCCACCGGGCGCACCAGTGATCTCCCGTAGCTACTTCATGGCCTGTGGTCCTGCCTCCTCGTTCAAAAGATAAGGCTACAATAATAAGGCCAAAAATAATGTCTACCCCTTAGAGTTATCATGGAGATTAAATGAGTTAATATTTGTAGAGCACTTAGAACGGAACCTGGCAACCAGTAAGCACTCTATAAATATTTGATTAATAAATAAATCCAAATACAACCTCCCAGTGTCTGCACAGGCTCGGCCTATAGGACCACGACAAAAAAGTGGTGGGAGAGGGGCGTCCCGGAGGACTGAATCCCTGATGCCAGATGGGCAAAACTCCTCCCGTGGAGAGTGAACCCCATGGCATGTGACAGCCACGGGTCATCCTGGAAGAGACCACCCACATCCCCTATTTTCCACTCGGGCCTGACCGAGGACAGGAATGCGTCTGGTCACACACAGCAGCTTTCACTGCACCCTGAACTTGGATTCTGAGAGCCAAGTGCAAAGAGAGTGTCCGTTTGCTCGTCTCTGCAAGGCCATCACAAACCGTGCTTCTGCTAGTGAGCCGGGAAGCTTCGAGATAAAGTACCGCCACCGAAAAGCCAAGAGACTCCCCTCACGAACAAAACAAATCAGGATTCCAGCGGGGCATGAAAGGGCAAACGTATCAAGCTCACCAGGGCAACATTTTCTGCAAAGTGATTCAGCTGGGTTTTTTCTTCATTCTTCCTACCTCCCTTTTTCTTCCTTTTCCTTCCTTCCTTTCTTCTTTAAAAAAAAAAAATTATAGGGGAGCACCCGGATGGCTCAGTCGGTTAAGCGTCTGAGTCTTGATTTCAGCTTAGGTCATAATCTCGCGGTTTGTGGGTTCAAGCCCCACGTCGGGCTCTGCGCTGACAGCATGAAGCCTGCTTGGGATTCTCTCTCTCTCCCTCTCTCTCTCTGCCCCCCTTCTGCTCACTCGCTCTCTCTCTCTCAATGTAAGTATGTGTATATATATATATATACACACACACACGCATATATATACATATACATACATACACGTATACGTATATACACACACACATATATATATATTACACACACACACACACACACACACACACACGTGTGTGTGTGTGTGTGTGTGTGTGTGTGTGTGTATAGGGTTAATGGGTGGCTTAGTTGGTTGAGCACCTGACTCCTGATTTCAGCTCAGGTCATGATCCCAAAGTGCTGAGATCGAGCCCCGTGTAGGTCTCCACACTAAGCATGGAGCCTTCTTGAGATTCATTTTCTCTCTCTCTCTCTCTCTCTCTCTCTCTCTCTCATTCAAAATAAATAAATTGTAAATCATAAACATCACTGTCATTTCCAAGCCCAAGTTTCTTCACATCAAGGCAAACATCAGAAGAGTGGGGCACACAGAAAGACCACCCACCATGCTCTCCATTTTAATTAATTAAGTCATTCAGTCTTTCAACCACATCAGCTGAGGGCCTACCTTGTGCCAGGCACTACTTGAGCCAAAAATACAGGTGGGAACAAAATAGGCAAACCCATGCGTCATCCTGACATCACGGCAGGGGAGTCCGGCCTAGCACTGGAGACCAACCAATTTCCCAAAAGGAATCTTCAGATTGAATGGGAGTTTGAACGACTTGTATGTTGCTGTTGGAAATGTCACATTCGGTTTGGTTATAGAATTACAACCCCATTTCTTTCGGGTTTTAAGTGTAATTATTTATTTTGAGAGAGACAGAGACAGTGCAAGTCAGGGAGGCAGAGAGAGAGAGAGAGAGAGAGAGAATCCCAAGCAGGTTCTGCACTGTCAGCTCAGAGCCCGACGCAGGGCTCGAACTGATGAAACTGTGAGATCATGACCTGAGCCAAAACCAAAAGTCGGAGGCTTAACTGACCGAGCCACCCAGGTGCCGCAAATTACAACCCCATTTCGATGTGAGCAACATTCGTACAGGCACAAAGACTCGAACCCGTGTCCTGTGAGGAACAGATTTGTAACTAGGGATGTTTATCCAAGAAGCAGGAAAACTGAAGCGGGCCTTGACCGCCATCTTCAAAGGGAAGTCTTGCCGTCTTACAGAAGGGGTACATTTCCAACGGCTTGTCCACTAGGTACGTCTCGTGCCAGAAAGCCACTGTTAGCTCCCCATCAGAATTACCAAGAATTGTGTCCTCTGAACCCATGGACTCCTCCAGGCACAGAGGGAGCCCAGCTCTCGATGCACTTGCAGAAGAGGAGGGGGACCTGGAGAGGCACTAAACACCTCTTAAGCCCCTCTCACCCAAGAGATTCTATGAGTTTAGGATGCTAAAACCAAGCAGTCACAGGAAGACATTTGCAGGTAGCATTCTCCTCTGAAGGGAGAGTACATTTTCCCCAGGGCTGTCTGCAACTCACAGGACAGATGTACTCTCTGCTTTCCGGAACTTTCGCAGGTATGCTGAGATCAGAATGAGCCAGGGAAGAACTCACCTGCACCACCTAACAGGTCCCATCCCACAGCCAGGCTAACAGACCGGAGTGGGGGCTGGCTGAGGGACTCATACCCAAGGTCATGGGCACGGAAAGCAACACTGGTTGGGATTAGCCTGCCTCTTAGCTCCCAGGAAATGCTTCAAGGCACAGAAAGATGGAAGATGGCCCCAAAAGTGAAAGAATGGGGGCTATGCAGGTGTCCGTGGAGCACCACACATGCAGAGAAAGGTCAAAGTCCTTTCCTTTCCTATAAGGGGCTGGGTACAGTCTAGGCGCATCCCATCACATCCTGCATTAGACTACAACGCTGTCTCCTCAATCCAAACTGTGGTGCTGGAGACAGTGATGTACGAGCAGGCTCCTTGGGCAGAAATGGGCAATTGAGAAAGCACAGAAGCAGCAGAGACAGAGCTCACGGTCTCTTGGAAGTGACAAAGCCACTTGTCCAAAGTCCACCTCCAGGTTCCTAATAAACCCCGGTGCCCAGCTGCTCACCCTGTGGGAAGAGGAAATGAGGTGAACCTTTTGGGTCGTGGCAGGACTCTCCACTCCCAAAGCTGAAAAAGAGAGAGTTTCCAGATGTTAAAAACTCCGGGAAAGACAGGGGAAAAGAAACAAGAAGGGGAAATCAGCAGGCATTCCCAGAGGGAATTAAGAAGGGACTTTGAAGCAGCCTGAGGTCAAGCATCACGGATTCCAGCAGGCTAATCCCAATCGAGGAAATAGACATGGAAATTACAAAAAAAAAAAAAAAAAAAAAAAAAAAACGCTCTAAAGGAAATGCATTTTTACTGCTTCCCGGGGCCATTGCAGGATTACAAACTAGGCTGGGAAACAGAAACCGATCTTCAGACAGCTACATCATTGACTAGGTGAGAAAGATTTGTAATTAGCATGCCAATGGTCTACGGAAGAGCCTGCTGGAAAAATCTGTCCTTCCGCGTGGTGTATGGGCCCTGCACAATCTTCACCATTAATCAGTCTGTCGCAGGTTTTTGTCAGACAGAGGAAAGAACAACTTCGCCCAGGTCCGATTTGGATAATTTCTGAATCAGCAGAGTCTGAATCGATGCAGTTTAATGAAGTTAGAGCGGGATAAATTCAAGGAGGACGAGAGGGAGAGAGCAAAGGAAGCAAAGGAACCTCTCCCCCCCCCCCACCATCTTAACAGAAGTGTAGAGAGATCAAAAGAAGGAAAGAAGGAAGAAACAAGCAAGAGTGGACAAAGACACCCGCGGGAAGGAGAAGACACATTTTAATGATCAGACTTGAAAGAGGGAGAGAGACAGAAGCGACAGACCCGACTCTCTTCATGAACGCTTGAGGCTGGGAGAGGAGGTAGGCAAGAAAAACTGGCTGCTGATGATCGCAGAACAGAAAGGCGCTGTGATTTCCCACAGCATCAAGAGCCCCACCCCCACCCCACCCCCCCTCCCCCAAGCCTCTGGGGGATCATCCCCTGGCAACGATGGGAGGGAGTGAACTCCTCGGGACACAGTAGAAAGTCACAGAGTGTCAGCTGCCAGTCCGACAGGGTGGCTGGAATCCTGATTCACCCACCTGCCTCCCAGCGCCCGAGAGGTGGGTTTACAGGAGGCCCAGACATCAGGGTGACTGAGGACTGAGTTCCTGCCTGATGGGATCCAAGGCTGGTCTAGGAAAGTTCTCCTGGATTCTGCGTCCATTCCTGCCCTACCGAGGGATGACAGCAAGGGTCTGCATTTCCGAGGCCTCCAAATGGGAGGAGCTGATGGGCTCTGAAACACGCTCTCAGATGCCACTCAGCATCAACAGCCGCCCCTCCTCCTCCGGGGGGGGGGGCCCTCTCGGGTTCAAATCCCTCCTCCCTGGGGCAGCCAGACCGAAGGAAGCTGGAAAAGGGGACAGAGTGGAAAGCATACTTCCCAGAAGAGGACATTTGGCTAAGGGGGCCGCGAATATGTCCAGAGGACAGATGTCCTAAGTAATGAGACTTTAATGCCGGAGCTAATGGGAACAGTACACGAGACCAAATGCCAAAAAAGCAAGGAATAATGAGTGTTTGGGAAGCCGGCAGAGAGCACACACTCCTCTCCCAAACGCCAGGGAGCAGGGCCAACCTTGTAGCCACCCAGAGCCTGGCTGGAACTCGGCCTCCACGGTCTCGAGGTGGGGACAGCGGCTCTGGGCCAGGGTGATCAAGGCGTCTCCTGTTCCTGTGACCAGAAGTGGGTGGGGGCTGGGGGGGGGGGGGGTTACTGGAAACAGGGCTCAGGAACCCCCCCTCCCTGGGAGGGGGGACCTCACGCGAATGCCAAACTGCACAGGTGGTGGCATCCATGTTCATTTTCTAGAGAAATGGTTCCCACACCCACCTCAAGCAGGTAAGTGCCCCGGTCAGAGACCCTGTTCCAGAGCTGCAGGCCAGCCCCACCACCATGGCCACGACCAGGTCAACAGAAGTTTGGGAGGAAAGCCCGGGGCGCTGAGGGTTCCCCAGGATGCCTTCCTCTGAGCGAGCCTTTCAGGACAGAGGACCTGAGGTCACAAGAAACAGAGAAACACCTGGAAAGAATGAGGAATTAGGAAGCACGGCTAGGAAAACAGAAACGGGGGAAGGACAGGACCGGAGCGGGAAGCAGCAGTGAGCTGGCTGAAACTCTGTCTTGTGTGCACGGTGCTCTGGTTATAAATGGGGCAGGGAGGTGGGGGTGGGGGGCGGTGATAAATGGAGCTGTTTCTGAGCCGTATGTCTCAGTAATTAAAACTGGGAATGGCCCGAGGTCCATCATCTTGCCCCCAAATCATTTCTTCTCCCTAGTGCCCCTATTATTCCAGAGCTGGGACTCGTGCAGCATTGCCCCGGGGTTCTGCCAATACTGGAAAGGTCTGTTGTTGTTTTTTTGTTTTGTTTTGTGTTTTGTGTTTTGCTGTTGGTTCTCCATTGGAATTGGGGTGTGTGGCTTTGGGTTTTTTGTTCTCTGATTTTTTACATTTTCTTTGCATCGCCTTCGCTATCCTCGACCAATATAACCCATTCTTGAAAACAAGCCTTTGCACCGCACCCTGGTGGCCTTGTGCCCTGCAGGCAATGCAAGCGAGGCCACCAGCCCGGGTCTGCAGTACCCTGATCTGGGTGACCCGTTTACATCTGGGAAGATGAGAGCCAGCTGGCCCCCAAAGGAGATGGAGACTGGCACAGCTCTAGCCGTGCGACCTTGGACAAGTTACTAAGCCTCTTTGAGTTGATTTCCTCGTCTGTTCAATGGGCACCTATCGCCGGAGGGTGAAGGAAAGACGCACGGAGGCAGCTTAGGTCCAGTGCACAACAGGGTTCCAGACACAGAGCAAGCCCTGGGGACTGAGCACTCTCCCAAGAGTCTCCCTACCACCCCCCCATCCCCCGCTTCATCCACGTGACCTTGAGCCCTCAGCTAACCGAGGCCTCTGGCCCTCCTCGACACCAGCTCTCTGCAGGTGCACAGGTGACGGGCTCGTGTAGGCTTCTGGGCAACAAACCTCCCCACCATCCTGACCTTTGAGCCGAGGAAGCTGGCTCCCCAGCCACAGAGCAGGGCTGGCTCCTCCCAGGGTCCAAGAGTGCCCAGAGGCTTTGCCTCAGCCCACACAGCAGGAGGGCCACCTCACCGTCCCGCTAACTCCTGATGGAAACATCAGCCCACCCGCCGTACCACCACCACGGCGCGCCCCCCCCCCCGCCACCAAAAAACGCAAGAATCAGCCACAAACTGCCCCTGTGGCCCCTTGTCACCTGCCCCACCCTCGCTCCGCTTCTGTGACCAATCTCGCACAGTGACTGTACTCTTGGGGGACCTGGGGGCCCAGTAAACGCATGTCAGGAACCTACAGGCAATTCTCACGGGAAGCCCCACGTTCCCGTGCTTGCAAACATTTCTACCTCCTCGACGGCGGTCCGGCCCGGCGGGGACCTCACGCGAATGCCAAACTGCACAGGTGGTGACATCCACGTGCAGGAAAGGGAGAGCACTGAGAAGCCCGGCTCTGACCCCAAGCCGGGCCGCATGCATTCCGAGGAAACTGGGTCCCTGTACCCTCAGAATCAAATGAGGAATCTAAATTGAGCTATCTGACTACTATCTCTTGAAGAAATGTGGGACATTCTTTTTTTCTCTTTTTCTTTTTTTCCCCTCCCTTTCTGGGCAGTCATTTGAACTATTTCCTGCATATTCAACTCCTTTCTTTTTCCAGCTCCCGCGAGGTCTGCCCCGACACACCGATAAAACGCAGAGCTGAATGTCCTACGGCCGGGGAGGTGCGGCCCCTGAGAAGTGGCCGCCACTGAGAGCCGGGCTCTGACCTGCGGGCCCCACCACTCATCACCCGAGCGCCTCTCCTGGGCTCGGCCTCTGGAGACAGCTGATGTGGATCCTAGGACAGCGGGCCTCATTACTGGAGGCACTCTTTACTTCCGTCAATAACCAGTCGATCGCCGATTCTGCTCGTCGGCCTCCGCCCCGTGACTTAGCGCCTCTTACAAGAATCAGATCTTAGCCCAAGAGGATAAAAATGTGCCCCGTTACAGAGAGTCAAGATGACGTGCCATGGGCTCTGAAAACACTATGACAACACTGTCCGGGGGAGAGTCAGCGTGTGGCCTCCCAAGGTGACTGCTTAGAAGGGGGACACGTTTAGGAGAGGTACACAGAATCAGGCAAAGGCTCCAAACTGCAGGCCGCGGAGGTGAATTGCATGTAATGGTCAGACCCAAATTTCCAGCCTCGTTAGCCACGTCCCTGAAGCCCCTTCAGCCCCCTCACCTTGTATCCACCTCGCCCCTGTGGGATGGTGGCCCAGAGCTGAGAAGGGGCAAGGCCCACACCAGTGAATGCGTTTCTGAGGCCCACAGAGCTGTCTTGTATGCAGGGGGCCATCCCGGGAGACAAACCTGAAATCACACGCACCTGGGCCCCAGGGGGGGTTGCCTGGAGGTCTCCCGGTCTCTGGCAAAACCAAAACTTGTTGACCTGGTTAGAAGGCCGCGTCCCCACCCATCTCTGGGAGAGAGAGAAAGCGTTCAGACCGCACCTTCTGAATCACAGACGTCGGCCTCCGGTTTTACCTGATGGTCCACTGCCCCGGCTCACAACCTTCTGGCCTGCGGGGCATCTTCCTTCTTCGATGGTCTGCATTCCTTAGATCTTATCCAAGGAGTGTGCTTAGGTCAGGTTATTGCCCTTTACAAAGGGACGTGGGGAAAACTACAAGGCGACCGTGGAAGTGCGACGGAAATCATTTTAGGGGACCGTAAAATTGAATGAGGAGGGACCAAAGAAAGTCAGGGAAGCAAGAGAAGGGAGAAGGCCGTCGCTCACATCCCTAAGTATCGGGAAGTTATCCGGTGTTGACTCAGAAACAGGTGCGAAGCGTAAGACCGTAACAGGGTTTCCGAAACAGGTGCATAGCGTTAAGACAATAATAGACGTTCACTGCGCAAGACAAGGCTGAGAGGCAACCAGGCAAGAGAGTGGGCCCGGGACGCAGAGTGGCCCTCGGCTTCCAGGTCAAGCTCACCACCCCCAGCTGTTCCCCCCACCCCGGGGCACTGTGATCTGACCTCCCTGCGTGTCAGCTGCCTCACTTATAAAATCAGGACGTTAGGCTGCTGACTTGGCCTGCAAAAAAATTCAACGGTTCTGTAACGGACGACAAAATAATGGAAAGAAGGTTGAGCCCTGAGCAAACCAGGCAGGGGTTAGGGGCAATGACTCGTGCAGCTGACAACCCAGGGACAGGGACACCTGGACGGCTCAGCCCGCTGAGCGTGCGACTCTTGATTTCGGCTCAGGTCATGATCCCAGGGTTGTGGGATCGAGCCCCGGGTCGGGCACCGCACTGAGCCTGGAGCCTGCTTGGGATTTTCTTTCTCTTTCTCTTCCTCTGTCCCTCTCCCCTACACTAGCCCTCTCTCTCTCTCTCTCTCTCTCAAAAATAAAATAAAAAAATAATAATTTGTTAAGAAAATCCAAGTATGCTTCGAAGGGACACATGCGCCCCAATGTGCAGCACTATCAACGATAGCCAAAGTATGGAAAGAGCCCAAATGTCCATCGTTGGATGAATGGATAAAGAAAATGTGGTATATGTATACAATGGAGTAGTACTCGGCAGTCAAAAAGAATGAAATCTTGCCATTTGCAACTACGTGGATGGAACTGGAGGGTATTATGCTAAGCAAAATTAGAGAAAAACAAGTATCACATGACTTCACTCATATGAGGACTTTAAGAGACAAAACAGATGAACATAAGGGAAACAAAAATAATATAAAAACAGGGAGGGGGACAAAGCATAAGAGACTCATAAATATGGAGAATAAACTGAGGGTTACTGGAGGGGCTGTGGGAGGGGGGATGGGCTAAATGGGTAAGGGGCACTAAGGAATCTACTCCTGAAATCATTGTTGAGCCACATGCTAACTAATTTGGATGTGAATTAAAAAAAATAATAAAATAGGGGTGCCTGGGTGGCTCCAGTTGGTTACACGTCTGACTTCGGCTCAGGTCATGATCTCACGGTTTGTGAGTTCGAGCCCTGCATCAGGCTCTGTGCTCAGAGCCTGGAGCCTGCTTCCGATTCTGTGTCTCCCTCTCTCTCTGCCCCTTCCCCATTCATGCTCTGTCTCTCTCTGTCTCAAAAATAAATAAACATTTAAAAAAAATTTTTTTTAAATAAAAACAAAACAAAAAAAGTGCAGAATAAAACTAAAAAATTAATTAATTAATTTTTAAAAATCCACGTATAAATGGACCTACACAGTTCAAACCAGAGTCATTCAAGGGTCAACTATATTACCAGGCCTTTTCAGAATGTTTTGGTTTCACTTCTTTCTTTTTTAAATTTCTTTACTGCTTATTTACATTTGAGGGAGAGAGAAACAAAGCGCCAGCCGGGGAGGGGTAGAGAGAGAGGGAGACAGAATCCGAAGCGGGCTCCAGGCTCTGAGGTGTCAGCACAGAGCCCGACGCGGGGCTCAAACTCACGAACCGCGAGATCATGACCTGAGTGGAAGTTGGACACTCAACCGACTGAGCCACCCAGGCGCCCATGGTTTTACTTGTAGAGATAAAAAAGAACAAGAATGGACAGGCGCAATCTATCCTGAACGTGTATGAAATAAGCCTGTTCAAGGCCAAGGGACCAAGACCCTCTGAGGGTCTGCAGATAAACCAATCCCTCCTCCCGGTCTGCAGTACCTACTAGAAACACGAGGTCAGAAATGTGACTCGGAAAAACAATGGGCTGGTGTTTCCCAACATAGAGAAAGGGGGTGGGGGGATCACCGCAGAAGAAGATACTTCAAAGAACGAACTTAGGGGCGCCTGGGTGGCTCAGTAGGTTGAGCATCCGACTTTGGCTCAGGTCATGATCTCACAGTTCATGAGTTCGAGCCCCACATCAGGCTCTGCACTGACATTGTGGTGCCTGCTTCGAATTCTGTCTCCCTCTCTCTGCCCCTCACCCGCTCGCACTGTTTGCCTCTCAAAAATAAAATAAACTTAAAAAAAAATTTTTTTTTAATGAATTCAACGTAGACCCTAATATAGTCCTCCAGAACCACCCCCCCACCCATCGCCACAGGATGGAACAAACCACACCTGAATTCACAATTTAAAAAGCAGATTATGCGGGGACTCAGTAGCCAGTGGCTGGCTGCTCTCTCAGCGTGTGGTGGGGATTCTAACTCACTAAGGAAGAGGAGCCAGAAAGTTAAGATCTAAAGGCAATCAATCCTGCCAGGCCCTGGAGACATCAGGCAGTGCAGGGGGAGGAAGGAGGAAGCTTCCTTTGGTGTGGTTCCCTTCTATTCCGTATCCTTCGTGGGCATGTCTGCCTGGGGCTGGTGAATTAACCTCTTTCCATCAGCACACTTTTTCAGCTGTCTGAACCACTGCTTCCTGCACAATGGATCTGAATCAACTGCACAGTCGATCTGATCTCTCATTAAAACAGGCTGAAAACAGTGAAACGGACTTTTTCCTCTACCTGTGTCTTGGCAGCCTAGCACTGTGGGTAGGCTCTTCCCAAGGAATGTGCTCAGAGCCTGGGGTGCGGCTGTGGGTGGGGAAGGGGGACCGATGTGCACGCCTCCTGGGCTGGGGCGGGGGGGCGGGGGGGGGTGGGCGCCGGAGAGGGCAAAAGACAGCCAGCAACATGCCAGGCGGAACCCTCAAAGTGCTGGGTTTTTGAAAAGTAGTTGCGTGGCAGACAGGTTAAAATCAAGAATGAACTGGGGCATCTGGGTGGCTCAGCCGGTTGAGCATCTGACTTCTGCTCGGGTCATGATCTCAAGAGTTCATGGGTTCGGGCCCCTCGACAGGCCCCGTGCTGACAGCTCGGAGCCTGGAGCCTGCTTCGGGTTCTGTGTCTGCCTCTCTCTCTGCCCCTCCCCTGCTCATGCTCTGTCTCTCTCTGTCTCTCAAAGGTAAATAAACATTGAAAGAAAAAAATTAAAATAAAGAAACATTAAAAAAAATTTTTTTTTAAGAATGAGTTCTGCTGGCCTCATGTGTCCAAGGTCACACACACCTTAGAGGCTTATACGTTCTGTGGTTATAAACAGAGCTGGCCCCCAGCAGGTGAGTGGGACTTGTCCGTGGAAGAAGGAATACACGTTGTGTCCACTTCTCACCCCATTACCTTCCCTAAACCCTCTTCCATGAGCCTTCCTGAACCCTTCCCCAATTTCACTGCTTTCCCCCCGCAGAAACAGAAAACATTAAAGGGGGGCCTTCCATCCAAGGCAAGATTTTCTTTCTCCTGTCCTTGCAACTGCTCTGTTTGAAGTAAAACATAATAAAATAAAAAAGTTGACTCTCTGTTTAGATCGACTCGTTAGAATGAGCTCACAGTGCTTCCAAAAATGGGGGTGTTTGGGGGGGTGCTCTGACAATTCATGGCCCGGGAACCTACGAAGAGAACCTCACGAAATCAGCCAGCAAAGGGGTCCTGCTATTACAGTTACCGGGTCTGTGCACACAGAACAGACCTCTTTGGGTTTGTAATTAATTTGTAATTAATTTCTAGAGAGAGAAAAGGGGGAACAAAGGGTTCCCTGGCTTCTTCTAGAAACAACCAGAGGAGTCCAAAGACACAGGACCCTCCCGACGGCTGTAGGGTCACCTCCTGTCGCTTTTCCTTTCTCCTGGTAACATCTGCTCAGGTTCTTTGGCCCGCAACCCTGAGCACAACCCCCCCCCCAACCCCAAACTCCTCCACCCCCGTACAGCGGGGGGACCCAGGGCAGGTCTGGGTCCACCACCTTGAACTAGGTCACCCAAATGGCTTCAGACCTCATCTGCTAAGTAGCCATTAAAGCTATGGTTCTTCCCTTGGAGATTCTCACGTCGAGGACGCTAATGAATCAACTCTGGGGGAGGAGGAAGAAACAGGTTTGCATGTGAGATGCTCAGACAGGGCCGGCTGCTGGGTCAAAGCCGTGCCTCGGGCGGGCAGCCCTCACTGAGCAAAGAGCCCCAGGAACCAGGAAGCGATGCAGAGACCGCTCAAGAAGCATTCAAATCGGTGCCTGAGGTTTTACCAGCTCGAGCCTCAGCCCGGGGAAGGTGAACAGGGGAAGGCGAGGTAGAGATCCGGGTGGGAAACAGGCTTCCGGCCGGGAAAGGTGGGCACCCGGCATCCGGTGGCTCCCCAGATCCAAAGCACAGCTCTGCCTTTGATCCCTCTGGCCGTCACTTTCTCCCTGGGGCCCAGCTGAGTGTGACTTTGCTCATCTATCAGAATCACCGGAGAGCTGAGAGTTTCCCCTACAGACGCTGACTTCCACAGAAACAGGATGGCCAGGTCTAATCACTTCTGGAAAAGACTAAATCTGCTTTTCCCCTTGGGGGCCGGAGCAGTGAAAGCAAGCCCTGTTCTGAGGAATGTGTACCCAGGGCAGGCGGAGGGCTGGCCAGCCCAGGGCCACCAGGAGGAGGCAGATGGCTGATCTCAGGGCTGCAGCCTCCCTTCTCTCCTCCCTCTCACCCCTTCCGACCCTGCCACCAACACCCCTTTCAAGGAGGCGGTTCTCCTCCTTGGGCCCCAGCCCCTGCCGGCCCAGCTAGCCATCTACCAGAGAGAGGATCAGGCCCTGGAATAAATTCTTTGCCTTTTTCAGAAACGGAAACGTCTCTGCTGAACTATTTCAAGGCACATGGAACCAGACACACGTCCCGCTTCCTCCGCTGACCTCTGAAGAGTGAGCCTCCTTCCTCCTCCCGGCTCTGCCCTGGGGGGAAAACTCACTATGGTGGGGATATTGGTCTCTTCCCTTTTCCCTACCCTGGTTCCCAACAAGACCAGCTGCGTGAAAAACTCCCCAGGATGGCAAGCGGTGACCTCTTAAAGTGTGAGCAAAGTGAAGCAACTCATGGGAACACACCCAGGAGTCGGGGAGGAGCAATCTTCAATGTGCACACTCACCCTGACACGCTTGGTGGGGGGGGGCGGGGGGAGGGGCAGGGGGCGGAGATGGGATGCTGTTGTGCCTGAGTCACCCAGGGCCAGACACGGAGTTTCCCCCCCGCTGCCCAAGGTCACTCATGGAATGTCCTCGATGAGTAGCTCATCCGTCCCCTTCCCCCAAACACAGAGACAGGCATCATCCCCTACTTAACAAGCATCAGTATGGTGGTTTCCAAAGCCTTGAGCAGGCAACATTGCAGCTGCTGGAAGAGGTGCTGTGAACTGAATAAAATCAGGAGGTGAATTTGAGGCAGAAACGTCCCCTATTTACATAATGGTCTGAGGCTGAATTCAGCTCCCTTACCCTGGTCACCTGCCTTCCCCGACCCCAGAGACAAACTGCTCTAATCGCATCACCAGTCACAGGGCCATCCACCCACACACAGACCAGCACCCTAGTTTGGGGTTGGGGAAGGGGGTCGGTGGGATGGGGAGGGGAAAAATCACCGAGAGGGACAGGGACATCTCCAGGGTCACAGGCCTGGAGAACACAGGCCAGCGCCAGCATCCAAAGGCCGTCAGCATCCTCCCAGGTCATGATGACTCAATTCAGGTCATCAAGGGCAGGGCAGGGGAAGGCTCCGTCTAAGAGAGCACAGAACAAAGGCTCAGAGAAGAAAGAAACCCAAAGAAAGGTCTGTGGGCACCAGCCAGCAGGAGGCCACAGCCATAGTGGGAAGGCAGCGTGAGAGGCCAGGAGCCCAGGAGAAAGGTGAAGAGGCCTGAAGGCACAGAGAGGGGGACGATTTGGACCAGGACCACCTGCTTCACAGGCAATTCCTTCTCTGCTTTCCAAGAGGAGCCAAGAGCGAGAATCCAAAGGGGACACCGGCTGACTACACATCATTGTCTCAATCCCTCCATCAGCCCCCAGGACCAGCCAGGCACAGACTCACTACCTGGAAGAGAAGATGGGGGGCAATGGGGGGGTCAGTGGCACCTTGGGGTGACGAGTGAAGATTACGAACGGTTTTGGAAGCACCCAGTCCTGACACCCAAGAATGTCACTGTGTAAGTACCCAAACTTCGTGCGTCTGACTCCATAAAACCTGCCAGGGAACATCATCTTTTCTCAACAGCTTTAAAGGAAGAAAAAAAAAAAAATCATGCCCAGAAATTTCTATCCTCCTTTCTTTCTCTTCATCAAGGTACCGATGATTTACGTCCACAGCAGCAAGGGAAGGAGGTTTCCAGGCCAGAAGGATAACCAGCAGAGCGTAGAGATGAGCTTCAGGTATATGGCTCAGGGTGGGGACCGGCTAGGCAAACTCACAAACAGGACGGGTCAGCGGGAGGGGGGTCCCAGTTACCAGCCGGTGCCCGCACCATGTGCCAAAACCAGAGGCAGGTCCTGGGGCACGGTTTGTTTCCCCGAAAGACTCTGCTGAACCAAGTCTGGTCATTCATTCATCACCACCACCAGGGGACTAGAAACAGAGCTAACTCTGCCTCCCCTGGGTGCATCGGTCCCCGAGCGGTGAAGACAGTCTGGTTTCCCCGTTCTTTGGGCTCCGACCTCCCTAAGGACTCACTGGGGGCTAGGGTGGTGGGGTGGGAGGCAGTCAGGGTAGGACCAGGCACTAGCATATTCTGTGCTCTTGGCGTAAGTTTTGGTAGGAGGCTTCCCCCACCGCCCCCCTAACGTAAGCTGGAAACGCTGCCCACCAGGTTTAGCACAGCAAGAATGTTCACTCGGAGAGTTCTGCCTACAGGGTTTGAAAGAACAAGTCCTCCAATCTCCGCAAGAAAACGAGCATCCCATTTGGGCAGGATGTAATGAAGAGAGACCATCTGCCCTTGGTCCACTCGGAACGGATAGATAGACCTTTACCCCTTCTCACCCGGGGGGGAAAACATCCTTTCCGGATCACCCCCAGCTCTCACACCCAGAGAACATGCGATTTATACTAAATCGCTTGGTACTCTCTCTCCTGTCAGCTGCCGGCATTGTTCAGAACCCTAGACTGAAAGACGCTGTGCTGGTTCCACTCAGAAAACCGAACGCAAGAGAAACCTATGCCAAAGTGCCCACTTGCCTGGAAAACTGAACCCTGGACCGCCACCGCCACCCCCTTCCCCCAGTCCCGCCCGGCCATCCAGAATTCTACAATTGGTAAAATTCTTATACTCCAACTCCACGAGTTCCACAGCTCCTTACTCTGCCCCTGCCACCAAAGCATGCGTTCTGGGATCTGCAGAAATGGTGAAAAAAGGAAAGAGGGCTGTGATTTATCGCATGTCAGGGGAGCAAGGGAGAAAGAAGCTGGGTTTCGGAGAGCCAGAGAGCTGTGGTGGTGACGACGCCGCCGCCGCCGCCGCCACCGCCGCGGCCGAGGGTGAATGAAGAAGGGCCGGGCCGGGCCGGGGGGGACGCGCGACAGGAGGGAGGGGCGAGGCGAGGCGGCGGGAGGCTCGGGGAGCGGGACCTCTCACCTGTGGATGTTCATCTCCCGCGGAGGGCGGTGGGCCTTGTCGTAGGACACCTTGGCGAAGACGCCGGCCACGATGACGAAGGCGATGACCCCGCAGGTGATGTACACGGTGAAGTTGGTCCTGTCCTTCTCCGGGTCGTACTTGTTCTCGGGCCCCGGCGACACCACCTTGGTGCTGGGCGTCTGCACCCACACCGGGCTCTGGTAGTTGGTGCACTGGCGCTGGTCCAGCTTCTCGTGGCGCTTCTTGCAGCAAAAGCGGTAGTAGCAGGTGCCGCAGCAGTACAGGTACCCGCTCTCGCTGTTGTTGCACTCGAACTCCTTGTCGTACTGGCCGCTCACGTCGTAGTAGCCCCAGCACGTCTCGTAGGTGACGGCCGCGCTGGCCGCCGCCACCGCCGCCGCGGGCTGCCCCCGCCGGCTCCCCGCCTCGGGGCCGCCGGGCGCCCGGGCGGTGCCGTTCAGCTCCCGGCCGCCCCGGGCCAGGGCGCCCCCGGGCCGCCGGCCCCCGACGGCAGCGGCGCCGGCGCTCAGGGTCCGGTTGGCGGCGCGGCCGCGGGCGGCGCGGGCGCCGGGCAGCAGGTGCAGGGACTCCAGCGAGAGCAGCAGCAGCAGCAGCAGCAGCAGCAGGAGGCGCCGCAGCGCCATGGCGGGTTCGGGCGGGAGGGCGCGCGGGCGGGCTTCCGCGGCAGGCCGCTCCCGGCCGCCGGGCTCCGAGGGCGGCGGCGCGGGCGTTCAGCGGCGCCGGGGCGATGGCGCCATCGGGGCGCGGGCGGCGGCGGCGGCGGCGGCGGCGGCGGCGCGCGGTGCGCACGGACCGGCCCGGCGCTGGCTGCTCGGGCGCTCACGCTGCGCGCCGGCTCCGCGCTCCCCCTGCGGGCTCGGCGCGCCTCCCGGGCAGCCCCATCCCCCGCCGGCGGCGGCGGCGGCGGCGGCGGCGCGGCTCAGGCGGGACCTGAAGCGCGGCTCCGGGCGGCGGCGGCGGCGGCGGCGGCGGCGGCGGCGGCGGCGGCGTGGTCCCGTCCGGGCGGGTCCTGCGGGACAAGACGGGGAGCCGGTCACGGGGCGGGGCGGGGGGCGGGGAGGGAGCGCGCCGCCCTCGACGAGCCGGGCTCGGGGCCGGAGGGGCGCGGAGCCCGCGCGGCGAGACGGGGGGCCCGGCGGCCCTGCGCGCCGGCCACCGAGGGCGCACGGGCCGCCGGCCCCGCAGCGCGCTCCCGCCGCGGGCTGGCTCCCCGGGACGGAGCGGGCTGCGGCGGGGGGCGCGCGGCGGCCGGCCCTCACTCACTCACCATGCCCGGCTGCGACTGCAGAGGCGGCGGCGGCGGCGGCGGCGGCGGGAGGGAGCGCAGCGGCCGGAGCGCGTGCGGGAGGGAGCGAGGGAGACACACGCACTCACACACCCGCACACGCGGGAGCGCCGCGAGGGGAGGGGAGGGGAGGGGAAGGGAAGGCGGCCGCTCACCGCCGCCCACGTTTACACGCCTGGGGGGGGGCGGCTCCTCTTCGCCGCTCCCCACTCTCGGCGGCACTTGAAGCTCCGCGTCACCGAAGCCCAGGACTCCCGTTATTGGAAACGGCGAGCCTGGAGGCGGAGAGGGGGCCGGGAGCGGGGCGGGAGCGTCCCTTCCGGAGCCGGCCCCGCGGCTGGGCCAGACCTCCGCCGCCTTTGCCCCGCGCCGCCCTGGGCGCGGGTCCCACCTTCCCCGAGTCCCGCTCGGGGACACGGGGATCTGCAAGCCTTTGCCTCTCCCTAGTGGCGACGCTCGCAGCGGCGGGAGGAGGCCAAACCCATTGCTACAGGTCCCTAAACTGAGGCCAGGGGTCAAGTGGCTTGTCTGAGGTGGTGGGGCTGCCTGTGAGCGGGGCCTGCGGTCTCTCGCCCTGAGTCACTCTCCTGCCCCCCCCCTCCTAGGACCCCAACCGCAACCCTAACACGGGCGCAAGCCGCCCCCCGGCGCTGGGTGGCACCTTTTATTGCCTCTTTCAAGGACTTTTTCCAGAGCGTTGAGGCGGAGTTGGAAGAAGCTGCCTGAGCCTCTTAAGACTCAGCTTTGAAATGCATCTGCTGTAGGTGAGGGGGGGGGGGGGCGGAGAGAGAAGTGTTCCTGTGTGATTGCCCATGGGATCTGTGGAGAGGAGTCCCGGGTCCAAGTCGAAGCCTTGAGGCCACCTCAAGAGGGAGTCATAATCATCATCTTTGGCGTGTGTCCATGGAGGAGATGGAGGAAATGAGAACAAAAAGCAGCGGCCACTGCCAGGATTCTGCCTGTGTGTCCCGACCTTTTGTGCAAGTGCCGGGGTGGCTTAGGTTGAAGGCAGGGGCCGTTGTCAAGAGCGTGGGCCGTAGAGATTGTGGGAAGGCTGTTAGGTCGGGCTCCTGCGTGATCCGAACTGAGGATCCCCCGTGCCAGAAAGGCAGAGAACCGCTCCTTGGAACTCCAGAATGGATGAATGGGAGAGCTGGAGCCCGGATTCCACGGCACCAGGGGCGGATTCTGGGATGCCCCTCCCTCCCTCTTTCTGTGCACTTGCCCCCACGCCGTTCCCTCCACCCCATTCCCTCCACTGCAGAACCCTCCAGAGCTATTGGTGGGTTCCGCTCCAGGGGAGGACACTGTCAGATTGACCCAATCGCTGGATGTCTTAAGTCGACCGGAGTAAGGACCAGGGCACAGAAGAGCAATCTGGAAGCTGTTCTCCTGATGCACGTAAAAGTTGACGAAGGGCTGAAGTCGATTATTGGTAGTCGATGCCCAGGGTGAAGACAAGGGCTTCAAGCTCCAGAGAGCAGACAAGAAAAGATATACATTTGGAAATCATAAGAACATATTCTTGACTTTTAGACTATGTGCAATTTTTTTTATTTTTTAAAAAAGATTTTTTTTTAATTTTTTTTTTCAACGTTTATTTATTTTTGGGACAGAGAAAGACAGAGCATGAACGGGGGAGGGGCAGAGAGAGAGGGAGACACAGAATCGGAAACAGGCTCCAGGCTCTGAGCCATCAGCCCAGAGCCTGACGTGGGGCTCGAACTCCCGGACCGCGAGATCGTGACCTGGCTGAAGTCGGACGCTTAACCGACTGCGCCACCCAGGCGCCCCAAAAAAGATTTTTTTTTAATGTTTGTTTATTTTTGAGACAGAGAAAGACAGAGCATGAACGGGGGAGGGGCAGACAGAGAGGGAGACACAGAATCGGAAGTGGGCTCCAGGCTCTGAGCCATCAGCCCAGAGCCTGACGCGGGGCTCGAACTCACCGCGAGATCGTGACCTGAGCCACCCAGGCGCCCCGACTATGTGCAATTTTTAAGTCACTTACTTCCTTTCCTCTCCCCTGAGCTTTCGCGGCCACCTCCCCGCCCCTTCTTTATTCCAGAATTGCCTACCCCACGTCTGGAAGCAACCTAGCAATGGGTTAGAAGTGTATCTTCCTCATGTAGAACTTTAATAAGATTTGATTGGTGGTGCTGAGTGAGGGAAATGGGTTTGGGTCCTCAGAGAGTCCCACCCGCAAATGTGATTTGAACCCCTGTGCTCCCAGATGGGAATGTCAACAGACTAACAGAAGATAATGGCATCTCAGGATTGGATAGGATCTTCAAGGTTATTCACTCCAACCCTCACTGCAGTGCATTATCTTTCTTTTCTTTTTTTTTTTTAAGCTTTACTTATTTTTTAGTAATCTCTACTCGCAGCGTGGGGCTCGAACTCATGACCACAGGATCAAGAGTCTCACAGTTTGCTGACTGAGCCAGCCAGGCACCCCTGCATTATATTTCTTATTGGCACTCCCAGCCCTCCTCTTCTGCCCTTTGTGGTAGATCAGGTTTGTTGCCTGCCAACATCCATTTGCCCACCAGCATCCATTTTTCTATTTTCTCCTGGTTGCAATACCTGAATTGTTGCCCATATGAAAGTATCCTTCCTTTGTGGGTTTAACTCATTAAAAAGTGCCAGAGAAGAGTTATCTTTTCAACACCTGCACCGACTTCAGCCAGCCAGCCCACAGGCTCAAGAGAAAGTGACCCAACCTCTGGCTCTAGAAGGTAAATCCCTATCGGATAGATCCCAATTATCATGGTTGGGCTAAACCAACCATGATAATTCCCCCTGGGCCAGTGGTTGGTTAAGAATGAACACGTGATCTATTTCTGGCCAATACAAACTGAGGGAAGCGTTGGGAGATGCTGGGGAAATGATCCTCGCTCTCAAAAATGGTGAGAATTCCTCTACTTTTTTGAGTGTTGTATCTGTGAATGTTCTGACCTTGCAGGGAGGCGGAGGGTGGGGGTGGGGGGCAACTAGTTCTTAGTCGAAGCTGATAACTTCCTTTGATAATCATCAGGGCCGCTGAGTATCTCTGCCTCCCGGGCATATATTAGAATTGTAATCTCTGGCCCATTTGTGAGTAGGAGGGTGGACAAAACGTGGGCAGAAATGATGTATGTTATTTCTGAACCAGAGCATTTAATCAGCACTTCCAGACCCTCCGTAGAATTCTCATTTTCTTCTGGCATGGTGATTGGCAATGTGTGGGCGTGGCTTTGTCAGCCTGTGACTGATGGCAGTAGGGACAGTCCCCCAGTTTACAGAAATGGTGGCCGGCCATGGACGTGAAGTAAAACTAGACGTCTGCTTCTTAAATTTAGCCACTGGAATTGGGTCTATTATCGCAGCATATCCTAGCCCATCCTGACTGATACACCGGGGACGACAGACGGAAAGACAGAAGGAGCGTTACTGAGCCACTCACGGAACTGCGCCCAGGGCTCCCACAACTCTGGTCTCCCAGTCATGCGAGATTATTAAATTCCCTTTTACGGAAGCCTCTTTGAATCCAGAGTTTCTCTAACATGCAGCCCAATGCATCCTAATGGACATATCCGGTATCTTGTCTCCACTCTGACTTTCTCTAGGATTTCTACCTATGCAGCTTGGTACTGATCCTACCCTTGCCATGGGATCTGGTTTTCTCCTCTATGAAGCGGGACGCTAAGCGGAGGCAGTGTGTCTAACAAACGACCACCGTTGTGTCTTCCCACCATGAGTCTTTACCATGGCCTCCGAGTGTAACCATGGCCTCATGGCCCTGCCCGATCTGGTCCCCTGCCCGATCTGGCCCCTGTCTTACTGCTTGTTCCTTACTCCCTCCCGCCACAGGGACGTCCTAACTCGTCCTCAAAGCCTTTGCACTCACTCAGTGCCTGGACCCCTTCAAGCCCTCGATGTCTACAGGGTTCTTTCTCCAACGTCCTGATGAATATAGCATAACTATCCCACCACTACCTGCTTTCTTCTTCCATCATGGCTACCTCCTCCTCACCATGATGCACCACGGCATTTATCACCAAGCGCTACACACCCATTTAAATATTTTCTAAAAGCTCTCAGGGGCGCCTGGCTGGCTCAGTCGGAAGAGCATGTGACTCTTGATACTGGGGTCGTGAGTTCAAGCCCCATGTTAGGTGTGGAGATCACTTAAATGAAACTTTAAAAAATTTTTTTAAAAAGTTCTCTTCTTACCTTCCACTGGAATGCTGGCTCTTGCTTGAGCTTTGCTACTGTTTTGTTGACTGCTGTATTTTCAATGTCAAAACACTGCTTGGCACACAGTAGACTGTGGTGGACACAGAAGGACACATCTCCAGCTGTCAGCTCCTCTAGGGACAGAGGCTTCTCCTCCAGGAACACAGGCTTCCTTCCCTGAGTGGCCCACATCCAATGACTAATCAAGTTGGAAAGTACAAAGGCCTAGCTATTTTAGCTCAACGCAGGAACTCTGATGGGCCACGTTTTCTCCAAAGATCCAGGCTCCCTGTGGCCAAGGTTTTATAGAGCCTCTGTTGTTGCACAGTCCTGCTTCCTCCCCTGAAAAGGAGCCTGTCGACATTTGTCTCAGCCTCTACTTCAAGAGATCCAAGCATACACCAGGGGCTTTCAGTAAATACGTGTTGAATGAATGAATGAATGAATGAATGAGTCTGTGCTTCCCCGCATTCCCTCAGTGACATCACTGTAGGTGACTATATAGCTTTTGCTTTAGGACATCTAGTGACAACTTAGAAACTATCTTCTCAGGCCGTTAATTTCAATGCTAGACAGTTCTAACGGCTGAAAATTCGAGTACATTGGATTTTTATTGTTGTTGAAGAGGCCAATCAACGTATTGGTTCAGACCAAGCATACAGTTGACTAGAGTCTTTTCCTGTACGAGTTAGGATGACTTTTGGCATCCACGTGAAATCCTTCATACGTAGGTTAGTTAATCTTATGGATTGGAGCCCATGATGCCAGCTCTTTGAGCATTTGGGGAACTTGTCATCTGATATGCTATTTCTCCCAACATTCTTTCCCCCTTTTTTTGAGCCAGAGTCTCAAATCTTTATTCAGAGGTTTAGCCTCCATCACTCTCATTTAATGGGATCTGCCCGGGGTTCCACAGGACCCAGGTTTAAGCCCCACAGCACATCTTAACTCTTTATTTGGGAGACTCCAGAGAAAGTAAGTCAGTGGCAGAAGCCCATAGAATAACCGGGAACTTATGTGGGCAGGACTGAGAAAGATGATCACTCCTTTCCCCTGAGAGGAAGCCAGCATGGCATCAGGACAGCTATCTTGCCCTGGGAAGGGAGAACCCAGAGCTGCTCCCGAGGAAGGAGCCAGCAGCATACTGGGCTGAGCCAAGAGATGGAAAGAAACACAGGCTCGTTGGCACCATTTGAACCTGGAATCTCACCCCTTGTGAAGTCTGCCTACCCCTGCACTTTTACATTACCTGAGCCAATGTATCCCCACTTTAATTAAGCTCTTTTCACTGGATTGTCTGTCTGCAATTAGAAGCATTTTAACTGATACAGCTGACCTCACAGTTGATCAACATGACTCTATGGAAGGGTAATGTGTTCTGTCCAAAATATCATGAAAACATGTATGCAGATGAGAAAGAAAGAAAAGGAAGGGAGGGAGGGAGGAAGGGAGGGAGGAAGGAAGGAAGGGAGGGAGGGAGGAAGGAAGGGAGGGAGGGAGGGAGGAAGGGAGGGAGGAAGGAAGGAAGGGAGGGAGGGAGGAAGGAAGGGAGGGAGGGAGGGAGGAAGGGAGGGAGGAAGGGAGGGAGGGAGGAAGGAAGGAAGGGAGGAAGGAAGGAAGGAAGGGAGGAAGGAAGGAAGGAAGGGAGGAAGGAAGGAAGGAAGGGAGGAAGGAAGGGAGGAAGGAAGGAAGTCATGTTTGCTACTATCTCTGATTAGAGAGATGTTAGAGAATGCCAATTTAGGTCATACTGGAAATGGAAAGGTCTTTTTCAGACCCTTTCCAAAACTCAAAGCAATTGCTGTAGTGAAATAAGAGAGACTCCAAACAGGAAGCAGAAGAAAGGGAATGCCTTGCTCCGGCATTCCCCACCTAGAGATGGAGTGAAGGAAGTTTGCATCCTGCATAATTAGAATTCTAGAACTATGGCTTTTTTTTTAATTGGGGGGTGGGGGCGGGCATGAGCGAGGAAGGGGCAGAGGAAGAGGGAGAGAGAGAATCCCAAGCAGGCTCCAAACTCAGCGTGGAGCCCACTGTGGGGGCTCGATCCCACGAACCATGAGATCATGACCTAAACAAAACTCAAGAGTCAGATGCTTAATTGACTAAGCCACCCAGGTGGCCCCAGAACTGCATCATTTTAGAACTGGATGGGTACCTAAGAATTGATATCCTCTGGACTCTTCGCAGCCTGTATCTGATCAGCCAGACATGTGAGGGCAAGAATGACCTCATGTTACCTCTACGGCTAGCCTGGCCTGGGATCACCTCTTCTCTGCATTCATTTATTCATTCCTTAGCATTTATTCTGTCTATCGGTCTTTCAATGAATATTTAATGGGCCCTGCTAGGTGCTAGTCAAAATACGAACAAATAAATTAGGCTTTCTGACCTGCTATCCAGAATCCTACTTGGGGCCTCATAGAACTGCCTTCTGTCTACCACATACCAAATGTTGTCTAATGACTGTTTGTGGCCCTCCAAAATGTGTACATTGACGTTCTATCCCCCAATATGATGGTATTTGGAAATGAGGTCTTTGGGAGGTAATGAGGTTTAGATAAAATTGGGAGGGTGACCACCCACCCCCAACTGAGTTAATATACGTATAAGAAGAGAATACATGGGGCACCTGGGTGGCTCAGTCAGTTAAGTGTCTGACTTCAGCTCAGGTGATGACCTCGCGGTTCGTGGGTTCGAGCCCCACATCAGGCTCTGTGCTGACAGCTCAGAGCCTGAAGCCTGCTTGGGATTCTGTGTCTCCCTGTCTCTCTCTACCCCTCCCCCGTTCATGCTCTCTGTCTCAAAAATAAATAAACATTTAAAAATTAAAAAAAAAAAAAAAAAAGAAGAGACCACAGTCCTCTGTCTTGTGAGCACATAACAAGAGGGGAGCCACCTGTAACCCAAGAGTGAGCTCTCACCAGACATCAATCTTGCTGACACCATCTTGTATTTTCAGTTTCTAGAACTAAGAGAAATAGACTGTTCTCCAAGGCATCCAGTTGTTGATATTTTGTCATGGCAGCTGGAGCTAATTAAGTCACCAGTGGTTGCAAGGAAAAAGTACTTCTCGGAGAGGACTTCAGAAATGTTTCCCCCACTAGCTGAATGTCCAGAAGCGCTCTAGGACACAGATTCTTACGGTTAGGTCACGAGCCACACCTCCAGGAGGAAGCCTTAGCAGATTCAAAGCACCTCAGGAGATATTCTGGAAACATAATTGAAGAGTCAAATGTGTGGGCCACATGTGCACTCAATGTCTTAATAGCTTCTTGAGAATTGTCGCCCCCTTAAGGGGCTGCTATCCTATTATGATCATCTAGACTATCAAATGTGGTTTTGTCCATGTTTGTTCCAAATTTGTCAGCAATGACAGGTTAAAGTGCATGCACATTTTATACTTTTAACTCCAAAAGGACACATTTAGCTACAAGGCACTGCATTCAGTCACTCCTTGCGGCTAGAACAGGCTACAGCAACATCCCGCGCTATAACGCTCTCCTCCCGCGCCCATGGCAGACATCACTAATCAATTATGGAACGCTTTCCCGCTGAGACTGGTCATAGCCTCAAAAATCTCTTCACCACACAAAGCTCCAAAGAGCCAGCAGGGATTAACTAGAGTTGGAACTAGTACAAGGAATAAATCCTATTTGTCTGACAGCTCAAGAAGTTTCAAATACAGGTTCTACCTCTTTATGTAGACATGGTTTTAGAATTCCATTCCAATTCCGCAGCTCCATTGGCCCAACCTGAAATATGTATAAAAGGAGGGACGCCAACGTCATTGGTTATTATGTGCTTTTTGCTGAAAGACGTCACTGATTTGCAGCTAGAGGAAATGCATGCTAGGGTTAGCTCTCCCCGAGAAAAGTGATAATGAAGACTATACCCAACGAATGCCAAGGATAATCACCACACGGCCAGTCCTAGATATTCATGTGCAAATTCCATGCATCACTATTACATTTTCTGTTGGGCTGGAATTTTTTGACATCTTATTCAAAACCCCATGAGTTAACCTGCAAAAATATGTTCCCCTGTAATGCTGAGCACATTAAACATAGATGTGATATTTTCTTGGCATAGGATTCATATCAACCAGCATTCCCTATCGGTCTCAACTCTTTTCACCCTTTGGTGTCCTACCTTTTAGATAGTGTCTACTGTGTCTATCGTCACTTGGGTCACCTTGAATTCTGTTTCTTGACTTTCATGACATTAAACATGCCATAGACAATGGTATCTTCAGAATAGATACACGTGATTTTAAAAATATATACTAAAAAACTGGTTGGCGTGGCTTGTCTTTTTCCTTTAAAGGAAAAAAAATTGAATAGACTAATTGGATCTAACTCACTGATCTAATCTAATTGACTGAGCACAAATTGGTCATTAATACAGCCAAATGAATAAACAGCAATTCTGGATTCTGCATCAGGATGTAGATACGATCTGAATGGACCATCTGTTGGCTGAGTGCCAAGCTAAGGGTGAATCACCATCATTAAAATAACTGAGGTAACTGGGCTGAAAAGGGCCAATTTTGTTATTGTTAACTCCCATTAATTTTCAAAATTACTAATTGGATCCTGGAATTACTTTTCGGTGGACAGACGTCCATTGTGACATCCTGAGCCTTGAACGAGACCCTGAATAACCCCCTCTGCAGACATAACCAGTGGTAAGGTAGGGCCTGCTGGAGCCAGGTACCAACGAAAGGAGGAAAGGCTGGCCCAAAGATGCTTGGCAAAGGAAGTTCTGGAGAGAGTCGGCTCGAGAGCCTGAGAACCATTTATTCAACCTTTGCTTGAGGGTCAGGTTTTCTCATTTCTTTTGCAAATCTGAGCTCAGCACTTGGTGTACCTGTTCATTGTATCTTCCTATTCATACCCCATCCCCCAAGCCCAACTCTATCTCCTAGAATCCCAAACCTGGAGGGAGGAGACCAACCGGCTGCAAATCCTTCTCCAGGAGGAGTCCCCAGAGGCTGAAGAACAATGTCATGGTGGTGTTGGTGTGGCGACTGGACAGTTGTGAATCAAACTGAGAAACTGAGACCAGGAAGATCCTGAGCCACACAACATTGGAGGTGTCTCCGGCCATTTGCAATGGGTACAAAGTCAACGAAGTCACATGTGGAGGATGAAGCAGAAAATCCACTTAGAACCAGGTAGGCAGCCCAGAGAGTTTGCAGTGGAGAAGGAAGTCAAGACAGGGTGGTAAATTAAACCCAGCAGACCTGGAAAACCTGCTCCAAGTAGGAAAGGAGGGAAAGATTCAGTGTCCATCCAGTGGTTGGGAATAAGGACATCCACAGGAACCCACAGGCAAGGAAAGACGTTGTCAGTGGGTCCAGTCACAGTGACAGGGAACCTGGCCACGAAGTGGCTTACAAGCTTCCAGCATGAGCAGGTATTTATTCTAAAGCATGGGCTCTCCAGAGATAGCTAGAGACACAACTGATGTGTGGGATAAGCCCCACTAGACCAAGTGTGACGCGAGTCAGTGCCCCCTTGGCTTCCGTTAGCCCATCTTGTTGGTGACACCCAATTCCCTCCACATCCCATACCCCTCAAGTTCCTCTTTCGGTCCCCACCACCCCCAACAGATTTCATAAATATGCACTCTATGCTGGTGGCACAATCATCATGATTGAAATGTCTAAATGTCTAATTGACCATTATTTTTATTCCCTTTCATCTTACACTTCCCCGTTCCTGCCGTTCTGTATCTTCTCAGGTTTTTATTTTCCATCCATCAACGTGTTCCCATTTTTGTGTATACATATCCCCCCAGGGTATCTTCTTAACACGTTTCATTTCAAGATCTGCCATTCCCTCTGTGAGATAATATATTCCAGGACAAGAGAGAAAATTTGGCCAAAGAACTTAGGAATTTGGTCTTAATTCTCATCCTCAAGTTGCTTATTGTCCTATTACAGAATTTCCTTATTTTTGCTCTACGACCTTTATAGAGATTACGTAGCAGAGGACAGTGGTTTGCACCCTGGGGTTGATGGGGAACCCCTTGAAATTATAGCAAAAGTGTGCATGTGTCTGCTTAGGAGACGTGTCATCAGACAATCAAATGAATTCGGACCCCCGAAGAAAAAATTAAACCATCGCGGTAGGATGCAAAGCCTAAACCTTGAATTCAGGAGACGTGAATTCCAGTCCTGAGGCTACTCTTTACTAGTTCAACAAGTAGTGGGTGACTTCCGGGGGCCACGGTTGCCTTTGCTGTAAAAAGAGAGAAGGTAATTCTGGCCTTTGAAACAACACAGGGTGTGGGGATCCCGTGAGATCATGAATGCTCAAATATTCTGGAAACTCAGAAGTTCAATAAAAATGTTCATTTCTCCTATCCTGCCAAATCTCTCCATTACACAAAACCATAAGGGCTGGATCAAAAGTCAGACCGAACCAGTCCTGGCAGCAAGGGATGTGATGTTTCCGAGACACACATGTCCTCCATGATATTTCCGAATTCCTTCCTGGCTTTGTACACAAGCGTCCATCCTGGCTGCCATCCAGTTTATTAAATCAGTTATCTGGATATTTGAGCAAACATGCATACAGATTCTGGCCTCACCGTTCCTGTCCGAACCTTATGCTCTCTACTGATATATAAACATTGCTGAGGGCACAGCCCTTGTATGGACAGCTGTCCTTGGAGATCACTTCGTCCAAGAGTTTTCTGACACAGCCCTATGTGGCGTTGACTCTGTTACCGGCTCCTGTGGGCGGTCAGCTCAGAGGGAAGGACAGAATGGTTCCGTGTGTTCCCTCCAGCGGAGAAGGGCTTTGACGTAGGTAGAGCCCTGGATGATTCCGGAATCTGAGACCAGAGTGAGGCCGGCTAGAAAATTAAATAAGGAGCCAGACCAAGAGGGACCAGAGTGAGGACCCGGAGGGACAAAGTTACACTTTATTACCAAGAGAGTAACACTTTTTAATTGGTTAACACAACAAATAAAGAGGTGGCAGTCTTAGCTCGCTTCTGATTCGCTCACACGCCAAATGGGTTGGAGAGAACAAAATGCTTTCCTCCCTTCATTTGGAAGTTGTGATTCTGATTAGCGAACAAAGGGCCACACACAGGAGACAAAATGTGAAACAGAAGGAGGCTTCTAACTGATAAGAACTGAGTTTATTAGAAAGTCTCTTTTAAAGGCATACATAATGAACCGAAAATAACTCAATTAATTCCACAGTAAGAGGAAAGTCTTATGAAAAAGAAAAATCACCCTTCGTTGCAGGCGGCCTGGGAGACACGGGTTTACGAGGACTGTTGGATTTCGAATAATTCACCTGTCAGCTTTGTGGATTCTTGCCCCAGATTTGCTCCTTTGCTTCTCTGGCTCAGTGGTTCCTACTCTGTCAACAAGGTGAGGACAAAAAAAAAAAAAAATTGGATGGCTGAAAATATTGCCTTCCCTTCCAAAGGAGTCCACCTGAAATTAGACGCAGTTAGAACAGCATTACATTTTAAAAACACAGCTTGCGACCACTGTAATTTTTTTTTTTCTTTTACAACGTAAGCAGGGCTGACAAGGTGTGAGTCTTCCGGTTCTGAATACAAATGTAAGGTTTTTTGGTTTTTTGTTTTCAGTCTTGACCCAGGTCCGTATTATAATTGACATTGATGGTTCCAAGCAAATGCTATTGATATGTCCCGGTTGACTAAAAGCCCATGCTTGATTCTGATGTGTTCAGTGTTTTCCCAGGGTCCTTTTTCTGTGCGAGGATCCCATCCAGGACCCCCATATTCCATTTGTTCGTTATGTCCCCTTAGGCTCCTTTGGACTGGGACACTTTCTTAGACTTCCCTTGTTTTTTGATGACCTTGACAGGCTTGAGGAGGACTGGTCAGGACCTTTGTAGCATGCCCTCCCACTTCAGTCTGTCTGATGACTCTTCTCATGGTTAGACTGGAGTTATGGGTTTGGGGGAAGAAAGGAACCACCGAGGTGAAGTGCCATTGTCGTCTTATCAAGGACACACGCTATTAATATGTTTTAACAGGAATGATGTTAACGTGGATCACCCCTGCTGGGGGCACGTTGTCAGATTCCTCCACTATAAAATGATTCGCTCCCCACCCCCACCCCCCCTTTCTCCATACTGTGTACTCTTTGGAAGGAAAGTCACTATGCACAGGTCACAGGTTGGGAGTGGGGAGTGACCCTCCACTTCCAAGAAGGGGTCACAGACACATAAATTCTATGGGATTCTTCTGTATAGGAGATTTGTCTCTTCTCCTCCACGTATTTATATATTCAGTCATTTCTTGACATCACTATGGACTTGTGGGTATTCCTACTTTAAGTTACAGCCCAGTATTACTGTACTGCAGTATTATTTTGGGGCTCAAATGGTCCCAGCGTTGCCCACTGGGAGCTCTTTCAGCTTGCTGAAAGCTTTTTGTTGTTGTTGTGTTCTCTCGTTTTCAAGCATGTCTTTATTTTCCAGCATGAGATCTTCTGGACTATCCTCACTTCCTGCCCCCACTCTCGACCCAAGTCATGTCTCCAAGGGGTCCAGGTTCCTTTTATGGAAGAATGGCATTATTTCTCTTTAGTTAAAAAAAAAATCCACTTATGCCATTTTCTTCCAGTCCCTCCATTATCATCATCACCTTCCCATCCAGTCCTTTCCCCTGATTCTTCACAACTTTTTTTTTTTTAGTGCCTTCAAAGATCTGCCTCCCAGATGCCTCTAAGATTGAAGATTTTCATCACATTTAGAGCCGCTTCTCTACTGTCTCTCACTTCTCATTCACATGCCTACCGAACCTACATCGTCCCCTCCCTCGAACCTGTGGACCGTCGACCGGAAGTCGGGGAAAATGGGTTAGCTTTCTCTTGGGTGGCAAATTATTTTTTAATTAATGCTGCTGCCGTTTTCCCCTCTGCCGGCCAAATTAATGCAACAAGAATTGTGTTGGCATCTGTGGCAGCAAATGGAGAGGAAGAGCAGTTTCAAAGGAGAGGGTGACAGCTCCCCACCCCCCAATCTGGGTAGGCTTTGGAGCAAGACACAATTCACATGCAGAGTGCCAGAACACGGCGAGTCTCCGCGTTGGAACTCGAGAGCTCCAGGAACACGTTTCCTCCACGACTGGTAGCAATTCCTACTCTCTGTCACGCTGAGAGACTTTGAAGAAGATTCTTTCTTGAGTTCCCTGCGGTCGGGCATAGGGCCAGCTTATGGGGAGCACAGGGTGGGGGAATAATTAAGCACCCTCAACACCTTGCTGTTCGTTTCCAGAAAGAAGAGAGATTGTCCACTCCTCACCTCAGTCCTTCCTTCCTTCCTTCCTTCCTTCCTTCCTTCCTTCCTTTCTCGGCCCAGCGCTTCAGATCACCATCCCCTAAGAAAGCCAGATGGTTTCCTTTAAGATTGGCTAAAAACCGTTTTTGGGGGACAAATGCACACCAGTGTCCACGGTCCATGCCAAGGGGAGCAAATGGGGGCATGATAAGGCTCATGGTCCAGTGTAAAGATAACACTAGACTACGAGCAGATCCTATCAGACTGTACATTATCTTTAGCATACAGACCGACATTTACATTTTATATACCTACGTGCTGGGGCTTTTACCGGTTTTGTATTTTTCAAAAAAAAAAAAACCCTACTTTTTGTTTTTAGACAGACTTATTATTTGTTATCTTTTGATTTTCTCAAACAACATAGGAATGCATTCTCCTTTTTAAAAATTAAAACATTACAGGGTGCCTGGGTGGCTCAGTTCGTTAAGCGTCTGACTCCTGATCTCAGCTCCGGTCATGATCTCGCGGTTCGTGGGATCGAACCCTGAGTAGGGCTCCGTGCTGGCTGCTTGGGATTCTCTCTCTTCTCAAAATAAATAAATAAACTTAAAAAAAAAAAAAAAGAAAAGAAAACATTACAGATGAAGTTAAAGCTCCGTTTAACACATTTAACACGCCTATCACCTCTACCCACGTATATACCTCCTCCTTCCCAAATCCCGAAGCGACTGCTATTTGGGGTTCACTGTCCATCTTCCCGCAGAAAAGGTCTGTGTTTAAAAAGAGGTTCTAATTCAAAACGGCACGGCTGGCAATCACTGCCTCATCTTCCCCTTCTGCTTTCGTTCTCTCCCACCTGTCACTTAGCCTGGGTTGGTGACAAAATTGCAGGCAATGCTTGGAATGTGGATTAGCCAAGATGGCTCCTGTCAAAATGGAAAAATCGGAATTGAAGACAGAGCCTGGAGCTGAGGAAAGCACACAGATGTCCTCATCGATTAATTCAGGCCGGACCAGGTCAAGGGGACCAGCCAGGGAAATGCGCGAGGAACAAATATGACCAAGAGAAGCAGTAGAGGAGCGAACGCAGCATTGGAGAAGGGATCCAAGTCGGGGTGGAGACTGGAGAGGGAGGCCCATGGTTCTCAGGCCCAGGTGGGACCGGAAAAAAAGCAGAGGCATGTTGGCAAAGCCATCGTCTTTTGAGCAGGTCATGGTCACGGGCATGAGACCGTATGTTCCCAAAGGAGAGGTTTGGTTTGACTGAAGATTTCCAGCCATGGATATCCCTTTATGCTTTTTATTAAACGATACCCAGATCGAGAAACACAGCATTGCCAGAAGCATAGAAGTGCCCCTCCCTGCCCCAAAGACTTGAGGTTTTCCTTTGTATGTCCTCTTCAAGAAGTTTTGCCCTGGTTTCACAGAGTTTCAGAGACTCCAGTAGGACAGAATAGGGAGAGGAGTGTGTGTGTGTGTGTGTGTGTGTGTGTGTGTGTGTGCGCGCGTGTGTGTTGGTGGAAAGGAGCTCTCCTTTTTCTGTGTGATAGGGACAAGATTTTTTTTTTAAGTTTATGTATTTATTTTGGGGAGAGATAGCATGAGCAGGGGAAGAGCAGAGAGAGGGAGAGAGAATTCTAAGCAGGCTCCACACTGTCACCACACAGCCCTACATGGGGGTTCAAACCCACGAAACTGTGAGATAAATGACCAGAGCCGAAATCAAGAGTCTGTCGCTTAACCGACTGAGCTGCCCAGGTGCCCCAGGGACAAGATTTTTTAAACGTTAATATGCTCATCTCTTTTGTAAACCTTCCATGCTTATGATCTGCTCCCCAATTGACTCAGGGCATTTATCCCTCCCGGGGAAGGGAGAGGACTGGCTCGCTGGGAAGGGACGCAAACAGGAAGCCTTGGACCCTCCACGGTCAAGAGAGAATGGAAAGTGCTGGTGTTGGGAGCCCCCGTGCCCCCTACTTAGCACATCCAGCAAGACCAGCCAACAAGCAACAAGCTCCTGGAGCTTTAGGTGCAGGAGGTCTGAGTCGCTCTGGGACAAGTTCAAGAAAACCTCACTCTTCACGACCTTAGAGACTGCGGAAGAGGGAGTGGAAGGCAGAGAGAAAGAGGAAACGGAGGGGGGCCGTCTGGTCGGCTCAGTCTGAAGAGCATGCGACTCTTGATCTCGTGGTTTGTGAGTTCGAGCCCCACTTTGGGAGTAGAGATTACTTAAATAAATTAATTAAATTAACTGTAGAAATAAAATAAAAAGGAAACAGAGTGGGGGGAAGAGTGGACTGTGAAACATGCCACGCTATTTCCTCATGTAGAATCTCTCTCTCTATCTATATAGTTACAACATCTAGAACCAAGGCACACGGGACAACCCCGCATGGCTAGGAAGGTGGGGGCACTGACTGGGCTGCAAGCGGGCTCCCTGGAACCACCCTCACTCCCCATGGTGCACGGACACTGAGTCAAGTGTGGGAGGAGGGCTGAGGTGCCTACACGGCAGAGCCTGAGAGGCGGATGTGCTCAGCCAGGGGCCAGGTGGAGGTTGTGGCAAAGACCAGGAAGCAACGCAGCAACCTCAGAAGCAGAGGGGAGGTCAGGGCGGCAGTGAAGGGCCCTGGACCCGGGTCCAGCCAAGAAATGAAAGACCCCAGTGTTTCAGCCACGGGCACTGGCAGCAACCACCTGTAAGACGTCTGGTGACAGACTCGCACCCGGGAACACGCGATGGGCTCCTTGGAGCACCTACGAGTGCCTCTGAGTGCTTGGGCCCTACGCTTCAGGGGGCAGGGGGTCATCACTGACCCCCGTGTTTTCAGGCCACACGTCACTGCAGTTTTGCAGCCGGACACATCTGCTGCTCCCCTCACCCGTGTCCTCTCCCAGGAACGAGAAGTACAGATCCTTCTGGCTCTTTCTCCAAGCATTCTCCTCGCGTCTTCCCTGGGACGGGCATCTTGAAGAGCTCACTCAGTCTTTTGGGGCCTCTTCCCCAGCGGTGGGGGGGAGAGGGTTGTTGTTCGGGGTGACCCAGCTCTGCCAGCAGCCAGGGCCCTCCAGCTCTCCCCTGGGCATTGTGGGACCGGGCAAGGCTCCTGATAGCGGAGTGCAAACAAGTAGGAGACAGCTCCCCGGGGAGAGCTACCGCCCTCCAAAGCAAGCCTTCCTCTGAGGATGTGCCAACTAGGCAGGACGCTTGGGCCTGAGCTAACTTGATAATCACAGGGCGCGATGGATGAGACACCTCCACTCAGAGAGGTGGGCCCCTCCAGAACCTCCCCAGACCACGAGGCGTAGCATGAACTAACACAGGCCAGTCTGGGAGCAGAGGGCACAACCGACCAAGGTCACAGGCTCCCACTTTTCCTGGAGAACCGTGGGTGGGCTCAGAGCCCAGGCCGAGGGGCGCTAGGCAGCTTGGATGACCCAAGACCATCCTGATGCCACATGGTATGATCCCTTTGGTGAAGGCCGTTCTCCCAGTATATGATGCCATTTCTTGTGAATATCTCAGTAAGGCTTTCATCTCAACTTTTAGAATTTCATGGGCTCAGTTCGTGCATCTCAGAACATGGTCCCTTCCTGTATCCATGGTTGCGGAAGCTGGGGTGGGTCAGGTGGGTCCCTTCAGAGTCCATACTTACCGCAACACATCATAAATAATTTTAATTTTTTAAGTTTATTTATTTATTTGACAGGGAGAGAGAGCATGAGGAGGGAAGGGGCAGAGGGAGAGGGAGAGAAAGGAAATCCCAAGCAGGCTCCACATTGTCAGCACAGAGCCTGATGCAGGGCTCCGAACCCATGAACTGTGAAATCATGACCCGAACTGAAATCAAGAGTCAGATGGTCAACCGACTGAGCCATCCAGGTGTCCCCGTAAACAATTTTAATGGAAAAGCATTGATATTACAAAGAAACGCAGGTTGAAAGTGATGTGTGAGCTCAAAGGAAGCTTGGAGAATGGGGAAGCTCTCAGTTTTGACTCCTACGAGTTAAACATGACCAAAAGACTTATATTGTTCCAGATTATATCATTCTGCCTAAATATACACAGAAATCCATTCATTGTGGGATACTGGGAAGGTTCTTGAGTAGGAAGTGAAGGCAAGGTACAGGACCCTTAATCTGTCAAGTGAGAAGAAAATTCTGGTCCTGGCCTCTGTAGCTCTCACTTCTACAGAATGCGTTAAGCACATTCATTTTTCAACCATCACACTTGGGGAGTACACATGTCACATTTCACTATCTTTTTTCTAACCTAAACAAAAAACCAACCTCATCCATTGGGTCTCATTAAAATTAACTTCTGTGAAAGTCACTGTCAATGAAATGATGAGCTATAGACTGGAAGAAAATATTTGCAAATCACACGTCTAACAAAGGAGTGGTTATCTAGAATATACAAAGAGACTCAAAAATCAAAAGTAAAAAGCAAAACAAAAACAGAAACAAAAACAAAACAAACACAAAACAAACAAAAAAAAACCCTCCAACTAGAAAATGGGCAAACCCCATAAACAGGCATGTCACCAAGGAGGATATACAGAAGGTGAATGAGCACATGAAAAGATGCTCAGCATCATTAGCCATTAGGGAGACAAATTAAAAGCACAATAAGGTACCGCTAAATTCACATCAGAATGGTTGAAATAAATAGCGACAACACCACGTGCTGAGGAGGGTGCAGGGAACCTTGATCCCTTGTGCGCTGCTGGTACTAATGGAACGTAACGTATTTTCAGTACATCCGGTCTGAAAAAGTTGAGCCCTTGCTTACAAAAGTAAACATGTGATTACAAATGACCCAGCAGATGCACTCCTTGGCACTTATCCCAGAGAAATGAGGACATATGTTCATGCAAACACCTGTCCATGAATGTCCATAGTGCCTTTACTTGTAATAGCCCCAAATTTGAAAACACCAAATGCCCTTGAATGAGAAATAGTTATGTGATGGTACATCCATATCACAAAATACTGGCAGCAATAAAAAGGATCCTGATTACCGATATGCAGGAAGTGGGGGGTGCATCTCAAGGGAATTACACTGGGGGGGGGAGGAGCCAGTCCCCAAAAGTTTACCACTGCATGATTCCACCGATAGAACATTCTTGAAATAACAAAATTATAGGGATGGAGACCGGATCAATGGTTGCCAGGGCTCTGTGGCAGGGTGAAGGTCAGTGAGAGGAGTGTGGTTATAAAAATAAGGGCAGCATGAGAGATCTTTGGGGCCAAGGGAAACGTCCTGTATCTGCTTTCGTGGTGGATATATAAACCCATGCATGTGATCAAAATGTGGAGAGCTAAAAACACACATGCGCACACGCATATACTCACACAACTGAGTACGTGTAAAATGGATAAGATCTGAATAAGATTGATAGATTACAGCAATGTCAATTTCCTGCTTGTCATACTGTCCCATAGTGTTGCAGCATGTTACCACTGGGAAGAACTGGATGAAGGGTAGATGGGATTATGCTGCCATAAAGTATAACTTTATGCCCAAATTTCATACAAAGAAATATTAATAAATTCAACTTAACAACACCAATAACAATAAAAGGTCTGCATGTGGGAAATACTCATTCAGCAAAATAGAAAGCAACCAGCAACTAGGAAGACATTTGTAATTCTATCACAGATGATTAGCTAATTTTCCCAATTCGTAAAACACTTCTCCAACTCAATAAGGAGAAGACCAATAACTCGATAGAAAAATAAGCAAAAAGATGTGAGCAGACTATCCATAGGAAAGGATACAGTGTCCCTCAAATACCTAGAAAGATAGGAACCTCAATTATAATAGAAATGAAAATTAAAGCCACAGTCATGCCTCTATTTTTTTTTTTTTTTTTAGAAATCTCTCACAATTACAGTTGTGCATTCCCTTTGACTCAGCGATTACACTTCTAGGAATTTATTACACTTGAATACTCGCCCACATGCAAAATGATACACAGACAAGGCTATTTATAGGAGCACTTGTTTGAACAGCAATATATTGGGAACAACCTACGTGCCCTACCCCTGGGGAATAGTTTAACAAACAAATAATGGTACGTTCATACAGTGGAATACCATTCAACCATAAAAAAGTATAAGGAAGTGAGTGGTTTGTATACTGAGAGAAAATTATCTCCATGATAATCTGGTGATAGTTGGGGACGGTGGCATGAGGACAAGCTGCACTTAGAAGAGCGGAAAGGGGGGCGCCTGGGTGGCGCAGTCGGTTAAGCGTCCGACTTCAGCCAGGTCACGATCTCGCGGTCCGTGAGTTCGAGCCCCGCGTCGGGCTCTGGGCTGATGGCTCGGAGCCTGGAGCCTGCTTCCGATTCTGTGTCTCCCTCTCTCTCTGCCCCTCCCCCGTTCATGCTCTGTCTCTCTCTGTCCCAAAAATAAATAAACGTTGAAAAAAAAAATTAAAAAAAAAAAAAAAAAAGAAGAGCGGAAAGGTCTTTTCACCTAAAGCAACACAATTAGGGCACCCAACGTCCAATGACGACAAGGGCTTCCCTTACCAGACCTCCCCAGAACCACGTTGGCAAGGAAACAAAAAAAGAGTTAGGCAGTGCCCTCCCTGCCTTGTTGTTATTTTTAATCTCCTGTTACAGCTTAATGCTGAAATTAATCCTACCTGGAATAATTTCAGTAAGTGCATTTGGTGGTTTCAGTAAGTGCATTTGGTTAAGTGCATTTGGTGGACTTTCCCCGAGTCCCCCCCCCCAGGTGAAATCTGAAACCCGCCCCAGCCCCAGAGGGCAAACAGAGACCAAAGAAAGAGACAGACCACTCCAGATTGCTAACTGGGCAGCTGCAGGATGAGTAGATTTCCTGCATTACCCCTGGATAGCCTGTGAGTTTCTGTAGAGGGTTTACCAAGCTTTGATCACTTACAGGGCCCAGATGGTCTCAACAGCCCGCTGCTCTCTCAAGGGCGTGCCCTTCAAGTGGCTCCTAGGGGGGTGGAATCTGCATTCCAAGGACGGAGGATGGGGTGAGGAGCCTCAGATCGCTTGTGTCCAGCTCTGGGGTTCACCAGCAGTCACGGCCTCTCGATGACCTTCTCCCACCAAGTTTAGGAGACATTTCCTGTTAATTTCTCCTTTCCCAGCCAGGGGCAGCCCGAAAGCAAAGCACTTTTAAACTTTCAGGGCTGCTTTGTCCTTCCTGCAAGACTAGCCCAACCCCGAGGCGGGGTGGGGGGCAGCTGGCTGTAACTCTCTCCGTGGCTGGATGCAAGATGCCTCAGGCCAAACCCGCACCCAGCGTGGAAGTCTGCCCCACAGCATGAAGACACCGCTAACCTCGGCAAGGGCCAACCCAAACCAACAGGTTACCGCTGCCCACGCCACCTGTTCCTCTCTTAACTGTCTCCTGTTTCTGCAAAGCTCTGAAGCTACTCGCCCAGGAGAAGCTTCTGTAGATTACGCCCTCCTGAATGGTCTTCAGAGAGCCTGTTATGTTTTCTGCTCTGATGGGCGAGAGAAATTCCCAAGGATGCATTAGATCGAAGGTCACCGCTCCCTCTGCCTGTGTTGCCAGGTAGAGACTCTCCTTTGCACACCCCTCACATGCGTAAATCCGCGCTTCTGTTTCACTACCTTCTTTTATTCTTTGAGCAGCTCAGCTGTAGTTAGTGGCAGAAACAAGAAGGTGCAGTCTTCACAGATGTATTCACGGGAGATGTAATAAAATCTGGCCCTGGAGGTGGGGGGTGTTCATATCCTAGGAAAGATAGTACGTGCATGGGCCTCGGGATTAAATGCATATATCACCCTAGCGGTGCAGCTCATCTGCCTAATATATTTGAAAATGACTCGATTTATGGCCAGCTAAGATTTAGGAAGCTCAGTTTACAGGTTGACAAATTAGCATTTGTCTGCGCACATTTTGCTATTTTGCATAATTAATTCCTCCCCGTAGTACACAGGCATTTTAATCTACAACAAAACCAGCCTAGTTCTCCTTCCCTTCCTGTTAGCATCATGTAAATGGTATTGATTCAGAAGATGCATATTCTTTTCCAAAGCATTCCCTGGAACATGACAAGAGATTTTCATCCCAATCATTATCAGCTGTTTATTATCCCGCTTCCCAAATCTCATTCATGAAAGAAAACGAGAAAGGGAAAAAGTTGAGTCATAGGAAACAAAGATAGCACTGATGAAATGGATTCTCCTGACTCAGATTAACTAGGTGTATCAGCTACCGTTACCAGGGACAGAGAAGCAAGGTAATTAAAAGTGGGTTTACAATACAGAAAACAGACTGATTCATTTGCCTGAAAAATCCACAAGAGAGCAGCTCAAGGGTTTTTTTTTTCACCCCTGTTTCAACAATGTTTTCTTCAAAGTTATTGTCTGCTAAGGCTGGCTGTCTTCTTTAATCTAAGACAGTTTGAGGAAGTTTTAAGATCTATGCAGCTCTAGCAAGAAACAGCCGCCATCTTTCTTCCCAGCCAGAGTCTTAAGTATCAATCCAATCGGATTGGTTGAGATCACATGGCCACACTGAGCCTGTCAATGTGGCCGGGCAGGACGAGTGCCCTGACTGGTCACTCGCTCTTATCTCTAGCACTGGGTTGAAATCAGTCTTATGTGATCTGGAAGTCAGCCTCCCTGGAACAATGGTTGTCCCCAGCCAAACTTTGGAGCCCTTAGGAAGAAAGTAGTAGCTCGGAGGGGTTGAGGACAGACACAACAACCAAAAGGTATTTACTATAGTCGAGGAAGGTGAATCTGAACGGGAGAAAACTCTGAATTCTAGAAGACCCGCCAATCTAAATTTCTTCTGAAGTATTTTACGCTGTGGTTTTCTCTCTTTCGTCTGCATGCACCGACTCAAATTAGTTAACCAAAGTGTTGACAGGCACTCACATAAGTGACTCTGATATGGTTGATTGGCAATTAGCTTCTCAGTTATATATAAGCACACCGACTTTTTGTTGTTGTTGTTAAATAGGTACATAAAACGAGTTTGCTCTTTGAAGGCAGCCATACCAGCCATTTTATGAAATACTGCTCATTTTCGTGTGTTTGAAATGTTGAGATCACTAGGGTGGGAGGGGAAGTGTTTGGCAATTAAGACCTCGAACGGAGCAGGAAAGAGCTACTTACTGGCTTCTCTTCTCTCTTGGAAAATTAGGCAAAGCAAGGAGCCTGGAAGACCTGGATCAGAGAGTCTGTGCTGGTGAACGGGCAAGCACAACAGGTCTGGACGTCTACCAGGTAAGTGTTTGATGGGCTAGTACAACACCCGTCTTTAGCAGGAGAAACATAATCACATAAGGTGTTTTTGTGTTTTTGTTGTTTTTGTTGCTCACATGGCAACCCTTTCCCCGACTGGAAAGAGCAGGGAAGAGACAGTACTTCTCAGGAATGACTGAGTCCCTCTACTAAGCACAGAGCTTGGATAAGCTTGCCAATCACTGCCTAAGCAGAAATTGCAAGGATGCCTCCGATTCTCCTTCTCCTTGCTGGTGGCAGACATCACTAATCAATCAATGCTCTTTTTTTTTTTTCCGCTGAGCCTAGAAATGACTTCACATTCTCTCTTGATGAAGTGCTCCAGGGAGCTATTACCCATTGATCAGACTTGGAAATAGAGATAAAACCTGCCTGACATAAATTTTAGCCTCTTTCGTTTGATCCGATGCTGTTCCTAAGGATGCAATCCATTTGGTGGCTCACTGGTTCTCTGGGCTGAACTGATGAATCTATGAATCTTCTTCCTGAAGTGTTCCTTCTCCGCTCATGGCTCTTGGGTGCCTCCTGTAGGAGCATTTTCTCTAAGGATTATTATTATTGTCTTTTTAATGTGTATTCATTTTTGAAAGACAGATAGAGACAGAGCACAAGCAGGGGAGGGTCGGGGGGGGGGGGCACAGAATCTGAAGCAGGCTCCAGGCTCTGAGTTGTCAGCACAGAGCCCGCCGACGTGGGGCTCGAACTCACAAACCGAGAGATCATAACCTGAGCCAAAGTCGGACGCTTAACCAACTGAGCCACCCAGGCACCCCTCTAAGGATTATTTTAAAGTATAATCAGCTGCCCCCAAATCACTCATCTGGTTATCTGTAACCACCAGTGATGGGTTAAGTTTCTCCTCATCTTTGGTAATACCATTCATCCCTACCTTTGGGGTTCTTGCCTCTGCACTCCATTTGGAAAAGGATGCAGGTACACCTATCTTTTTTTTTTTTTTTTTTTTTATCGCATCTCAAATAAATACCTCTAGCTTTCCAGGTCGCATAATGCTGATTTTGTATAATGTGTGCCTGTTATGTCTTGGTTTGAAATCAATACGATGCCTGCACCAAAATTTACCAGGCTGAGGTCCTTATTAGAACCGGTATTTCTCTAGACCTCATGCCAAAGCCAGCAAATCAGAATTTCTGGTGATGTGACTTGTCAGCTGATTCACAATGTGATTCTTAAACCCATTAAAATGTGAAGATAAATGCTCCAGGAAACAGAGGTGTTTTTTTTTGGTGGGAAAACATGGCGAGCCAGCCCGGACAGAAGGAATCTTAAAAGGTTTTAGCAATGCTATCTCCTGAGCTCGATTGGTTTTTAGATGGAGCTATGTCTGATCCTTCTTAAGCCTTCTCTGACTCATCTCTTATGATTTCTTCTCTTCTGAAAGTCAGACTAGAACAGAGCCAGAGTAAGAGGCAGGCCAAGGGCACATTTGTACGGGATGCCAGCCTAATAGGGCCATTAAAATGTTACTGAAAATAAATCAAAGTGGAGGATACTGTTTTTATCGGAATGCTCTTAGGAAGAGGCATGCATGTGACTTGGAGAAATACTCTGATGAGTCGCTAAAGGGGCAACCGTCCAAGAAGCTTGTCCAAATAATAATAATAATAATAATAACAACAACGACGGTGACGGTGCATGGATTTCTAAGGAGACTGGGTGTGGTGAATTGCAAGGTGTTGGGTTTGCTGCATGGAATGTTCAGGGTTTGGGCCACAGCTGGATGCTCTGGAGGAGAGAACAAGTTAGGGCCCAATGTCTGTGCCGTCCATCACTACTTTGCCGCCTCTGTGATCATTGGCGCTTAGAGATAAATGGACCCACAAGCGCTCAAATTCTATCAGCTCTAAGAGGCACCGAATTTGTAACCTCTCCAGAAAACCTGTATATTTCGGGGTGGCCTGTCGAAGTGTTCCAATTCTTTCATTTTTACTCTTGGGGATTTTTCTCCCAAGTCCCCATCCCCTTCCTGCAAAAAGTCAGCCCGTGGACTTAGAGACCGCAGGATTCATGGCTTCCAAATAAAAAAAGACGCCAAGTAAGCCCCTAAAATCTCAAATAAGAGTTTATTTGTGCAGGGAAGGGAAAATTCTCCCTCTACCCGTCAAGGTCTTCCAGCTGGACTAGGAATTAAATTTAGATGTGACAAGGGAAGGGGAGGAAGGTACCTGGCTGGCTCTATCAGTAGAGCATGGGACTCTTGTTTTTTTTTTAAGTTTACTTATTTATTTTGAGAGAGACAGGAAAAGCTCGGGGTGGGGAGGGACACAGAGAGAGGGACAGAGAGAGAACCCCAAGCAGGCTCTGTGCTGCAGTGCAGAGCCCAGTGTGGGGCTTGAACCCACAAAACTGTGAGATCATGACCTGAGCTAAAACCGCTTAACCAACTGAGCCACCCAGGGGCCCCATGTGACTCTTAATCTCGGGGTCATGAGTTCAAGCTCCACAACGGGTGTAGAGATTACTTAAAAAATATATTTTTTTAAATAAATTACATGAGATGGGTTAACAGGAGAAAAAAACAACAACAAAGTTTTATTATGAGCCCACGGATGCCCACTATTAACACTGAGACCCAGAGAAATGACCAAGGTGGCCCCTTTTTGTACTTTGTGGACAGAGACAAGAAATCAGTGAGGAGGGGCGCCTGGGTGGCTCAGTCGGTCAAGCAGCCGACTTCGGCTCAGGTCATGATCTCGCGGTCCGTGAGTTCGAGCCCCGCGTCGGGCTCTGTGCTGACAGCTCGGAGCCTGGAGCCTGTTTCGGATTCTGTGTCTCCCTCTCTCTGACCCTCCCCCGTTCATGCTCTGTCTCTCTCTGTCTCAAAAATAAATAAACGTTAAAAAAATTTTTTTTTTTTTTAAATAAAAAAAAAGAAATCAGTGAGGAATTGACAGGACAAAGGAAAGTTAACTTTGGCAGCCCCAGTTGGGGAGGAATTGTAAACAGAATGTGAGCCGGGGGAGTAAAGGAATAAAAAGACAGGAGGATTGTTTATATAGCATTTTTGGCTGTAAAGTTCCCACCTCTCGTGATAAGGATGTCTCTTACCTCCTGGTACAGGAAGGGTGTCTATAATACAGGTGCTTTCAGGGGACGGAGGAGTGTCCTTCCTGCACAAGCCGCCTGTTAAGTAACTTTGATTTAAAATAATCAATAGGCCAGGACGCCCCACTGGCTTAGGAGCATGTGACTCTTGATCTCAAGGTTGTGAGTCTGAGCCCCACATTGGGTGTCGAGATGACTTAAAAATAAAATCTTTAAAAATGAAAATAAAATAGCAACCCTTCAAATTCATAGAAATACCGAGGACTTGCCTCTAAAGCTTTCATGTTGGGGGTAAAATCCTGTGATTCCCACCCGCCCCCCTGCCTTTCCTTTCTGGTGTTGCTTCTTATGCTGTTCCGGTGTGTATGTGGAGGGTGGGGCCAGCCTTCCATCACATGGGCAAACGTACCACTGTCCCTGAGGAATATTCGTTTAACTGCATTTCTGCATGGGTTTCCCCCAGACCATTATTTTCATGGGACGTTAGCAAATGGCACATTCTTCACTTACCCAGTACTCCTAAAACGATATGAAATACAAGATGAGCATCCGACTCTTGATTTCGCCTCAGGACGTGATCCCAGGATTGTGGGATTGAGCCCCCAGTTGGGCTCTGCAATGATCGTGGGGTCTGCTTAAGATTCTCTCTCTCCCTCTATCTCTCTGCTCTTCCCCCAATCATGCCCTCTCTCTAAGAGAATAAATAAATTTCTATATATATGTATGAGTAATAAAATACAAAAAAATATATATTTTTTTAAATTTTTTTTTCAACATTTATTTTTTTGGGGGGACAGAGAGAGACAGAGCATGGACGGGGGAGGGGCAGAGAGAGAGGGAGACACAGAATTGGAAACAGGCTCCAGGCTCTGAGCCATCAGCCCAGAGCCCAACGCGGGGCTCGAACTCACAGGCCGCGAGATCGTGACCTGGCTGAAGTCGGACGCTTAACCGACTGCGCCACCCAGGCGCCCCCCAAAAAAATATATTTTATAAGTAAATATCATGAATAGGCAAGTCACGAAAGAAAGGAGAAAGGAAGGAAGAAGGAAGGAAGGAAGGAAGGAAGGAAGGAAACCAGATAAAGGGTGACTATTATGGATTGAATGTTTGTGTCCCCTCCCCTCAAATTCAGACACTGAAATCCTAACCCCTAACGTGATGGATTAGGAGATAGTGGCTTTGGGAGGTGATGAGGTCCTGAGGGTAGAGCCCCATGACGGGATTAGTGTCCTTATAAAAGAGACCCCAGAGAGCTGTCCCCTGATTTGCCACCACGGGAGGCATTGTGAGAAGACAGCTCTCTAAGAACCAGAAAGCAGGTTGTCTCCAGACACCAAATCTGCCAGCACCTTGATTTTGGACTTCCTAGCCTCCAGGACTGTGGGGCAAAGAAAAAGTTTGTTGTGTAAGTCTCTGGTACTTTTGTTACAGCAGCCCTGAACAGACTGAGACAGTGACCTTCTCCGCATTTCCCACAAGGCTGTTCCTGGAAATTCAGCCTGAGCTGAAGGGTTCTGCTTATTGTCTGGTGTGTGTGGGTCGGGAGGGTTGGGACATGTTAATGTTCCGGGGGGGGGGGGGGGCGGGGCTGCAGCAGGGAAGGGGCTGCGTGTAGAAAGCAGGGGACGTATTTTTGAAAAGCTGTCACATGTGTGAAACTGCAGGGAAAGAAAAGTCAGACAAAGTATAATTTTTAGGAAGTTTGATTTTGCTAAGCGTGCGTGTGTGTGTGTGTGTGTGTGTGTGTGTGTGTGGGCGTGCATGCGTGCCTTTAATAATGATCACATTTGGGGACGCCTGGGCAGCTCAGTCAGTTGAGCGTCGGCCTCTTGATTTCAGCTCAGGTCCTGATCCCAGGGTCATGAGATCGAGCCCTGAATCAGGCCCTGTGCTGACCATGGAACATGCTTGGGATTCTCTCTCTCTCTCTCTCTCTCTCTCTCTCTCTCTCTCAAATTAAAAATTAATCAAGTATCACATTTATTCCTCACTGTGACCTGAAGAACCCTGAAGAACGTCTTGCTTAGCAAGCAGACTGTGGTGAGCTCTGAACATCAGTCAGTTTTATTCTTTCCATTGGAGCTTCCAACCACATTCAGTTGACTCGGCCTCCCATCCCCAGGGCCAACTGTGTAACTGGTTGCTTTTGGTTACTGAAAGTCCAGCCTGGTTCAAGGCTTTAATCAAACACCCTATTATAACTTCTCTCCTCTCAATCAGCCTTGGGGCTTTGCAGAGGTGCGGTGGGAGGGGCACCTTAGTCCTTCGGTCCTCCCTGCTGTGCGGAGAGGGGCGGTGGGGAGGGCAGAGTCTCCATCTGGGTTCTTTTCTCCCCAGCACATTTCCACCTCGCATTCCCCCCAGGAGGGCACTGAGAAATGAGAGACACTGGAGACGACACTCCCTACCTGTCTGCTTGGTGGCACATATCCTGGCCTCGGGGTCCAGCCACCTCGTTGCGTCCCTGTCGGTCCCTGGAAATACAGAGCCGCCTGTGTAGATGGGTGCCTGGTGTTCCTAGGATAATGTGCAACATCCTGCTATCCTCTGTTGTCACTGACATCCTCCTGTCTCCCTTTGGACCTGCTGGGGGTCCACGCCCTCTGCCTTGCCCGTGCCCGATGTGGTCAGGCTTGGTCACCAAACATCCGCCTCCTCTCTTAACTTAGATGGTCCTCCAGTGATGCTCTGGGATGGCTAAGCGCCTCTTCTGGCTCTTAGAGGTGCAGGGGCAGCCCTTGGGTCCTCTGTGAGGCTCCTCACTGCCCACCTGCTGAGGACTTCTGCAAGTTTCCTGTCTTTAGAAACTTCCAGAATACGGGGGCTTTGGTCAACATGCCTGTATCACTCCGAAGGACTTGGTCAGATTCTCCCCCGCCGTGTCCCATCGCAGTGTGGTACCCTCCCGGGGATGCTCTTAGAGCCCTCTCCCCACCTCTCACTTGGCCTTTTGCTTTCTTTTTGGAGAGAGGTGGGATTGCGCCCCAGCCCCCATGAGAAGGAAGTGTAACCCTCCCCCCCCGCCCCACCCGCCACACGCACACACAGACACTGTGCTTTGAGCCTCTGACGATTTTCCTGCCGGTCCTTTCTTGCCACACTTCCAGCTCACCCAGTACAGCACAGCAGAGAGCCTCCCAGTTTGCCTGTGAGCCTTCAAACCAGGAGACCTCACCCGGCTCCCTGTCTACACCCCCTCCCTCTGGCGGGGGCCCACCTCCTCCTCCAGGCCAGGGCTGAGGCTTGTGCCGGAGGAAAACCACCCCGCCTCTGAAATGCAGAAGGCTTTCTTGACTGTGGCCATTCATGCACTGAAATGGTTTCATTCAGATTTTTTTTTCCGCCTCTCTTTACATTTGAAAGGAGGAGAGCGTTAATTAACATATGACTTGATGTAAAAACAGAAATAGGAATCGTAACAAAAGTCCAACCTTTAAAGGGTTCAAATTTAACATCTCTGAGAAAGCAAGCGATTCTTTTATGGATGTGGTTTTGCTACCAACTCTCAAAACTTGCAGGTGTTAAAAATTAGCTGCCCGAGAATTTCTCCCGGCTTCCGATAAACATGCTAATGAGAAAGAGGATTAATCGGGAGGGGGTCTGGGAGAAGTTCAGTACAGCCCCTTGTGTGGTCAATTTTCAGAAAAGCTGCCTTGGTTTAGCAGGGGCCCGGGAGCAGAGAAGTAAAAAAAGGAAAGAAAAAAAAAATTGTACAAACCCTTACCTAGAAAACCACACTCTTCTCCTAACACACAAGTCTTAAAGATGCAAAAGCGAATGTCAGTGTCAAAAGAGCCAAGCCATAAAACAAAACCACCACCAAAAACTAGAGCAACAGAGAAATATCCCCACACCCGCGTCCCCGAAACCAAGCGAAGAGCCAGACTGACGTTGATGCTGATGGCGATACGGTTATTATATGAACTCGGACTCTAATAGAGATGATACCAAGATAACTCCTAAGGTTTGTGAGGTTCATCAAGAAAAGAGCCGGAAAATTGGGGGAAGTATGAAACAACAGAGTCCTGAACGTGCACGGGGGGGTCCCGAGGCTGGGAGGTGAGTCCAGCTTACAGAAAAGGCTGGAAATGTCAGCTGGAGTGGAGCTCCATTTGGATCACCTTCGGAGCTGCCCTGGAGTTTTGTTCTTTCTCTTGCAAATCATGGAGAGGTGATGGAGGGAGCCTCTTTTTTGGCTGTTGTTTTTTGAAAGAATTAGTAAGATTGGATCAGATTTCTGTCTTAGAATAGGATTCTTTGGGTATTCTGAAGGATGGTGGGGATGGTGAGGACAGCCAGCTTGGGAGCCCTGTGTCTGAATTGGAATGGCCAGGGTGAAGCTAATACTTCGCTCCCCCTTCCTCTCTACACGCCAGCCGTGGATGGTTGCTAGCCCAGTTCTTGAACACCAAGCTTGTTTCTACTCTTGCTTTCCTCTCTGCCTGGGATGCCCAGCTCTGGATAGCAGAACCAGCAGGGTCCTCAGCCCGCAGGTCCTGCCTCAAGTTGGACCGTGTGCTCTCCCGCCTTTTATATGTTGAAGCCCCAACCCCCCAGGGGTTCAGAATGTGACCTTACTTGGAAATCGGGTCATGGCGCGTGTAGTTGAGTTCGGTTGTGGTCAGACTGGAGTGCTGTAGACCCCTAAATCCTGTAAGACTGGTGTGCTTATAAAAAGGCAGTCAAGTCAGGGACGGAAGCGATGCCTCTTCAAATGAGGAAGACCAGGGATTGGCAGAAAACCGCCAGAAGCCGCGAGAGAGGCGTAGATTCTCTCTAGAGGCCCTTTATGATCTTCACATTTGACCTCCGGAACTGTGAGACAGTAAATTTCTGCGCCTGTGGCACTTTATTTTGTCAGCCCCGGGAAACCAGTACCAGGTCTCAGCTCACTCCACTTCTGTCGGAGACTCTCAGGGACCACCAGGCAATCTGAATTCACGCCTGCCTGTCCCATCACCTTGCTTGACCGTCTTCACAACATTTAACACCGTCCCTAAGTTGTTAGTATATGTATGTCGTTGCCACCCTTAGAATGCGTGCTCCAGGACACTGGGGTGGGGGGGTCTTTCTTGGTCTTTGCTGTTTCTCTGGATTTTAGAACAATCTGGCAATGGCGGGCAATCTGTAACCGTTTTATTGAATGGCTGAGTAAATAAATAATGATCAGTCTTGACATTGAAACTAACTCTAATGTCAATTACAACCCCAGTATTAATCATCTGCCCTCTGGAAAGCGTTGGATTGGGGAGGTGTCTCTTCCCTGCAAGATCTGAGCTGGGACGACTTGGAGACTGGGTCCCTTCAGGCGGCGGGCTTCCAAAAAACATGGCAACCTCAGCATGGTTGGTCTTAAACAGTGGCTCAGTACTCCAAGCGTGAGTGCTCCAGAGAACAAGCTGGTAACGGCATCACTTTTTACCACCAAGCCTCAAAGTCACACAGTGTTATTTCCACGGTATTCCACTGGTCAAAGAAGCCATTAGCTCATCCAGACTGAAGGGGGGTGGGGGGGTGGGGGTGGGGAAGCGGTGGTAACACACCTCACCTCTCGACAGTCTGGAGGCAGGATTATATTGCAGAAAAGGATGTGGGATGGCAGAGATTTGGTTTCAGCTGCTTTGGAAAGTAGACTTTGGCACAGACCCTTACTCTAAACCTGATTCTTGGGTCTTTCTCCAAGTGATTCCGATTTCCAGGTCTCAGTCCAAGGTTTTTTGTTTTTGTTTTTTAATTTTTTTTTTTTTTTTTTTTTTTTTTAATTTTTGGGACAGAGAGAGACAGAGCATGAACGGGGGAGGGGCAGAGAGAGAGGAAGACACAGAATCAGAAACAGGCTCCAGGCTCTGAGCCATCAGCCCAGAGCCCGACGCGGGGCTCGAACTCACAGACCGCGAGATCCTGACCTGGCTGAAGTCGGGCACTTAACCGACTGCGCCACCCAGGCGCCCCTGTTTTTTAATTTTTTTAACGTTTATTTGTTTTTGAGACAGAGAGAGACAGAGCATGAACGGGGGAGGGGCAGAGAGAGAGGGAGACACAGAATCGGAAACAGGCTCCAGGCTCTGAGCCATCAGCACAGAGCCTGATGCAGGACTCGAACTCACGAACCGCGAGATCATGACCTGAGCCGAAGTCGGACGCTTAACCGACTGAGCCACCCAGGCGCCCCTCAGTCCAAGGTTTGAACTCCTTTATCGGGTCCCGGGAAAGCATATCTTTTAACAAGCGTTTCAGATGCTTCTGATGCTGAGCTCTGCAATCTCGCTGTCTTAAGAATCCTACTTAGGGCCTCCTTGGTCCATGTCCCTGGTGGCGACCACCGTGCGATTGAAGGTTCACTGTTGTGCTTCCCCCAAGTATGGAAAACGTAGAGATACTCTCAGCCAAAATACTGGGGCTCCCAAGTCTATAAAAACGAGCTATCAATGTAACAACATATAAAGATGAAAAAAATGACTGTATTCACATGTAAATGTTGAGGTAGAATTGGAGAAATGTTGCTATACGGAAACCAAGTATTAGGCTCTTAGGAACGCAACTGTCCTCGATTTCTGCCTAATGCAATTTCTCTTGTGCTCCTCGTCCACGATTATGGATTTACTGTAAATCCTTTTCCAATATCACAGATTTTCTTGGGGGTGTACTTGTGCTTCCTGTAATCGCTGGGGATGACTTAAAAATCCTTCCAGCCGGCATCTTCTTAGAGGTAGCCAACCCAGTCCTGACCATAGTTTTTGGGTTCACGTTGGTTTTTCTGGCTCATAAATGTTCTCTGATCATATCCACTCCCTCCTATCGTATGGTCCCTCAGATCATCCAGACAACACAAGCTAATATGACCCCATCTCTTTCGGCGTCTAGGATTCTCTTGTTTCAGATTTGGGTTTTTCTTGCAACAGGTTAAGACTCAATCCCGAATTACTTACAGGCCTTTCAATAGTTTGCAGCAAGTAAAAACAAAAAACTTAAGGGCGGTTAACTCTCCGAAAAGATTTGGACCTGATTTCTTTCCAGAAATTGTCTTTCTTCATCCAGATGGCCAACAGGCACATGAAAAGATGCTCAACGTCGCTCCTCATCAGGGAAATACAAATCAAAACCACACTCAGATATCACCTCACGCCAGTCAGAGTGGCTAAAATGAACAAATCGGGAGACTCTAGATGCTGGCGAGGATGTGGAGAAAGGGGAACCCTCTTGCACTGTTGGTGGGGATGCTAACTGGTGCAGCCGCTCTGGAAAACAGTGTGGAGGGTCCTCAAAAAATTAAAACTAGATCTACCCTATGACCCAGCAATAGCACTGCTAGGAATTTACCCTAGGGATACAGGAGTGCTGATGCATAGGGCCACTTGTACCCCAATGTGTATAGCAGCACTTTCAACAATAGCCAGATGATGGAAAGAGCCTAAATGTCCATCAACTGATGAATGGATAAAGAAATTGTGGTTTATATACACAATGGAATACTACGTGGCAATGAGAAAAAATGAAATATGGCCCTTTGTAGCAACGTAGATGGAACTGGAGAGTGTTATGCTAAGTGAAGTAAGTCAGGCAGAGAAAGACAGATGCCATATGTTTTCACTCTTATGTGGATTCTGAGAAACTCAACAGAAGACCAGGGGGGAGGGGAAGAGGGAGAAAAAAAAAAAGTTACAGAGAGGGAAGGAGGCAAACCATAAGAGACTCTTGAAAACTGAGAACAAACTTAGGGTTGATGGGAGGTGGGGAGGGGGGAAAGTGGGTGATGGGCATTGAGGAGGGCACCTGTCGGGATGAGCACTGGGTGTTGTATGGAAGGAAACCAATTTGACAATAGATTATATATAAATATATAAGAAAAGAAATTGTCTTTCTTTTTTTTAAGATTTTATTTTTAAATAATCTCTACACCAAACATGAAGTTGCAATTTACAACCCCGAGATCAAGAATCACACGCTTTACCGACTGAGCCAGCCAGGCACTGCTAGAAATTGTCTTTGAATTGATTAAAGGGAGCAGAATTGCCACCCTATAATATGTCTCTTTTTAAAAAATTTTTTTAATGTTTATTTATTTTTGACAGAGTGTGTATACACACACACACACACACACACACACACACACACACACACACACACGAGTGAGCAGGGGAGGGGCAGAGAGAGACAGGGAGGCACAGAATCTGAAGCAGGCTCCAGGCTCTGAGCTGTCAGCACAGAGACGGATGCGAGGCTCGAACCCACAAACTGAGATCATGACCTGAGCAGAAGGCAGGCACTTAACCGACTGAGCCACCCAGGGGCCCCAAAATATGTCTCTTTGGCATAAATATTATTTTAGATATAAAAGTATTATCGCCAGAGGGCCTGTCTGGCTCAGTTGGTGGCACATGGGACTCTTGATCTCAGAGTTGTAAGTTCGAACCCCACGCTGGATGTAGAGATGACTTGAAAACAATAAAATCTTAAAAAAGTATAAAAGCAAGTTTTGTCACTTTTACGAAACAGGAAACACAGGAAGAGCTCTTGAAAACCAAGTAGAAGTTGCCCTTGTAAGAGACTTCTACTTTTATAAGGGAAATTTCCATCTGTAATGGTGTCTCCCTTTCTGTTCCAGAAATAGAAGGATGACTAAGTCTCTAGAAACTCTTACCAATGCAGTAGGCAAAGACTTACATCTGCACAACAGCCTTTCCCTTGTTTATGGGGCTTTTCCTGATAGCTTCTCATAGTTGGCTCCCTACCATTGGATATTTTTTGTCTTTAGCTGGTATTTAAAGATTGGCTTGGGCCATTTCCAGGAGCTACTCGGTTTTTCCAGATCTTTCCCATGCATACAGGAGCTTTACATGTTATTAAACTTCTGTTTGTTTTTCTCCTGTTAATTTGTCTTTTATTAATGGGGGGGATCTCAGCCAAGAACTAGAAGAAATAGAGGGAGAATTATTTTTCCTCCCTCACAATTACCTCATCCCTCCTCTACCCCCACCATTCTCGATCTCGTAAACATAATGTGAATATAGCAGATAAGTCCTTAAGGGAAGACTGGAGTAGATTCCTCATCGTTTGCTACGGGTGGGGTGTCCCGTGCCGGGTACAAGGAAGTGATGAAGCTGGTGGTCCAAGTTAGACCCAAAGAGTTCTAACTTTTGGCAAAAAGGCGAGCCAGGTCCATTTTAAAGAAAAAAAGGACGTGGAGAGAGAGTCAGAAACCAGCACACATGCTAGGGGCCAGGAGAGGCAGGCACTGAGCTCATAACAGTAGCTGTGAGAAGAGCTTAAAACAAAGCCAGGTGAGAATAACAGAACAGGGTAGCCAGGAAAGTCACAAGTGGACAAGAAGGTGAAGGGGGAGAAAGCATGTCCTCTGCCCTTTAAGTCCTTCTCGCTGGAGTAAGAATCAAAGTCACCTGACACAGGGTGACAGGAGGAAATGAGACTTAATTCTGTACGTTTATGGGATCCAAACAGACGTGGAGATTCCAAAGAGAGTCGAGTCGGGCAGAATGAGGTATGTCCGTCATCCTGATCTAAGGAGAGCGAGGTGGGCGTCTGGGACTTCTAAGGGAAGGAGTGCAATTCACGGGAGATGAAAAGAGTTAAATGTTGGGGCGCCTGGGTGGCGCAGTCGGTTGAGCGTCCGACTTCAGCCAGGTCACGATCTCGCGGTCCGGGAGTTCGAGCCCCGCGTCGGGCTCCGGGCTGATGGCTCGGAGCCCGGAGCCTGTTTCCGATTCTGTGTCTCCCTCTCTCTCTGCCCCTCCCCCGTTCATGCTCTGTCTCTCTCTGTCCCCAAAATAAATAAACGTTGAAAAAAAAATTAAAAAAAAAAAGAGTTAAATGTTTGGTAAGTAAATGTTTGCTGAGCCACTGAGAAAAAATGGGGCATAGAAACCAACAGGCCAGACTCCTCCCTTCCTACCTTACCTCCTTCGTATCCTACACTACTAGCTCTCTATCGGGATAGCTCCCCTCCTGAAGCTGGTCTTCTATCTAAATTCTTTTAGGTAGTTATGGGGGAGGTAAAGAGGTTTTCCTGAATCTTCAGGGACTTGGTTGCTTTTTTTTTTTAATGTTTGTTTATTTTATTTTTGAGAGCAAGAGCGTGAGCAGGGGAGGAGCAGAGAGAGGGGGAGAGAGAATCCCAAGCAGGCTCCGCACTGTTGGCACAGAGCCCGATGTGGGTCTCGATCTCACGAACCATGAGATCATGATCTGAGCCCGAAGCGTCTAAGAGGTGGACGCTTAACTAACTGAGCCACCCAGGTGCCCCTGCTTTTTAACTCAAAATAATTTTCATGCCAAGGTGGTGCATCTTGGGGTGGCCTGCCCTTGGCCCCTATGGAGGCTTTAGCCCGTGGCCCTCCAGGCATACAGAAGTAGCTGGCAGTCAGTCCCTCGATGGTACAGAGTGACTAGGGGTGCCGGTGCTGGGGGGTGCATCCTCAGGGCCCATGGGGGTCAATGCTCAGGACCTACCTCTTCAGGACAACCTTGACGGGGTCCCTTGCACTGCCCTGGGCACCTCAATGCCAGATGGCCAGACTCACAGCCTGAGTGCCTCCCATCCTCCCCTTGGGTTCCCCAGAACTCGGAACTCACAGGGTGGGGGCTCTCCTGGGTCCTGGAGAGTGGGGCATTGAGTGGGAGCCATCCTGATCGATCTGCAGGGTGCCGCCCTTGAACCTCGGTCGCTCATGATCCTGATCGTCATCAGGATCGCTGCTGAGATCCCTTCAAGCTCTGGGAGGGATACTCTTCTGCCAGTCTGTGTCCTTTCTGTCTTTCCTGTGGCAGTCTGCGTCCGGTTTCCTCGCCCCCATCCCCCCCGTTTGCCACCTCCTCCTTTTCTCCACCCTTCCCGGTGGAGAATAACAGAACCAGAACGTTAGAGATGCAAGCTGGGTCAAGGCCACTCCGTCCGGCCTCGACCCTTGAACACTTGTGTATGCTGGATCCCCAGAGGGAGGAAGCGACTGCTAGGTCCACACCGCTGGCTCGCGACACCGGGACTCCTGGGACCACCTGATGTTCTGCGTGTTGCTCCAACAGCCGCATCTTCCTGTTTTTCCTTTTTTTTTTTTTTTTTTCCTCGCCTGCCTTCCTCTCTCCTCTTTCTGACTCTAGCAACGATGGGTGGGCTCCTGAGGGGCTTCCAGAAGGAGAAACGCTATGTGTTTGTGTTGTGAAGAGGTTGCAAGCAGCGGGAACTGCAGGCCAGCCACAGCCATCCGATGCCCCTGTGCGCTCTGTGCCCAAACTTGTCCCAGCAGACACCCACCCCTTCTCCCCTCCGGCACAGAGCACCCCGGAGGGGTCATTCTGACTTGCTAAGTGAAAATTGGTAGTTTGGTGATGGCTCACGCCACCGGGGAGCCACTGAATCCCAGCCGGCAGGTCCCGACGTTATTGCAAATAGCAACTTTTCTGCTGTAAATGAAGCTACTGATGAAATGCTGATTTCCGGGGGAGCGCCTCCAGCTGTGCGGGGATTGTTGGCAATTTCCTCCTCGTTTATTTTTCGTGCCTTTGCGGAGGTCGTGGTTGATGCCCGGGAGCCTCCTAGAACTCACCCCTAGGGGCCCAGGTGACAGAGATCCCAGCGTTTCCTGTTCCTTCTCCGCGCGGTGCACCTGTTACGATGATAGGATCCGAAACAGGTTGAATTACAAGGAACCCCCCCCCCCCCCCCCGGCCATCACTTCCTGCCCTCCTCTTTCATTTCACAGATGATGACACCAGAGACCCAGATAACTTAGGGCCTGGTGCTTAGTGACAAAGGTAGGAAGGAACCTAAGTTAGGAAGCAGAAAGCAGGTGGAAAGGAAGGATTCATATGTATTGAACTCCTACTATGAGCCAGGCTTAAAATTCACACTCTCCTTTAGTTTTCAAATGGGGACCTTTATTTTCTTATATTTATTTGTTTGTTTGTTTTTTTAGCTAGTTAGTGGATTTCACACCCAGCATAGAGCCCAACACGGAGCCCAACGCAGGGCTTGAACTCACAACCCTGAGATCAAGACCTGAGCTGAGATTAAGAGTCCGACGCTCAACCAACTGAGCCACCCAGGCGCCCCTTTCATGGGGACTTTTAAAAAAGAAAGCACTGTCCGTGGACTCTCCGTGGTCCAAGGGTTTGGCCAGTGTCACTCAGGGCAGAGTCGGGGAGCCCTTGGGGATAAGCTGCCTGGCCCCGTTGGTTGTGTATTTGGCAATGTGGTGAAATCCCGAGAGCGCCCTCCAGCAGCCCTGCCATCACTTTGACTTGGAAGAGAAAGACCTTCTCTTAGGTATGGCGTGAACTCCATTTCCCAGCCCTGCCGAGCAAGGGCTTCCGTTCTCTTGCCCTGAGTTCTCCTCCCCACACATGGCTCACTATGGTGTGTAATCTGTGGGCATGGTGTAGACCGTTGGGCAATACTTCTCGAGAGTGTTTGTAACCATGCCCACTGGCTCGGTGGTATGATCCAACTCAGGTTCACGATGATAAATGCTTTTTGTGGCTCCCCTACAAAGCTGTGTTGCTAAAGGAAGAGAGATCCCTCCTCCCGCCCCCAACGGCTAGTTTACCAAATAGGAGGTTAGTCTGGAGCCATAGCTGTGGGTTGGGTCTACCCCAGAGCTCTTTTCAAAGGAAGGAGGATGGCGATCGATGTCTGTGTTTGGATTTCTTCCTCTAGCTTTCCAACCAATGGGATTTGGGGGTCAAAAAAATATTTCCTGTTTTTAGACCGACCGCTTGATTCTTTGTATTTCTGGTTAGGTGTTAATTTTGCTTATCTTATTATTACTCTTCAGCTGTCTATGAGTCTTGTCAGAAACAACCTGATATTTGTTTCTTTAAAAAAATTTTTTTTTGATGTTTATGTATTTTTGATAGAAACAGAGTGAGCAGGGAAGGGGCAGAGAGAGGGGGAGACATGGAATCCGAGCAGGCTCCAGGCTCCGAGCTGTCAGCACAGAGCCCGACGCAGGGCTCGAACCCACAAACTATGCCATCGTGACCTGAGCTGGAGTCGGACTCTTAACTGACTGAACCACCCAGGCACCCCAACCCTGGTATTTGTTTCCATCATTATTTTCATAACGTCTGTCTCCTCCATCGAAACGCAAGCTTGGGATGGTTTCACATTGTTTCACCATTATACTCCAAGCCTCTAAATACAGTTCCTGGTAGGTTGTAGATGCCCAGTAGATGAATGAGTGAATGAATGAATGAATGAATGAATGAACGAACTAATAATTTATTTTTTTTCTGCCCAAATTGGAAGATGAAAAAAACTTAAATTTTGTGTTTAGAATGCTGAGTCACACACTTAGAATAAAGTACTCTTATTTAGCTATTTGGCCTTAAATTTCCACACTTTTTTTTTTTTTTAGTTAAATGCTAGGCATCATGGTTTCATGGAAAGGGCACTGGGCATGAGGGTCCTAGACTCAGCACTGCCCTTTTGGGATGACCTATAACAACCTGCTTTGCCCTTTAGGCTGTTTCCCCATTTGTAGGTCAAAGATATTTCAATTTTTTAAAGTTTTTATTTATTTTGAGAGAGAGAGAAAACAAGCCGGGGGGGGGGGGGGGGGGGCGGGGCGGGGAAGGGAGGGAGAGAGAGAGAATCCCAAGCAGGCTTTGTACCATTGGCACAGAGCCCGACTTGGGGCTAGAACTCACGAACCGTGAGATCATGACCTGAGCCAAAATCAAGCGCCGGCCGCTTAACCAACTGAGCCACACAGGCGCCCCGAGATCAAAGGTATTGGCGTCGGTCAATTCCTCATTCCTTTCAAGTCGAATACTCTGAATGTTGTGAGAAACTATGAGCCGTATCAGACCAAGAGAACATCGTTGTGCTGTGACTTCCTCAGACAGAACGGTAAATACACTTTGCTTCTTGGCCAGATTCGTGCTGGCAGATTGGTGTGGAAAGGAAGACAGACTTGGGGCCTTGCATCTGGGCGAGTTTCCCCGCTATTGAGTTTTGGCTTTGGATGCGTTCCTTCCCTTAATCCTTATCCACCGCCGTGGACGGCAGGGAACACTCCAGCCCCACATGGTGTTTGCCATGCACAGCTGGTCCTGGCTTAGCCACTCCTCAGACACTTCTAGGTTCTTCTAGGGCGGCTGCTGGTGTTGACACATTGTAACTCGCCTGTAACTGGCCTGAGAAACACTGTTTTTCAAAGTGTCTTCCAGGAGATGCTCGTCCAATAAGAGACTCCCTCAAAATGTTTACTGGTGTCCGTGAAGTCTGGGAAATGTTGCCTAATAACGTCCCAGTGCCCTCAGCGCATTGTTGTGTCTGAATACGGACACAATAAACAAACCTCTTAAACTTTGTTAAATAACAAAAATGCAACGGCGTACGTTTTATTTTTAATTTATCTTTTTAATGTTTACTTTTGAAAGAGGGAGAGGGACAGAGCACATGCGGAGGAGGGAGACGCAGAATCTGAAGCAGGCTCCGGGCTGTCAGCACAGAGCCTGACGCGGGGCTCGAACCCACGAACCGTGAGAACATGACCTGAACCGAAGTTGGATGCTCAACGGACTGAGCCACCCAGGGGTCCCATCCTGTCTCACGTTTATGGGAGATTCTGGGATCTCGAAGGAAGGGGGAACGGCTAATGCTAGCCCAGAGCTGAATTTGCAAAGATCACATCTGGATCAAATGCACTCCCGTTCCACTCTCTGGAAGCTTCTCATCACCCAGGGCTCAGGGCCCAGAGCCCTCCTCCATGTCCTTTGTCAGCTTCAAACAACCCACTCTGCTCCCCACTGGCTCATTGTATCCAAGTGAGGGTGGGATGGGGAACTGCACCTGTTCACTCATTCTGGAGCCACAGATCTGAGCAGGGATTGGGTCATCCTCCCAGTGGACAGAATGCAGCACCAAGGCACTGAGGGGTCTTCAAGTACGCATCTGTGAGAACGTGAACGTCAGGGAGGTAATATCAAGCCAAAGATGAGGAAGAACCTGTATCTGAAAAGTCTATGTTTGAGAAGAAAGCACAGAGTATTAGGAAGTGACCTGGCATTTTCGAGAGAGAACAAGGAGTAGTGTTTCTCTGACACATAATAAAAATATCTTTAAAGAGAGATTGAGCTGGGTGCTTGGGTGGCTCAGTCAGTTGAGGGTCCAGTTTGGCTCAGGTCACGATCTCACAGTCCGTGGGCTCGAGCCCCGGATCGGGCTCTGTGCTGACAGCTCGGAGCCCGGAGCCTGCTTCGGATTCTGTGTCTCCCTCTCTCTCTGCCCCTCCCCTGCTCGTGCTCTGTCTTTCTCTCAAAAATAAATGCGCATTGAAAAAAAATTTAAAGAGAGAATGAACTAAATAAAGAGACGGCAGGGTAAGATAAAAATGAGACGAAAGACTGTGGCAATAAAGCTAATATTTCCACAGCAGTTGGGGGGAAAAATAGCACTGATCCTGCAGGAAAAAAAAATCATATAAGTGACACAGAGAACACATTGGAAAAGTTCCCCAAAGATATAGAGGACAATGGGGAAACATTCCAATTAGCAAAAAAGAATAGATGAGAGCAGAGAATGTAAAATCAGCAGACAGCTATGGTTCTCGACGTGCAAAATGATACACTTTAATTAAAATGGATCATCGAGGATATAGTAGAAGAAAATGTTCCTGAGACGAGAGAATTGTACACACGTAGCAAAAGGCTCGCTGCACAGGAAAAATGTATATGCCCTGTTTTTAAAAACGTAGATAAAGGGTGCCTGGGTGGCTCAGTCAGTTAAGCCTCCAATTCTTGGTTTCGGCTCAGGTCATGATCTCATGGTTCGTGAGTTCGAGCCCCGAGTCTGGCTCTGCCCTGATGGTGTGGAGCCTGCTTGGGGTTCTCTCTCTCTCTCTCTCTCTCTCTCTCTCTCTCTCTCTCTTTCTCAAAATAGATAAATAGGGGTGCCTGGGTGGCTCATTCGGTTAAGCATCCGACTTTGGCTCAGGTCACGATCTCATGGTTTGTGAGTTCGAGCCCCATATCAGGCTCTGTGCTGTGTCTCCCTCTCTCTCTGCGCCCCGCCCCAGCTCACATGCTTGCACACGCTCTCTCTCTCAAAAATAAATAAACATTAAAAACTTAAAGAATAAATAAATGAAACCTTTAAGAAATTAAAAATAAATGAAAAATAAAAACCTGGAGAGAAAGTAATAGTCGATAATAACGTATAGTCCGACTTTGTGCCTGTAACCATGGTTAACATGTCAGTATATCCTTTTGATATACTGTGCTCTTATCTTTGGTTATACAGCTATATTCGTGTTTTGAAAAGTCTTCTGGAAAATTCTGTGCAAGGGACAAAAGCAAAGGCATCTATTTCTGCCTGGGCCGTTATAAAGGAACCCATGTGTTCTTAGGGAGCAGCATGGCAGGATTGGTGACACTGGGATAATTCTAATGAATTAGAATTCATTCATTAATATCTAATGAATCAGGGGTTCCTGGAAAGATGAGGGGCCTCAGCACTGGGGCCATTCACCAGCTGCACCCTCCCCCCCCCCCCCCAACATTTAGGTATTTCCTTCCAAAGGTAAACTCTGAAATTTTAGATTTTGTTCCGGAGAAAAACACTCACCCACGACCATTGGTCAGTTTTGTTTATGAAGGAGAAGAAAGCACCACGGGGTGGGTTGCTTGACCGGTTGGGTGGCGAGAGTGAATTATTGGCAGGCGGCTGTTGGAATGTCAGGGCACAAACTGGGCATTTCCGTGGGCATCTTTAGGAGCAGCACTGATCGCCTTATGTGCTGAACGGTCCAGAAGTCTGCTCGTCTTAAGCCGCGAGGCAGGACAGAATGAACTCCAAAGACCCCTTTTTATTCTGTTAGCATGCATCTCCATGATGCCTTTGGAATCCCTCCTAACCATTCATCTTAGTGTTATATCCCCGTAATTAATATCGCCGTGTGGAAATAACAAGCACATAGGAAGCCAGAGGAGGGAGAAGTCAGGTACTAATGAGCGCATCAATTACAATAATGATAAACTCACTGTCATTCCAACCAATGATCGACACATCACTCAGCTGTTGATTGCAAATGAGCAGAAGGGAGGAAAAACCTCTCATTCTGCCATCCATTTAAACGCCATTAACTTCGGGGTGTTTATCCTTTGAAGCTTTAAGCTGTCCATATTTTAGACATGATTTTTATCATATGCTGTAGTTTAAATTGTATATACTTATTCTTTTAAATTCTGCCTGTTTTTTTCTGATTTGAAAAGGGGTAGATATTCATTGCAGACAATTTTGGACAGTACACGATGAAGAAAAAATTTTTAAACTTCCAGATTCCCATCACTTAGACATAATGTTTTTAGCATTTGGTGTCTATTCCTGGAGTATTAGAAATTCTTCATTGCCTTTCCTGATTGTACCAGTTTATACACACTGTAAAAATCTAAAACCTATATCCAAAAACTATACATATATGTATACATAATAGCATATGGCATGTATATCTATTTATTTTGTGTGTGTGCTTATTTTTTACAAAACTGAATTATACTGTACATTCTTCCATATCCTTGTTGCATTTAGCAACATGATATGGCAACAGTGTTATTTATTTTTAAATGTTTCCAATTGCTTTGTGTTTATGTTTCTTTCCGTTTTTCTATTATATACAAACCTGTGTCTTTTCACACTTTGCTGAGTATTTTTATAGGAACTATAGGGTTAAAAGCTCATGTTTTTTAAAATTCTTCTTTAATCTTTATTTATTTTTGAGAGAGAGAGAGAGTGTGTGCAAGGGGAGAGGGAGGAACAGAGAGAGAAGGAGACACCGAATCTGAAGCAGGCTCCAGGCTCCGGGCTGTCAGCACAGAGCCCGACGCAGGGCTCGAACTCACAAACCGCGAGATCATGACCTGAGCCTAAGTTAGACGCTTAACTGACTGAGCCACCCAGGTGCCCCCTCATCTGTTTTAAATGTTGAAAAATGTATATTTTATTTTATTTTATTTTTAATTTTTTTTTCAACGTTTATTTATTTATTTGGGACAGAGAGAGACAGAGCATGAACGGGGGAGGGGCAGAGAGAGAGGGAGACACAGAATCGGAAACAGGCTCCAGGCTCTGAGCCATCAGCCCAGAGCCTGACGCGGGGCTCGAACTCCCGGACTGCGAGATCGTGACCTGAGCTGAAGTCAGACGCTTAGCCGACTGCGCCACCCAGGCACCCCGAAAAATGTATATTTTAAATCTTAACATCTGTTTTCTTCAAGAGGAATACCTCAGTCCCATTCTTACCAACAATGTACAAAATTGCCTGTTTGGACAATATTGGATAGTTTCTTTTCCTTTTTTTTTTTTTTTTTTTAAGCTTATTTATTTATTTTGAGAGAGGCGGGGAGGGGCAGAGAGAGGGAGAGAGAATCCCAAGCAGGCTCCACTCTGACTATGCAGAGCCAGAGGCGGGGCTTGAACCCACGACCCCTGAGGTCATGACCTGAGCAAAATCCAGAGTCGGATGCTTAAGTGACTGAGCCAGGTGCCCCAACATTGGATGTTTTCAATATCTTTAATATTTGAAAATCCAATAACCAAAGAATGTCAGTGTTTAGTTTGCATTTATTTCATGACTGGTGAGGCTGTGTATCCTTTCATGTTTATGGCCATTTCCACTTATTCTGTCAATTGTGAGTCTCTGTCCTCTGCTGCTGTCTCTCGGTCTGTTTTCTTGTTTTCTTACTTACAGCGCAGGAGCACTCTATCTATTAGAGATACCAGCCTCAAGAGAAGTTTTAAGTAAACAGAGATTTTCCACTCAGCACACTTCCGCCAGGCAATAAAAATACCAGCATATCAGGGCGCCTGGGTGGCCCAGTCGGTTGAGTGTCCGACTTCAGCTGAGGTCATGATCTCGTGGTTCATGAGTTCAAGCCCTGCATCGGGCTCTGTGCTGATGGCTCAGAGCCTGGAGCCTGCTTTGGAATCTGTGACTCCCCCCCACCACATCCCCTCCCCAGGTCATGCTCTGTCTCTGTCTCTCAAAAAATAAATAAACGTTAAAATTTTTAAAAAAGAAAACCCAGCATATTGCTTTGTGGAGAATTTGGGGGTTTTAGTTTAGTTTTGTTTTTTTTGGTTTTATTTTGTATTTTGTATTTTTTTATTTTTTTGGAGTCCTACCTTCAAGATGGTCCAGCTGGACGAAGAATTAAATTTACATGAAACGGGCTAACAGGAGGAAAGCCAAATCTTCATTATGTGCGTGCACACAGAGTCCCAGTCTTGAAAAGGAATGACCAAGGCTGGCAGCGTTTTATACGTTTTGGACAAAGAGACATCGCATTTGTGAGGAAGTTGACACGATAAAGAAAACAGGTGCTTTGGGACTTTATTTAGTAAGGAATTCTAAGCGGAATTGGGGCTGAGGCAGTAAAGGAGAAGGAAAGTAACAAGGTTTGTTTCTATAGCTTTCCAGGCTTTAAAGGTCCTACCACTTGGGGCGCCTGGGTGGCTCAGTTGTTCATCCGACTTTGGCTCAGGTCATGATCTCACGGTTCATGAGTTTGAGACCCACTTCGGGCTCTGTGTCTCGCTCTCTCTCTGCCCCTCCCCTGCTGGCACTCTGTCTGTCTCTCAAAAATAAATAAACATTAAAGTTCCCGCCTCTCTTTACCTCCTGTAGGGTGCTTTCCGCATGGGAGATTTATTGTCTGCTTTCAGAGGCCAGAGGAGGGTTCAAGTGTCCCAGCACTGGCTGTTTCTCAAGTAACATTTTAGGGACGCCTGGATGGCACAGTCGGTTAAGCATCCGACTTCGGCTCAGGGCATGATCACACGGTTTGTGAGTTCGAGCCCCACTTTGGGGCTCTCTGTTGTCAGCACAGAGCCTGCTTTGGACCCTGTGATACTCCACTGCTTACCCATTTCGTGGCTTCTGGGCATCTGGTGCATTTCCTGATACTGGCTCTTATGAATGGAGCTGCTCTGAACATTCTACTATGTGTCTTTTCATGAACGTGTGTATGCATTGTAGCAGGATTCTCGCCCAGAGAGTCGTGACACTGAAGCTTTTCTTCCCAAGAGGCAGCTTTATCCATGCCGGCACCGCTCAGTTGGGTTTCTACCCAAAGAACTGAGCCCCGAACACCACATGGTGTAGTTTTTTATCCATGTTCTACTTCTCTCTCTCCCATATGTGGTAACACACAAACATGCAGTCTGATTAAGTGGTCTCATGTTACAAGGTCGTGAAGGATGTTGTTAGTACGTGGATTGCCAGGTTGGCCTTGAGGGTATTTTTTTTTTTTATTCCTTAGGGAGGGGACCCTACCACATGCAAAGGAGTAGAATTACTCAGTCATAGGATATGCAGATGGAGATAATGCCAAAGAATTTCCAACGTGGTTGAACCGTTTCACATGCCTACTAACAGTGTGTAAAAATTCCATTATCTGCCCACCCTCACTGAGACTTGGTATTTTCTGTCTTTTTTTTTTTTTCACGTTAGCAATTCTGTAGGATGTGTGGTAGTGTCTCAGAGTGGCTTCAATTTGCATTTCCCTCACAATGAAATCAAGAAACCGAAAAAGATGTGGGGTTTTTTTGTTTGTTTTGAGGGGGTTTTGTTTTTGTTTTTGGATATTCTTTTACTGAACTGATAGCTTAAATCTTTTGCCCTAGACACTATATTTTAGGCAAAAGTGTCTGCCTAGTTCTTTGCCCTTCGGAAAGACTTTATTTGGTTCCCTAAACCACAAGCAAGTCAAGCGGGAGGAGGCGAACGTACCAGTGTTACAGATGAGGAAGGTGACATACAGCAAATGGGGATGACTTGTCCAGGGCTTTTGTTGTGGTTAAGAACCCATCTTCTAGTCTTGATTCGACTGATTCTTATATTCCACCATATTGCTTGTCATGGGCACCAACCAATCACGGTGCATCACCATGATTAGGGCACACCGACTACAGTTGCCAGGGTCTGGAGTAGATCTAGAAGATTGAATGATAGATAAGGCGTTAATCACGCCCCAAGGAAGGACTGGGCAACTACCACTTACTGGTAGTCAGTGTTGTCTAAATTTATGGCCTTACCACGTGATAAAATGGATACACACACTACCCCATGTGCTAAAAAATGGGGACTATTCAACTCCGGGCCTGCTGGTTGGGTTCAAATGCCAGCTACCCAGCGGAGCAGTGTATGATCGTGGGCTCGTCGCCTGAATTCTGTGCTTTAGTTTTCTGTTTCTAAAGCGGAGAGAATTCTCGTTCTTGATGTACAGGCATCCGCATGCTTCAATGGGCTAACACCTGAAGGTCCCCGGGGACTTGGTTTTGAGCGGCTTCTCCTCTTACTTACTATTTAACCTTGAAAAAAAAAAATCCTTAACCTCTTCAACTCCAGTCTTATCATTTGCCAATTGGGAATGATTCCTACTCTCTGATTAAATTAGATGATGCGTGGAAAGCAGGCCACACAGCGTCTGACTCGCAGGAGGTATTTAGTGGACACAGTGATTTTACTCTAACACCACACTGCACGGGTGGCTGTCTTTTCTGCTGACTGCTACATGTGCTTCCGACCCTGATCTCGCTTTCCAAAGACTCATCTCTGGATTCGCGCACAGCCGAGGGCACCTAAACACCACGCCCACCTGACAGATAGTAGGTGCTCTATTAAAGGCGTTCGGGTCGATCAGTTGATTAACTGATTAGGAGGCCTTTGAGTTGTGGCTGAACAATTCCCCCGTGGGCCCCATCAGCACGTGTGTTTCTTAGTCTACTCCAGAGAAATCTTGAACAGCACACAGCATGATAGTCTGTCTAGTTAAACTCCTGTTTTGGTTTGGGTTGGGTTGGTTTCCTTCCGTTTGGAACAAGGGGGGTTTGAGATGTTGGGGAACTTAGATCAATGGAATGAAAATAGGAGATCTGGTCTACTTTGGGTTGGTGCCCTTCTTGACCTCCCAGTAGACCCCATGGTACCTCTAGCATACCCACTGTCCTCCGTTGCCGAACATGAGGGATGGTACCCATGCCTCCTGTTCATGTGTCCATAGAGGAGCGAATTCCTACTCCATTGCACAGGGATGGAAAACATGGGAGGAACACAGAACAGCTCTCCATTCTTTAAGCTTACGAGGCTGTGCCCTGTGGGGGAGGCCCGCCGTTGACAAGCTGTGCCCGTAACTGGCAGTATTTGTACCTAATTAGGAGGGGAAATGTTAGGAAGACCATTATAGACACACACAGAAGCGTTTCCTTCCAGCCCAGATGACTGGAACGGAGGTACCCTGTACCTTACGGAAGGGTTGTCAAAGCAGAAACGGAACAACGGAACCAAATTTTTGACTTTTGGATTTCTTTCTTTTTTTTTAATCTTTATTTTTGATAGAGAGAGACAGAGAGAGAGAGAGAGCATGAGCAGGGGAGGAGCAGAGAGAGGGAGACAGAGAATCCCAAGCAGGCTCCACGCTCTCAGTGCACAGCCCGCCTTGGGGCTCGATCTCACGAACTGTGAGATCACGACTTGAGCCGAAACCCAGAGTTGGATGCTTAACCGACTGGACCACCCAGGCGCCCCTTGTCTTTTGGATTTCTAAAGCCAGGATTCAGGATATAAGACCAATAGATTTAGAAGAATATGCAGAGCTGAGTGGCCCAGTTGGTTAAGCGTCTGACTCTTGGTTTTAGCTCAGAGCATGATCTCACGGTTCGTGAGTTCAAGCCCCGTGTCAGGCTCCACGCTGACAGAGCGGAGCGTGCTCGGGATTCTCTTTCTCTCTCTCAAAATAAAGATAAACTTAAAAAAAAAAAAAAAGAGAAGGATGCACACAACAGTTTTCCCTACTTCCAGACCAGATAGAGATACCGGGATTGAGACCAAACAGATAGGAGCTGAGCCGCTAAGAAGGGGCTAGCCCTCCTGTGCCCAAGGGACTGCCATCTGTCCCGGTACCAGGGTGGCATGTGAGAGCTGATTCACCACCTAAAGTTCTTCCTTTCCCATTCAAGTGAGAACTGAACATGCCGTATGCCAAGAAGCTGTGAGAATTTCTATCTCTTTGCCATCCAGTGAGTAATTCTCACAGATAGCTGCCAGAACATTGCCTGTTGATTATGAGGGATGTCCAGCCGCATTTCGACACTCCAGGCAGCCCTCTTGCACCTTGCCATGTGGGCTTTCCTACTCGAATGTCCTGGGACTCTTGGACGCTCTTCGAGATGGAGATGATGGTGGTGTAGACAAATAAAGGAACGATGATGGTTTAGAAGCAAAGTCTTATGTTCTTAAAGTGGGGCTGAATTGGACCAATCTCAAGTTCACCCCCTACCCATCCCAGGAATACAATGCTCACCCCATCTTCTTTTCCTTCTTTGTAACCCCGCATCCCCTGATGCAGAGGAATTGTGTGTTTAGAAAACTCTGGATGGAATACATCTATGTTGAACTTCATAGAGTTTCTTTGAAACCTGATGATGCCCTACCTGGCCGAGAGACCACACCTCAGTACCGATCACGTTTCTGACACTTAGTTCCTAAATCAACTCTGCCCAAGGCTAGAAGCTACAGATGTCTTTGCATCTTTGGTTTTAAGCTCGGAGGCCTCCATGTTAGGAAACAGAACTACTTTCTTAAACGAAGAAACCAAATTTTAGAAATCCTTCCCCAAACACGTAGGGGTGTTGACAGGTCGTGATGATACGTGTGTTCGGTTCCCGGGTTAGCACGTATGCGGAGGGGTTGAAACTTGTGGATAGGCACTACAACTTTTTAAACCCCGGCCAGCCCAGTTGGAGCTGTGAGGGTCTACTTGCCAGAAAGCCAAGAGAACGGTCAACCTTCAGGTCTCGTGACTTCCTTTCCGAGGCCAGGAAAGGAGTGCTGTGAGCAGTTGGGAGACTCCCCTGGGACTCAGAATCTCAAAGTGCAAGTCTGGGCTCTTCCCTTTGGGAGAACAGCGAGTCTGGGCTGTGCCCACACAGCCCTGGTCCGAAGCAGCCCTCCCTGTGTTGGAACCATTGCCATCTTGGAAAGCCTACCAGGCGAGGTGACATAGTCCGGTTGAACACCACAGCCCTTCCGCTGGGGAGAGATCGGTGACCTGTGGCCAAGAGGGAGCTTCTGGCGACAGCAGACCACAGATATGGCTTGAGTCATTGCAGGCTCGTTAACACCATCTGCTGGGGCCATCTCGACTTGGTCAGCTGGAGAGGACTCCTGAGCTAGTGACAGCACGGAGGCCTCTTAGGGAGTTATTTTCTGCTGTTCAGTGATTACCGCTTCATGGGAAGGACCTCCACGAAGTGACACCCATTATCTTCCTCCTTGTTTTATATTTATTTATATTTGAGAGAGAGAGAACGGGCGCGGGGCAGAGAGAGAGAGAGACAGAGACAGAATCTGGAATCCGAAGCAGGCTCCAGGCTCCTGAGCTGTCAGCACAGAGCCCGACGCGGGGCCCGAACTCATGAACTGTGAGATCATGACCTGAGCCGAAGTCGGGCGCTTAACCGACTGAGCCACCCTGGTGCCCCAAGAGAGGCAATCATTTCTATGTCACAACTGGGGGTATATTGCAAGGATTCTCTGCCCCCCTCTGAAGCTTTCAATCCCCCCCACCCATTCCTTACCTTCCAGACACCATCCCTCCTCCTTCCTGTCCTTTGTTTCTAACGACTGTCACTATGTTGAGTAGGAGGCTAAAAATACTGACAGTGTTCCCAGGGATCACAGATAAATCTTACTTACTATTTCCTTACAATTTCCCCACATCTTCTTTCTTTATGCACACTTCCTCTCTCCCGGGGTTTTGCTCATTTCTTCATTCGGAAAATATTTTCTGAGCGGGTCCTCTCTGGTAGGTGCTGTGCGGGATGCTGGAGATGAGTCATGACCCGGGTGGATGGGGGGCCCCTGCTCCATTTATTCCAGAGCAAGGAGAAGGAGACGTTAGGGGTAGACATGCTTGTTTCCTGTGTTCGTGGCGAGTCCTGGAGGTCAGGGACTGAGTCCCATTCATTTTAGAGCTGCCTAGCCAAGCGTGTGGCACAAATAAATACTCTTTGGACGACTGAGTGCATGAACAAACGCATGAGCGTGGGAATGAGTGAATGAATGATACCGGCTTGGGTCTTTCGGTCTAATTCGCTCATGGACGATCTGGATCCAGAGGGGACAATCTGATACCCCGGGGAAGATCACCCTCGGGGGCCCGAAGAATCCCGGAAAGCAACAGGGAGGAGCGTTGACGTGGACCCCTGTGGACTGTGACGGTCACACTTCTGTGGTCCGGTTCTGACCCTAGTTCTCATTAGGCGAGAGCTCGGGGAACCCTCGACGAGAATGACGCCGTGACCATCAGCACACTCCACTCATCCAAAGCCGGAGCCCTGGCAACCCGAGTCTCTTAAACTTGGACAGAGCAAGACAGAACAAAAGCCCCAAATGAAAACAAAACCCAGTAAACTGAACCCCTCAACCCTCATAGAACACAGACGTGCAAGGAAAACAGCAGAAGCGTCAGGAAGTGATGGTAAAAACCCATGACCTCAGAGCAAGGTTGCCCTCACATCTCGTTTCTTGCCCTCCCTCCTTCCCTTCCTTCCTTCCTTCCTTCCCTCCCTCCCTCTGTCCTTCTGCCTTCCTCCTTCCCTCCCTCCCTTCCTTCCTTCCTTCCTTCCTTCCTTCCTTTCTTCCCTCCCTCCCTCCCTCTCTCCTCCTTCCTTCCTTCCTCCCTCCCTCCCTCCCTCCCTTCCTTCCTTCCCTCCCTCCCTCTGTCCTTCTGCCTTCCTCCTTCCCTCCCTCCCTCCCTTCCTTCCTTCCTTCTCTTCCTCCTCTCATCCTTCTTCCCCAAATGTTTACTGAGCATCTATTATACGTCAAACACAGAGCCACCACGAGGGGCTGAGGCAGTAAACAGGACAGATGAGTCCCGGTTCTCAGGGAACTTTCTCCTTGCTGCTGCTCACTGCCTTCCTGCCCTCACCTCTTGCAGTAAGAAAAGGCACCCGAGGCTGAACTCAAAGCTCAGGGTTCCCGGGCAGGTCTGGGGACCTCTCTGGCCCTCAGTCGCTCCATCTCTGAGGGGCAGCTATCGTGTAACGTTCTCTGGCTCTGGGCGGCACCGTTCAGAGTGGGAAGTCGGCTAAGCTCCCAGCCTCGAGGGCTGCGGTGCTGTCCTCAACCAGAGGAAGCCTCAGCCGCCAGCCTGGTGCAGCACCTCCGGGGAAAGAGCTTTAAAGATTTTGACGACAACAACAAAAACAGGTCTCTTTGATTTCTCTGATGAAGAGACTGCACAGCCAGGGAGAGAGAACTGTGTGCAGTTTGATGGGGTTCAGAACATCAAAGGCGCTCGAGTTGGTGTTTGGAACGATCTCCCAGGTCACATCTAATTTTATCGGCGCTAATGTTTCCCAGCTCTGGTCATTGCTCTCAGCATAACCACCAGTTCCTTGTTCCGGGGCTGTGAGCTCAGCAGCTCCTGCCGGGCCCCCGGCAGTGGGGCCAGCGGACGGCTGGGGCCCGGGGAACGGTGCTGGATTCAAACCTTGGAGGCTACGTGGCAGAATGGACAGCGGACCCGGAGTCAGGACCTCGGCCTTCAAACCTGGGCCCGGAGATTCTCCTTCCCCGGGGGCCTTCCCGGTCAGGCTGAGTAGCGTGTGTGCTTGTTTCCGGAAGGCTTCGCCATGGAAGGGAGATGGAGGGAAGCGTGGGCCTGAGGCGGATGGGCGGCTCTCTGGGCGCTAGGGAAGTTGGCGGAGAGAGGCACAGAATGACACCAGGCCTGCGCACACTCAGCCATTTCCCCGACTTGGAGACAAAGCGTCAGCCCGAAGGTTAGAGGTCGCGGGGAATCGCAGGGGTCTGCGGGTGATGGGCGGACAGCATTAGTGGGGAGAAAGGACCTGTGATGCTGCCCAGGTATTATTCTGGAAGTTTCTGGGAGGATGTTTTGGGATGAGAAGAACATTTAAATCAGTACGCTGAGTAAAGCAGATTGCTCTCCTTGGTGTGGGTGGGCCTCGTCCAATCAGTTGAAGGCCTGAATAGGACAAAATGTCCCACCTGCTTGCAAGTAAGGGAGAATTCTCTTCCCTGACACCTTTGAGCGGGGACCCCTGATCTTCCTGGCTCTGCAGGAGCTTGATAGCCTTCAGACTTGAACTGGCACACTGACTCAGCCGATTTTGGACTTGGCTTCCATAACTGCGTGAGTGATGATTATAATCGCTCATAAAATATCTTAATACATAATTTCTTATTTTATATAGAACAGAATCAAAATCAACAGGATGTATAGATATAATAAATCTTTAAAAAATTTTTTTAATGTTTATTTTTGAGAAAGAGAGAGAGAGAGCACTAGCCGGGGAGGGGCAGAGAGAGAGGGAGACACAGAATCCAAAGCAGGCTCCAGGCTCTGAGCTGTCAGCAAAGATCCCGACGTGGGGCTTGAACCCACAAACCACGAGATCATGACCTGAGCTGAAGTTGGATGCTTCACCAACTGAGCCGCCCAGGTGCCCCGATATAATAAATCTTTTTCTTTAATGTTTATTTTTGAGAGAGAGAGAGAGAAACAGAGCATGAGCAGGGAAGGCGCAGGGAGAGGGGGAGACACAGAATCCGAAGCAAGATCCAGGCTCTGACATGTCGGCACAGAGCCCGATGCGGGGCTTGAACTCATGAGCCATGAGATCATGGCCTGAGCCAAAGTCGGAAACTTAACCAACTGAGCGAGCCACCCAGGTGCCCCTGGATATAAAAAAAACTTCATAAATAATTCCTTATTTTATACAGACAAATCAGATACATATCTATCTACATATCTATAGATATATCCATATCTATCTATACCTATATCTATATAAAATAAAGAATTATTTATGAAGATTTGTTATATCTACATATCCTGCTGATTTCGATTCTGGTTCTCTGGGGAAGCCGGACTAACACAAAGCACTGTCTGCAGCAAACTCTCTTCCATTCAACAAGGGGAAGTTGGGCGGAGAAGTTCAAATAAAGAACACATCAGAGTCCCAAGAAAACCCCTCATCCGGTCTTCTGTCTTTGTTCCTGTCTTCTGATCCTACCTTGATAACGGGGACTTCTGTATTCCCCTCATCGGTATCCCTAGCCCATGCTCCCAGCTCAGAAAGGGACATGGCAGACTCCTCCCCGCCCCCTCCCCCACTCATGCACATTCCAGACTCCACCTGAGAAACTCTGACTCTCCTCTGGTCCCTGGCTCCTCGAGGTGGAGCACCCACAAAGTGTGTGGGGATGCCGGCGGCGGGGGTGGGCAGGCTCCGGGCCATGCCTCCGACCAGCTCTGGGCTATCGGCAGAAGGTGTGAGCAGAAGTAATCTGGTTTGCAGTTAAGTAATATTTTGATATATCTTTTGCAACTTTTTAAATGTTAATTCATTATTTAAAAAAAAAAAATTTAATGTTTAGCTATTTTTGAGAGAGACAGAGCATGAGCAGAGGAAGGGTAGGCAGAGAGGGAGACACAGAATCGGAAGCAGGCTCCAGGCTCCGGGCTGTCCGCGCAGAGCCCGACGCGGGGCTCGAACCCAGGAACCGCGAGATCGTGACCTGAGCCGAAGTCGGACGCTTCACCGACTGAGCCACCCAGGCGCCCTAGTAATATTTTGATACTAATGTGTGTGGTTTTGTTTGATTTCTTTTGCCTTCTACCTTTCCCTTCATCACTGAAGAAGAGGCTTTTCATATACACTTCCCATCGGGTCCCAGTGGTACAGAGTCAGTTTCAAGGCTTTTAAACTTTTAATTAATTGGTGGGGGGGGGGGGGTAAATCCATAGGAAGTATAAGAATTTGAATGTCATAGATCTTTATTCTGAGAACAAGCTACCTTAAAAAAAAAAAAAAAAAACAACACCCAAAAACAGATGTTTTGAGTTCTAGGAAGCTTGGTTCAAAGGTGAAGAGGTGAGGCCTAGAGAGAAGGCAAAGTTTATCCATAAACAATAGATTAAAAAGAGGCATTTGAAAAGGAGCTGAATCCTTCCCCGAAAAGAGCAGGGGCATTTAGGGGGTTGGGGGAGAAAGGCAGGAGGTCCAGTCATGCTTGATGTGGGAGGTCTGCCTGGTTGAAAGAGTCCTGGGATGGAGTGAGGGCCACACAGCAGCTCCAGCAGCGGGCCCTGGACGGTCAAGGGCAGATGCCCCAGGCTTGGAAACAGCAGATACGGCTGCAGCCGCCCCTCCGCGGCCGCTGCTTATGCAGGGGGGGTACGTCCCCCTATCTCCCCCGATTCCCAGGCCCTGAAGTCACTGTCTCAGGTCTGGAAAGACGAGGGAAAACGCTAAGAATAACAGAACATTTACCTAAATGAGATTAAATTTTAACAGCAGTGAGTGCATTACCTTGAATCAGTAAGATCACATGTTCTACCGTTAGTGGACATCAGCGTTTGAGACCTAAACTGAGTCGTTTCCTGGATAGTTTTGTCTTTTGGTCCAATCCCTGTTTTTTTTGTTTGTTTGGTTTTTTAACTACTGTATTTATTCCTGTCTTGATGCCATTGATGGGAGCAGCCAAATTCTGCCGGACTGTTTAGATTAGTAAATCACAATTCTCAGATGCCAGGACCAACCTCAACAGGGAAGCTGGTCGGAGATATTGACTCGTTTGAGGAGGTCCTTCGGAAGCCAGAGGCATATATTCACTATCTCCTATTTATTTTTTTATTAAAACATTTTTTAATGTTTATTATTTATGTTTGAGAGAGAGAGAGAGACAGAGTGCAAGCAGGGGAGGGGCAGAAAGAGAGAAAGGGGGAGACACAGAATCCGAAGCAGGTTCCAGGTTCTGAGCTGGCAGCACAGAGCCCGACTCAGGGCTCAAACCCACGAACGGTGAGATCATGACGTGAGTCGAAATCCAGAGTCGACGCTTAACCGACTGAGCCACCCAGGTGCCCCTGATCGTTAGAAATTTAACGAATGGCTGTCATTCACTTTGGTTACCCATTGTCTGGACCTCTTTCTGTGTTTGAGAGACTCCCCGATTTGGGGTCTTGGTGGGAGAACTATTTGCAGTGGGTTCGGGTGAACAGCAAATATCACTTGATACGTGCTGAGATTCAAGGGCAAAGTGTCAGCAGCTCCCACAGGTTGTGCATTCTCCTGTCGTCTTACGGAGCAGGACGGAGTCCTGTAGAGACCCGCCAGGTGTACCACAGGGTCAGGTATGAGGAAAGGGATCTCAGCTCATTTCTGCCCTTTCATTTTTCAGGGCAAGCTTGGGAGTGATTTTGCAGGCAGCAAATAAACATTACGGACTTGGGAACCGAATCTGGGCTTAGCTGGGCCAACCGTTGGCAGAGGAGCTGGGAAATGCCAGCTGGGTAGCACCTGGACCCTTGGGAGGAAGCTGGGATCGTGTGCAAATTCTCCCTGTGGACGGAGGGGAAGCCCTGGGCCTCGGCTCGCTCACTGCAAAGCAACTTGAATTTCAGACGTCCTTCTTTAGATAATCTTGCTTGTCTCTAAAACCCAGGGCTCATCAAACAGAATTCCGGGGTGCCTGGGTGGCTCAGTCCATTGAGCATCCGACTCTTGAGTTTGGCTCAGGTCACGATCCCAGGATCAAACGATCAAGCCCTGCACTGGGCTCCATTCTGGGCGTGAAGTCTGCTTAAGATTCTCTCTCTCTCTCTCTCTCTCTCTCTCTCTCTCTCTCTCTCTCTCTCCCCCTCTGCCCCTCTCCCTGGCTCTCTCTCTCTCTCTCAAATTAAAAAAACAAAAAACAGCAACAAAAGTGTTTCCATTAGGCAAAGCACGAAGGAAAAAAGTATTGTTCAGCCTCCTTGTCTGCCCGCTTCCCAGGACTGGAAAAGCTTACATCCAGCTCCAGGCAAAATCTCTAAACCAGCCCTTTTCATCCCGGTGGTCTCAATTCAGGCGATGGGACCTGCTCCTTCCCGACTGACGGACAGCCCACACTCCAGAAAAGGCTGCTGGGGATGGGTTCCCGGGTCCCAGGCTCGACCCCGGCAAGCAGACACCCTGGCCGAAGAAGGGCAGGACCAGGGTGGGGCATTAAGTCGGCCAAGAGGAGAGCCACACCCCCTTCTTCCCCTACCCTCAAAGCCCTGGGGTCCCCTGACGGGCATGTGGGCTCAGTGGCCCAGGCTCTGCCCTGTGCTGCGTGCGTGTGCCTCCCCCCGACACCTGCCACATCCCCACAGGGGAACAGAGGGGAGAATCCAGAAGCGACTTTCCATCTCAGGGTCTTTACGGTGCCTTTCGCTCCCCGCTCTAGCTGCCTGGGTGCCTAGGGCATCAGCGATACCTAGAGTCATGGTTGCTCTGTCAGTGAACTGTCGCTGGGATAGCTCCCTACATTTGATACGTTGGGACATTTCCCGAGGGTCCAAGGAAGAGGGTCCTAATCCAGTTAAAAGGGTCTGGATGGCAGCTGCTTGCACTCACGTGCTTGGCAAGCTCATGTTTGGGGTCCAGTGCTTGTCAGTGCGCGGAGTGGCAACATTTCTATCACCGTGGGTTAGGTTGGGCTGTTCCTGGGCTCACCCGTGTCCGTGTTCCTGCGCTCGGCGTGGTGTCCTCGAGATCCACCCGAGGTGTGCTGTGAACCCATAGGTCGCTCCTTTGTCCTGCTGAGTAGAATTCTATGAACTTCTAGAAATCGTTCAGCCATTCTCCTGTCAGTGGAAATATGTTTTGTCTTCCGGTTCGGGGGGTTTTCTGAATGAGGCTGATAGGAACATTCTTGTACAGGTGCTTTTTGTGAACATATGTTTTATTCCTCAAGGGTTCATCGTACCTAGGAGTGGGATTCCTGGATCCTAAGCTAGGTGTACCTTTAATTGTTTTTAGGCATATGTTTAATTTTAAATAAGCTTCAGGGGCGCCTGGGTGGCTCAGTCGGCTAAGCATCCCACTTCCTGTCAGGTCATGATCTCGCAGTTCGGGAGTTCGAGTCCCGCGTCGGGCTCTGTGCTGACACCTAGGAGCCTGGAGCCTGCTTTGGACTCTGTGTCTCCCTCTCTCTCTGCCCCTCCCCTGCTCGCACTCTCTTTCTCGCTCTCGAAAATAAATAAACATTAAAAAAAATTGTTTTTAGTTTAAATAGGCTTCTCTTTTTAATTTTTTAAAAATGTTAAATTTTGAGAGACAGAGATAGAGTGTGAGCGGGGAAGGGGCACAGAGGAGGGGGAGGTGTGGGGGATACGGAGGTGTAAATGACTTAGTTTGGTTTTCAAGGCCATCAGCATCCAGAGAGAGAGAGAGACAACATGTCTACACACAGAGATGTTAAAAAAAAAAAAATTAACACAAGGGGGCACATACCAGGAGGCTGAGAACCAGAGAAAACGCTCATGAGTTCCGAGGAGGGCACATTCTCTGAGTCTGGGCTGCCCCTGGAAGGCTTTGCAAAGATGTGGTTCTGGCGATGCACCTGGGAAGGATGACTCACTTTCATTAAGGAGTCGTCAGGTGGATTCTAGAACATCAGCTCCGTGGCATATGCTATGGCCATTAAGATTGTAATGAGAAAAAAAACTGCAATAACTTGGAAAACAATGATCAGCTATTAAGTGAAAGATGGCCGAATAAAAACTCTGCCTGCCATGATTATGACTGGGGACACTCCGTGCTTACGGATGAGGTCGGGGGGCGGGAGGGGAGAGAGATGGGGTGGGCAGGAAGCTAGAAAATGAAAACAAAGGATGTGCCATCCCGGGGTGAATTTTCTTTCCAGTTCTCCTTTGCCTTTTGGATCTTGTTGCGCTTGTAACGATAACATTTTTTAAAGCAGCCGGGGTTGGGAAAGGAGATGCACATCTCTGGCCAGAAAAACAATCTCTTGGTGGCAGGGCGTTTGGGAGGCTGGGAGGAATGTCACCAGAGCCCACCGTCTTTGCTCTGGTGAGTTTTGCACCTACAGTCCCGTCCTCTGCCCAACAACCCGTACCCAGCCTCCAGCTTTTCTGGAAACACTGAAGAGAGAGGAGTCCCATCCTTTTCCTTTGGTTGGCCCCAAACTGGTTGACACGGATGTGGAGGGGCTCCCTCACCCGGCATCCCATGCCACGGTCGATGGGAGCCTGCAAGAGCACCCCGCCTTTGAGCAGGTGCACACGGGGGCGCCCCACTGGAATCCAGATCACAGACATGAACAGCTCGTCTCCAAATGAATTATTGGCCGGGGCAGGCTGTGAGGCACTCACCCTCCTGTTTTCTTCCAGAAAACAGAGCAGCCTTGGCAAGGTCTCCCGAGGGGCGGAAGGAAATGGAAATTCTAAGAGATCTCAAGCACTGAGGTTGGGGTAGTTTTCCCCGGCTGGCGTTATCTGGTAGCAACTTGAAGGGAATCATCATCGGGGCTTCCTCAAATCCTTGCTTCGGTCCCCAGGCGTCCCAGGTTGCATCTGTGTGGACCGGTACCCCATGTTGCTGACTCCTGCTCTCTGCGTGTTCCCTAGGCCCTTCCCCAGAGCCCCGCTGTCGGTGCTCGGGGGACCCCGGTGTGATCACGGGTAGCCCTCTTAAGTTCTTCGGCCCTGAGCTTCTTGTTAAGGTCAGTGCCCACCTGGCAACTTGAACGAAGCCCAGGGATCCCCCAAAGCGTGCCTCCCCTCTGCCGTGCAGGCTGCCCACTGGCTGCCGGGGCTGTAGAGACCCCCTCCCCTGTTGGGTAACTTCTTAGGACTTCCTTCTCCTCCATAGCATTTTTCACCATCTGACATTCTCCTGTGTTTCCTTTCTAGAACGTAAGCCCACGAAAGCAGCTTCTAGTTGCTGGAGTGAGCTCGTGAATCCTGCCTCGACAGACCACTCCCCTGCGCCTTCCTTGGGGTGGGAGAGGGGGTGCTCAGCCTGAGAGTGCAGCCCACCCCTTGGGAAAGGGGGTTGAACTGTCCTGTGTGCAAAATTGCAAAGATCGAAGGCGAAAGTACCAGAGCTCAGGAGAGAACCTTGGGCTTGTGGACTGAGATGCAAACTCAGAGGGCTTTCCTACATCTGGTTCATTGTTATCCACAAATTTGTTCTTTTTAGTTTGCGATGAAAATAGATGCTTAACTGTGGAAGTACCTTTATTATCAAAACTGCTGTAAGTAAGACAACTTTTTACTTTTACTCTCCAGCCCCTAACAATTTTATTGTTTGTATTGAAACGATTGTGGTTTTTTGTTTTTAAAAAAAATTTTTTTGTATTTACATTTATTTATTTTTGAAAGACAGAATGAGCCAGAGCATGAGCGGGGGAGGGGCAGAGAGAGGGAGACACAGAATCCGAAACAGGCTCCAGGCTCTGAGCTGTCAGCACAGAGCCCGACGTGGGGCTCGAACTCACAGACTGTGAGATCATGACCTGAGCTGAAGTCGGACGCTTAACCAACTGTGCCACCCAGGCGCCCCAATTGTTTTTTTTTACGTTTATTTATTTATTTTAAGAGAGAGAGAGGGAGGGAGGGACAGAGAGAGAGAGAGAGAGAGAGAGAGAGAGAGAGAGAATCCCATCCTCACTCAGCATGGAGCCCAACCTAGGGCTTGATCTCATGATCTGAGCTGATACCAAGATCCGGGCACTTAACTGACTGAGCCACCCAGGTGCCTCTTTCCATTTACATTTTGTACAGTGAAGTCTTACACAACTTTTGTTAGATCGATTCCTTGGTATTTGATATCTGATGCTTTTGATGCTAATGTAAGATGCATAGATGCTAACATTTTTTCATTTTATACCAAGCCTTATTTCTAATCGCAAAGGGAAACTCTCACTAATTCATTAAGGATCAACTTTGCTATAGGTGTGTGTGTGTGTGTGTGTGTGTGTGTGTGTGTGCACTCTTTATCGGCTTAAGCAAGCCTTTTCCCATTCCTAGCTTGCTAAGCCTTTTTTTTAAATGAACAGATGTTTAAATTTGTCAACGACTTTCCTGCATCTGTTGTTTTTCTCCTTTCTTCTGTTGATGTGCTATATTACATTGACTTTCGAATATTTAATTAAACCATGCATTCCTGGAATAAACTCCACTTAATTATAATGAATAGATCATTCCTTCTCTGCATCGCTGGATTCAGCTTGCTGACTTTTTTTTTTTTTTTAGGGGTTTTGCTTCCCTGCACACAAACGAGCGTTTTCTCAGACTGACCTTGTCGGGTATTTGTGTTGAGGGATCTGACCCCATAAAACAAACTGGGGAGCAGGCTCTGTTTTAATCCCCGTGTAAAACTGTCCTTTGTCACCGAAGCTATTTGCTCCTGGAACTGGATTTGTGGGAATGGCTTACCTTGTGGTTTCCTTTTCCTGAAGAGTTGTCAGGCTATTTGGGTTTTCTGTTTCCTTTTATGTCACTTTTGACAGATGAAGTGATTCTGGACCCATTTCACCTAAACTTTCAAATGTGTTGGCATAAGGATGTTCAAACTTTTCTCTTACTTCCTTTCTAATGTCTGCATGATCTCTGGCGATGTGTCCTAGCTCATGCCTCACAGTACAGACGTGTGCCTTCATTCTTTCCCCTGATCGGTCTTACTAAGCGCGTATGAATTTTATTAGTCTTCCTCCTCTGCCTCAGATCTGTAGCTTTATTGATCCTCCTTTGTAGACTCTTTTCCATTTCACCGATGTCTGTTTTTACATTTATTTTTTTCTTTCTTCTACTTTGTTGAGATTACACTGGCTATGCTTTTAACCTACTTCATTTCAAGTTTCTTAAAATATGTACATCCCCAGGGGCACCTGGGAGGCTTAGTCAGTTAAGCATCCGACTTTGGCTCGGGTCACGATCTTGTGGTTCGTGAGTTCGAGCTCCACGTCGGGTTCTGGGCTGACATCATGGGGCCTGCCTGCTTGGGATTCTCTCTTTCTCTCTTTTTCTCTGTCTGCCTGTCTCTCTCTCTCTCTTTCTCTCTCTCTCTTTGAAAATAAATAAATAAAATTTTTAAAAAGCCAAAAAAATATGCATCTCCCACTAGTTTGTGTGGGGAGAGGGACCACATAGCGTAAAATTGATCAGTAGTGATACTCAGTGCGTTCACGATGTTGCGTGACTATCACTATGAGTTCCAGAATATTTTCATTACCTCTAAAGGAAACTCCGTCCCCATTAAGCAGTCACCATTCCCCCAACCTCTCAACCCCCTGGCAAACATTAACCTGCTTTTTGCTTGTGTGGATTTACTTTTTCTAGACATTTGATATAAATATTTTTAACATTTATTCATTTTTGAGAGACAGATAGAGAGAGAGTATAGTCCTCAGTTATTGAGAGGAATATTATCTATATCTCTATGAGGTCATGTTTTCTAATTGCATAATTGTAATCATCTATAACTTTATTGAGTTTTGACCTTTTATTTTTTTTTTTTAATGCTTATTTATTTTTGAGAGAGAGAGAGATAGAGTGTGAGCTGGGGAGGGGCAGAGAGAGAGGGAGACACAGAATACAAAGCAGGCTCCAGGCTCTGCGCTGTCAGCACAGAACCCGACACGGGGCTCAAACCCGCGAACCGTGGGATCATGACCAGAGCCAAAGCCAGATGCTCAACCAACTGAGCCACCCAGGTGCCTGTTGACCTGCTTTTCTAACACATATTGAGAGAGGTGTTACAATTTTCCACTCTGATCATGGATTTGTCTATTTACGTTTGGTTTTTATCAATGTATCAGTATGTATTTTGAGGCTATGTGATTAAGTGAATACAGATTTACAATTGTTATATCCACTTGGTGAATCGAACCTTTTCTGTATTCCCTTTTATCTTCATAATACATTTTGCCCTAAGTCTGTTTTGTCTGCTATTAAGTTACACCAGGCTTGTTAAAAATTTGGTTTTGCATAATATCTTAGTCCGTTCAGGTTATTATAATATCAAACTACCAGAGACTGGTGGCTTATAAACAACAGAAATGTATCTGTTGAGGAATTCATTTCTCACTCTCCTGAAAGCTGGGGAGTCCTAGAACAAAGGACTAGCAGATTCTGTGTGGTGTGCAGGGAAGGCCTGCTTCCTAGTTCACGGCCACCCTCCTGCTGTGTCCTCACCCTCCTGCTGTGTCCTCACCCTCCTGCTGTGTCCTCACGTAGCAGAAGGGGTAAAGGAGCTTTCTGGGATCTGTTATCAGAGCACAAATCCCATTCATGAAGTCCCCACCCTCATGACCTAAGCACCTCCCAAGGGCCCCACCTTCAAATACCATCACATTGGGGATTAGGTTTGCACAGATGAATTTGGTGGCGGCTGGGAGGGTGGGGGGACCCAAGCATTTAGTTTATAGCATATACTATCTCTTTTCCTCCTTTTTTAAAGTTTGTTAGAGAGAGAGAGAGAGGGCACATACCTATATGATGGGGAGAGGGGCAAAGAGAGAGAGAGAGAGTGAGAGAGAGAGAGGGAGAGAATCCCAAGCAGGCTCCCTGCTGTGAGTGCAGACCCCAATGAGGGGCTTGAACTCACAAACCATGAGTTCATGACCTGAGCTGCAGTCAAGAGTTGGACACTTGGGGCTCCGCAGTCAAGAGTTGGACACTTGGGGCCCCTGGGTGGCTCCATTGGTTAGGCGTCTGGCTCTTGACTTTGGCGCAGGTCATGATCTCGCAGTTAGTGAGTTTAGACCCCAAGTCAGGCTTTGAGCTGACAGTGTAGAGCCTGCATAGGACTGTCTCTCTCTCTCCCTCTTTCTCTTCCTCTCTACTGCTTGTACTCTTTCTCTCTCAAAATAATTACACTTAAAAAAAAAAAAAAAAGAGTTGGACACTTAACTGACCGAGCCATCCAAGTGCCCCTCACCTTTTTTATATTTAACTTTTCTATATCCTTACATTTAAAATACATCTTGGGGCGCCTGGGTGGCTTGGTCAGTTAAGCGTCTGATTCCTGATTTCAGCTCAGGTCATGATCTCATGGTTTGTGAGATCGAGCCCCACGTCAGGCTCCCCACTGACAGCACAGAGCCTGCTTGGGATTCTCTCTCTCTCCCTCCGCCCTTCCTCCCACTCTCAAAATACATAAATAAGTAAACATGAAAACAATTTTTTAAATAAAATAAAATACATCTCTTAAGGAGAATATCTTTTGAATCCTTTTAGCCCAGTCTGACAACTGTTATATTTTAACTGGAGTGTTTCATCTAGTGGCATTTATTGTGATCACTAATATATATTTGTTTCAATATTTAAACCATCTGTTTGGTTTTCTTTTCTTTTTTAAAAAAAAAAAAACATTTTATTTTTAAGTAATCTCTATACCCAGCATGAGGCTTGAACTTACAACCCTGAGGTCAAGAGTCATAGGCTCAACCAAGTGAGCCAGCCAGGTGCCCCTAAATCATCTATTTGTTTTTAATTTGTCCCACCTCTACTGTATTCCTTTTCTCTTCTTTCTTTGCTTTTTTTTAAAGATTTTTCCTTATCATTCTATTTTTCGATTATCAAGCTCGGATTATTATCAATCAAGCTTTGATTATTCATTCAGTGTCTATTCAACATTCAATATTTTGAATATTTAAAGTCTAATATTAGTTAGTACCTTTTATTTGTCCAAAGGAAATGTAAGCACCTTAGATTTAATTTATCCCCTTTTCATCTCATGAGCAATTTCTGTGTTTTAATTTCATATGTATTTTATACCTAATTTTGCATCTATCTTATGTTATATTGCGTTATGCAACTTATATTTACTTACCCATAGATGAATCAATCTACTGTTCATCTGTTCAATTCTTAATGTCACTTTTTATTCATTCTAGAGTTTTACCTTAGTTCCTTCACTTCGTAATTTTGAATTCTTTGTCAGAATTCTCAACTTGTGTCTTTTATTGTCATGGATGTAAGAAACATGTTTGTTATTTTTGTTTGGTTTCTATTTTATATTTGATGGAGAGAGAGAGAGAGAGAGAGAGAGAGAGAGAGAGAGAATGAGGATGAGCAGGGGAGGGGCAGAGAGAGAGGGAGACACAGAATCTGAAGTAGGCTCCGGGCTCTGAACTGTCAGCACAGTGGGGCTAGAACTCACGAGCAGTGAGATCATGACGTGAGCCAAAGTCAGATGCTCAACTGACTGAGCCACCCAGGCACCCCAAGAAACATGTTTAAAGTCTGTGTCTCATAACAAAAATATGTAACCACATAAGTCTATTTTAGTGTTTGTTGTTTTTGCTGAGTTTTACTCACTTCTTTTCTTGTGCTGGTTTTATTGGGTACTAGATGTCATACTGGAAAAATTCCTTGTGGGAGTAATTTACATTCGCATCTGATGGGTCCTTGGTGGCATTAATGATAGGGATCATTAATATACGCATGTTTTGAAGATGGACTTCATCCCCTGCAAGGACTCGTCTAATTCTGGGTCTCTCTGATTCCTGGGATTGTTGTATTAAAAAAAATTTTTTTAATGTTTATTTATTGTTGAGATAGAGCACAAGTGGGGGAGGGGCAGAGAGAGAAGGAGACACAGAATCCGAAGCAGGCTCCAGGCTCTGAGCTGTCCGCACAGAGCCTGACGCGGGGCTCGAACCCACCAACTGTGAGATCATGACCTGAGCTGAAGTCGGACGCCCAACCGACTGAGCCACCCAGGCACCCCTTGGGAGGTTGATTTTTGAGATGAAGCTTTTGTAATACACTTTTTGTTGTCCTCAGACTCAACTATACACATAGTGAATGTGTATATGTGTGTGTATATAACATATGTGTGTATGTATATGAATATACTGTGTGTGCACATCCCTAGCATAAAGCAGCCAGTGGTAACTAAAAACTCACTTGCATAAAATGGAGGTAAATAGAAATCAATATTTGTTTCAGTCACTCTGTATTGCCACAATACTGTATTGCCATATACTGCACAATACTGATTGTATTGAATACTGAAATGAGACTGTCCCAAATTATTTTAAGGCTTTCACCTCCTTCTGTATACATTCTGCAATAAAAGATAATAAAGTTAGCTATCGCTGTTTCCAAATGGGGGCTGGCTGGATTGGCCCAAATAACAAAATGTTTTTTTTCCAAATTCGTGTTCGTGTGGTGTGTGTTATTTCAGGAGACACACACACACGCACAAACAAACAGAACTTGAATTAAAATCCAAGGATTTCTGGGGCACCTGGGTGACTCAGTCGGTTGAGCGTTCGACTTTGGCTCAGGTCATGATCTCACGTTTGGTGAGTTCGAGCCCCATGTCAGGCTCTGTGCTGATGGCTCAGAGCCTGGAGCCTGCTTCCGATTCTGTGTCTCCCTCTCTCTCTCCCCCTCCTCCGCTCATGCTCTGTCTCTCTCTCAAAAATAAGTAAACATTAAAAAAAAAATCTAAGGATTTCTGTGTTAGTAGCTATAGACCATACTATCTTCTGTAGCTACTTTAAGCAGTAAGGAGTTTATTAAATTGTATTAATTCACTTTGGAAATATTTGGAAGGGCTGGTAGAACACATTTTAGGCTAAATTTCCAGAAACAACTATGGGTATGAAATAGGGAGCATACTTGCTTCTAGAACTTCCCTGGATTTATGAATTGTCTTAGGCTTCTTCTTATCGATTCCAGACCCTTCTTTCATTGGCTCCCATCATGGCTGACATCAACGGGGTTATATGTTGGCTCTTCCTTTATGCTCGGCTCTGTTTGAAGGGGGACCCCATTTTAAGCTGCTTATTTGAGTTTTAAGACAGAGTTTCCAGTGATTGTGCCTGAATTCCATGCACCAGAACCCTGGGAAAGTTTCCTCCATCCTTAGATGTTCGAGACCCATAATACACTTTCCTTGCAGGCAGGAAAATGAACGACCTCCTGATCTGTTTTTCTGCTTGCAGAACAGTGGTCATTTCAATGACTACCTGGGTGTGGAGGGCGGGGGATCATTAGACCCCTGCGTTCTCACCGTTGTAGCTGGAAACACCTTGTTGCCTTTGGTCATTTTCTATTCCATGTACGGTGTTTATCTCCTCCTGCGTTTATACGTACGCCTGTGATCTTTTGAAGATCTAAGTGCATGAATTTCTGCAAAGGTCAAATAAACCTCATTGAATGTTATCTCCAATTTGTGGCTGATTTTTTTTTTTCTCACTTGATAATAAAGACTTTGCTTTTTAAAAACCGGAAGAGATGTCTTTGGTTTCCTAGCTTGGGAAATTCCTTTCAAATGCATTTTTCACACGTGATTTATTTATGTCACGCTTTGCGACTCTGAGTAGTTCATGTTTATGGATCCCGATGTGTGCATTCGTGCGTGTGTGCGTGTGTATATACATACATGCGTATTATGAACCATTAATGTTTTTTGTAGCACGAATGCTGAAGTGATAAGAGGACCGAACATCTAGGGCAGCGGACCCCAACGGAGAGGTATTTTGCTCCCTGAAGACATCTGGAAATGGCTGCAGACACTTTTGGTTACCACAGCTAGAGCTGGGTGCTATCGGCAGCTAGGAATCAGAGGCCAGAAATGCTATCAAGCATGCTCCGTGAGCAGAACAGCCCCCACAATAGAGTTATCCATTCCAAAGTGTCAATAGTGCTGAGGTTGAGAGAGAGAGAGGTAGGCATATTGAACACATGTTTGTTGGGCGGGCGGGCACCTGTAATTCTCAAGACGCTGTTTTAGTCCTGGCTCGGATAGAAGCGTAATTCAAACATATTTTGGTATGTTCTTCGTTTATTTAGGAAGGGGGTGTGTCAGGCAGGGGGATGTGCAGCGGGCATGTAGGAGGTGAGGGCAGGCCAAAGGTGTCTGGGCAAAAAGTTACCTTACAAATGATTCTCACTTAAAGCAGAAATTGGTGGGGCGCCTGGGTGGCTCAGGAGGTTAAGCGTCTGAGTCTTGATTTCGGCTCAGGTCACGATGTCACGGTTCCTGGGATCGAGCCCCGCATCGGGCTCTGTGCTGACAGTACGGAGCCTGCTTGGGATTCTCTCTCTCTCTCTCTCTCTCTCTCTCTCTCTCTCCCTCTCCTTCTCTGCCCCTCCCCCACTCACGCTCTCTGTCCTTCTCCCCCCAAAATAAATAAACATTAAAAAAAATAAATAAAGCCGAAGTTGGTAAATGCCACAAGACGGGCCCACATCAAGGTCTCTCGGCATTTGGAGGCATGGGGGAATCTTGCCAGCTTGGATGAGCTCAGGGGAGGCTGGGTGAAGGATGTGGCATTTGAGAAGACGGCCCTGAAGAGTGAATAGAGGAGCTGACACGTCAGCCTCTTCCCACTTGGAAAGGTCGCTCGCCGCTCTTAGGCGCGAGAAGCGACGAGGGTTTCGGTGGCCGGCCTGCGCGGCTACACCGCCCTGCTCTCCTTCCCACGGCTCCCAGCCCCATCTGTTCCCTGAGCCCTCGGCCAGGAAGCAGTTCCTGCTGGGATGCTTCTTCTCCGGCCGCCGCAAGGCCACACGTGGAAGGCCACCGGCCCCTGGGACCAGCCCGCTTCCCTTCATGGGGCTGTTCCTCTGTCCTTCACGCCACAGCCGTGTCTAATGCACACCTCAGCTGTGTGCCGCATCAGTCACATATCAACCTTCGTGCAGGGTTGTAGCAACGGGAGGACAGTGACGGAGGGGCACAGATCTCTAAACCTCTAATAGGACTTTCGCCCCGGTATGGGGAAAGGCACTCATAGTGTTAAACCCACACAGGGGTGCCCCCAGGGGCTCCCCTAGCTGCTGGCTGTGCTCTCCCATTTGGGGGTCTTAGCTCCTATCTGTCTCCCTGCAGGGACTGACCACCTAGAAACCACCTCCCTCCCGGCCAACAGAAATACACGCTCCCAGCTCTGACTCTTCCCGTGTGGGATGATGCCTTTGGCATCCCAGGTCCAACGAAGCCATCCAAGGTCGATGTGGACCCTCCCGTTCCAGCCCCCAAGGGGGCTCCGTACCATGGCAAATGCAGACAATCCTTCTCGGTCTATTGATTGCCCGTTGGAGAGCTATGGGGTTTCTTTCCAATTCCTCCTTCAGCACTCACACATAACACACTTCCTGAAGACAAGTGTTAATTATCAGAGATATTACAGTCTAAACCCATAAGGTGGAAGAGAAATGCCTTTCTAACATCCCCACAGTTCTCAAAGCCTCCTCTGTATGCGTAATTAACACCGCATATAATTTACCTTTGAACAGTGAGGATGCCTCCGCCCTTTCAAACTGGGACCCCTAGGGCCTGTTGGAAATACGAAATGGGCCCATTTTCCAGTTTTATGCCTCTTAAGAACTGCTCTCCTGCTTACACAAAGACCTAACAGAGGCTCTGTAATTACTTCTTGAAAATGCTAGATTAAATCCTTAGCCGAGGGCCATTCTCTTCCCCAGACTCCGTGAAGACAGAAGAAAGGATGGTTGTGTTTTTCCTAGCATCAGTGAGATTTTAAATGGAAAGATAGGACTTGGAGCTTGAGGACAGATATCCAAGGTGGAGAGAACAATGTGAGCAAATCCCAGAAGGTCGAAATACGGCCATAACCTGTAGCTGAAATTAACATTGCCTAGTATGTGAAAGCCATAAATCGGGTGCACGGAGGGCGGGCATCCAATTGTAGGTAGTGTTTAATTATTTCCTTTAAAGATGTTGGTATTTTTAAAAATTATATGTAGCCGTGTTTAGAGAAGGATATCAAGTCACTGGAATAGAAACAGAGTCCTTTTCTTTTCTCTAGTTCCTGCTCTGACTCGGGTGATAACCGGCTTTCCCATCCCCGCTGGACAGAGGATCCCCTTGAGGACATCACAAGTAAATTCCAAAATTCTTTGGTCACTTTTGGTTATGAGATGGGTCTTGCTTCCTTTCTCTTCCATTCGGTGTTATTTTAAATTGCCAGTTCCTTGGGGCGCCTGACTTTGGCTCAGGTCTTGATCTCACAGCTCGTGAGTTCGAGCCTCGCGTCGGGCTCTGTGCTGACAGCTCGGAGCCTGGAGCCTGCTTCGGATTCTGTGTCTCCCTCTCTCTCTGCCCCTCCACCATGAGCTCTCTCTCTCTCTCTCTCTCTCTCTGTCTCTCAAAAAGTAAATAAACATTAAATTTTAAATCACCAGGTCCATAATCGTTTCAGTCCCCCCTCGCCCAACTGGCAGCTGGTGGCTTGGAACACAGAGGGCTGTTCACACCGCACCCCGATGATGGGGGCCAAGGGCGGGAGTGGGTGATGTCTGTCTCCTTATTGGCTGCCAGGTGCGAAAGTTCTTCTTTCTGTTGGCTGCTGTTTCTTCTCTAACACCTAGTGGCCATTGGTTCTCCGTGTGTGCCACGTTTCCCGAAGAATGCTGGTTATTTCTCAGAGGATATTTGTGGGTGTTCCAGAGAGCCCGCTACATACACACCACCCTGGATTTGTGTCTCGGTCTGCCGTGTCTTCCTCCTCTTCCGCCGCCCCCCGCGGTGTCTACTCCCGGCTGTCTACCCGGAACGTCTTGTTCACAGGTCTCCCCACCACACTAGCAGCCCTGTCGGCCGAAGTAGCATCCTGCCTACTCTCACGCCTCCTCAGGAAGCGTGTGCATCTTTGCCCAGGCGACATGGTGACAAGTACCACCTCCCCCAGCTCAGCCACACCCTCCTTCTCCTGTCACCTCTGACTTGCCCCAGCGGAAGGCGCTTGGCCGACCCATTAGCTCATACACGTTCAGACCAGGTGCCCAGGTTCCCGACCTCGTGGAGCAACAGGAGCTTCTGGCATTTTCCACTTGACGATGGATTCCCTGGAGGACTCTCAACTTTGGGGAGAAAAAGCAAGATCCACTTTTCAGGATCAAAATGCCACCTCCTCTGTCTCTGAAGAGACTTCCTTTCAGTCTGTGTGGTTGTGCGTAAGGAGTGGTGGATGGCGTTGACTTTGGGGACATCGCTGGACGTGCGCGGAAGGCGGGGGCTCGCCGTGCAGCAGGTGACCCTCTCAAGTCAGGACGTGGGGTGCTTAGCAACACTCGTTCTTTGCCAGGGACCTAGGTAGCCGATTCTAGTATTTGGCAACTGACAACACGTGGTTACGGTTGTGACCACCTTCAGAGACGGATGGGCCCCCTCTGCGTCCCCTTTGGTTCGATGTCAAAACCGATGATGCCTTATACTCACCAGGAAGGCATGATAGGCTTAGTACTTACATAGTTGAGGGCTCCAGGGAGAGCAGGACAAGCCTGTCAAGCAGGTCCAGAAGGACTTGGCAGATAGAGGGAGGGAGGCTGGCCTGGGTTTCCATGGCAGTTAGGTGATGAAGCCACGGTGACAGTTCCCACAAGGGTCAGGCCCCGGGGAGTCGGAGTCCCCTCCTGGCTCCAAAGAAGGAACACAAAGCCTTTCTCATCATTTTCCCCAGATGTGGGGTACAAGGGGTCGAGGGAAGGGGTGAAGCTTAAAAGCCGTCAGCCGTCAGAAGTCAAATGGGGCCGGAGACGTGATTGTTGTTATGTGGATGTTAGAGACAACGAGGACGATGCTGTGCTCCAGAGTGGTCACCGTGGAAGGCTGGGTCTGGTCCACCAAGAGGCAGAAACCAAGACGGGATTCACTGTGCAATTTCCGGGAAAAATGCCTATGGGGGGAAAAAATAAAGAGGAGCCCAGGGAAGCTGGAAGAACGCTCAGACTGTGGTGCAGGTTCGATCCTCCACAAAAGACCCAAGAAGAGAAGGTTTGGTGGAAATATCCCAGACCGCCACGTAGTCTAAAAAAGTGGCAGCAAAGCCTGCTTGTGCCCAGGTCGGCCATTCAGAGGAGTCCCTGCTAGGAAGGGGTCTTTCCGCCTGTCCCCGCTGTAGCCATGTCTGAGCTGGGAGCAGCTTGTGGGAGGCCTGGCCTGACAGAAGGGATCTGGGCCCCTGGTCAGTGGTCCTTCATGTACCCAGAGGGTGCGAGGCACCTTCTCCTGGCCACCACCTACACGCACCTCGTCTTATGGTTCTTCCCTTCACTTGGATGGTGGCCTTCTTTTCAGAGTAATTTCTTCACAGAATAGGGTTGAAGCAAGGAAAGGAAAAAGCCGTTTGATAAATGTTTAAGACTCTTTACTCTTTGTTTCATAATTCTTTTTATCTTTTTTAATGTTTAGTTTTGAGAGACAGAGAGACAGAGTGCAAGCGGGGGAGAGGCAGAGAGAGAGAGGGAGACCACAGAATCCGAAGCAGGCTCCCAGGCTCCGAGCTGTCAGCACAGAGCCCGACGCGGGGCTCGAACTCACGGACCGCGAGATCGTGACCTGAGCCGAAGTCGGACGCTTAACCGATTGAGCCACCCAGGCGCCCCAAATTTTTTTCATAATTTTTTTAATGTTTATTTATTTTTGAGAGATAGAGACACAGAGCGAAAAGATTCTTCACTCTTGACCAAAAACAGTGTGGGGACAGCTCGACTATGCATCTTAGTATTTATAGGGTTGTCTCCGTGTGGATTTGGCTATTGCCAAAAAAGAAAAAAAAATGCACGTCAATGATAACAGGTGTTATCCTTAAAGGTATTCCAAGGAATATGCCACCTAATCTGAAGGCAATCCCAAGGAACATTCCAGATACATTTTAAACAATGGTGACAGTCTAAGAAGAAATGCACAGCCTTCCAAGGTGCCTTGCTGAGACAGGCCATTCTCAGTATATATAGGATTTCAAGGGTAATAGCAAAACACAGAAATAGCTCTGCTTTATATCTTCATTTCCTCTGGGTGTGTGCACAACCAGATGGGTACATGCGAAGATTATTCACTATGAGGCTGATGAGCGGGACTGTTCCAAGGCTCTGTGCTTAATTTTGTATTTGTATTATAAATACAAAATATATATTGTAATATATATATACATATATTACATATGTAATATATGTATATATATTACAGTATACATTTATTTGTATACAATATATACAAAATATATATTGTAATATATATACACATATATTACATATGTAATATATGTATATATATTACAGTATACATTTTGTATTTATAATATTACAATATATACATATATTACATATATGTGTATATATATATATATTTTTTTTTTTTCCTTGAAGGGACATTGCACATTTCATAACTCTTAGGACCCACAAAGCCTTCACGCACCCGGGTGAGCATATTTGTGCATGCACACCCCGTGGGGTTTTGTGTGTTTCTAATGGCTTCCCTTCTTCCAGCCTCACACTTGGGTACATATGGTTCTCCATATGGGGGGCGGGGGGGGGATGCTCTCCTTCACTCATGTTTCTAAATGTCTTTGGATTGTCTAAGAAGAAGAAGTTAAAGAGTATATCTGGAGAAAAAAAAAAAAACCTGGTGAGACAAATCTCTGCACCCAAGAGACGGGTGGAGGAAGGATATTTTCTTTCCCTCCCAGGGGCTCAACCTTGTGAAGTTTCCCATTGCAGGTTTGGGGAAAGGATCTTTTCCTGTAAACCACTAGAGGGCATCAGCGTGCAGACAATGTCCGGATGTGGGCAGGGTGCTGAGCTCCAGGGAGTATGGAGTAAGGCGCCTGTCACATCGCTGTAGTCACCAAGTCCCTTTTACTTTTCAGCACCCATCTTCCTCCACTCAGGATGCTTCTTCCTGGCTCTGAATCATCCTGGTATCTCCTCCATACTCCCCCAGAGAGGCCACGCCATGCCCCTGCTCCAGGTTCTTTGCTGTCGGGGTTATCATCTCTGTGGAGGAGGGTTAACAGACGCCTGCTGTCTTCAGCAGCGTAGACCAGGGAGACATAAGGGGCCGTGGAGGGAACCGTGAACTGGACCCAAGTCCCATATCTGTCACTGGCTGTGTGATCCTGATAAAATTTCCATGGGCTCATCTGTACAAGGAGAGGGAGTGTTCTTTAAAGTTCTATAGGTCTAGCGACACCTGGGTGGCTCAGTCGGTTAACCGTCCCACTTCAGCTCAGGTCATGATCTCACGGTTCATGGGTTTGAGCCCCGTGTCGGGCTCTGTGCTGACAGCTCAGAGCCCGGAGCCTGCTTCGGATTCTGTGTCTCCCTCTCTCTCGGCCCCTCCCCCACTTGTGCTCCCTCTCTCCCTCCCTCTCTCTCTCTCTTTCTCTCTCTCAAAAATACATAAAATGTAAAAAAAAAAAATTTAAAGCTCTATAGGTCTGTAAGAACAGGACCGGGTGAAGGAACACATCCTTATTTGAAGACAAAAGCCTGGTTCTTTCCTGTCATTCACCAGGCAGGCAATCAGAGCGAGCGGTGAAGGAGTCTCATTCCAGAATTCTAAAACCAGCTTCCTTAATGTTGCTTGCAAACGCCTAATGAATAAAATCCAAAACTAGGGACGTCTTTGGGCTTCCTGACCAACACGTAAGGATCTTAGAAGTCATCTCTCCCGTCCACACAACAAGAGAAAAGATGGACAAGCCAAAAATCAACTGTCTTTCTTAGCTCCATCAGAATATTGATATCAAAGAGCAAACAGTTGCCCCCAGAATGGATGCCCCCAGGCATGCAGAGAATCACAACTCAGTGGGGTTGACTCAGGAGAAGAAAACTCTTCAGGAACCAGTACCAGGTCCCTTTCACCCATCGTCGTGTCTGATGTGCGGCAAAACACGACACTGAGAGAGACACCGAAAGACAGACAAAACAAAACAAGGGCAGCCCACAGGTCGGAGAGGAAGGAAGGCGGCCTTGGACGGACTCATCGAGGAACTGGACATAGACGAGGAAAGAATCCGTGAGCTTGAAGACGTCAATAGAAACTTCCAAAACTCAACTGCAGGATTCATGCTGTCACCTCGTGACTGTTCGACCACCATCCCCAAAGCCACCACTCTGCTCCTAAAACCCTGGGATGCACGAAGTCACAGTTCTGGCCCGTAATGTGTATAGCATGGCCAACCCTTGTTACGGTATCTCTGTGTAGAAGACAAAAGGCCTGTGAAAAGTACGGCGTGGGGAACTTCCGTCCATAATAGCGGAATAACCATTCTGTGGTGACACGTGGTGACTTCGCTCATCCTGGTGAGCCTTGTTTAATGCCCTGAGTTGCCGAAACTAACGTAGCACTGAGTGTCCATTATACTTTAGTGAGAGGCAGGGTATTAATTTATAACTCGGCAGTTTTAGCAATGGACTTTGGAGTTGAATTCATAATCCATACCTTGAACGGGCTCCTACATTCTCTCTGTTCTGGGGGTGGTGGTGTTGGGGGTGGGGGGCATGAAGGGTGGCACGAGTGAGAATTTCAGGGGAAAGAGGGCTGACCCAGCCTCTGGGTAACCTTACAGGTCTCATTAAATTGGGCTTGAAGCTGCTTCTACCTTCTTTCACCCTCTGCCTGGATTCTCTACTTTTCAAAAGATAGCTCGTCCAAAACCATGGCAGGGGGGCCAGCGAGGCCTCGGAGGCAATGTTTCTTCATGGAATAAACTGGGAAGTCTTTTATTCTGTTTCCAAGGGAGCGTTGTGTGAAGCTTGGAGAAAAGTGGGAGCCGAGAGTTTGGGAATGATGGCCTCCTTGCTTTCCCTCTGAGGACCTGGTTGTCTTGGGGTCTCCCAACCGTCTTTCTTTTCCCTGTTCCATTTCTTTCTCTGTGTGTTTGTTCATCACCTCTGTTGTGAACAACCTCCTAAAAGGGCCACCTTCCCTCCTCAATCCTACCCTCCCTCCCGAACTGTTTGCATCCTGCCTAAGATGCCTCAGTCGCACCCTTTTGAAAGTGACCTTCAAGGCTGTCTCTGACCTAGACATCTTGCGGCACCTCTCTGAACCTTTGCTTCCACACCAGCCACCATGTTCTGGCAACACTGAGCTGTTTGCAGTCACCCAAAACCCAAGGCATTGGGGCACCTGGGTGGCTCAGTCGGTTGAGTCTCTGACTCTTATTTCAGCTCCGATCATGATCTCGTGGTTCGTGAGATGGAATCCCAAGATGGGCTCTGTGCTCTGACAGTGCTGAAATTCTCTCTCTCTCTCTCTCTCTCTCTCTTTCTCTCTCTCTCTCTCTCTCAAAATAAATAAATAAACTTTAAGCAAAACCAAACCAAAGCATCTTCCTGCACAGGCTGTTCCTTCTGTCTGCCCTGGAAAGAACTCTCCCCACTCTTTGGGCTGAGTCCTCAACATCATGTTTTCAAATTTAACTCAAGCATCACCACCAGGAAGTCCTCCCGGAGAATCCAGTCCAGACCGCACGCCTCTCCTGGGTCCTCTGGTAACACAGGTGCACCTCTTACCACTTACTCTGGACTGTAACTGCCTCCCTAGTGCCTGGAGGTCAAAGACTGTGTTCCTCTCTCCAATCTATTGTCTCGGACAGTCTATGGAACACGGTTGGTTACGTGAGTACAAGTACAGCTGAGTTGAAAGAACGTAACATTTCAAAAATAAGTAAAAAGAAGGCAAATGTGGATCGTAAGGGGAAGAAAAGAAGAGGTAAAGAGAAAGGGAGTAGCAAAAAAAAAAAAAAATTGATGATCTGCCTTAAACATAAAAATTGGCTAAGTTAATGTTTCAGTCCTGATTCAGATGATTAAGGAAGAACCGCTTAAGAAACGCCTTTTGACAAGCAGGTTGGAAAAACCTTACAGATAACAATCAGGAGAGCTAAAATGGAATATGTCTCTCAAAAAGCTAAACCCATTCATTGAGCCTGAAGGCAAAGAAACCCAAAACGGTGGAACGCATAGGAAAAGATGGCAGAAGAAAGATCAACCATAGGGGTCTTTTCGATGAAAGCAAACGGAACAAGGTTCTTTACCAAGAGGCAGACAGATGGGGTCGGAACCTCAAACCTGAGTGTATACTGTTTACGTTTTACAAACCTGAAATAAGACAATCTGCGCAGGCTAAGATAAGAGCGTGGGCAAAAGATACGGCTGTCATATTTTATTCTTACTTTTTATTGTTTTTAATGTGTGTCAATTTATTTTGAGAGCGTGAGCAGGGGAGGGGCAGAGAGCGAGGGAGAGAGAATCCCAAGCAGGCTTCAGCACCATCAGCCCAGAGCCCGATGTGGGGTGCGATCTCATGACTAACCGTGAGATCATGACCTGAGCCGAAACCAGGAGTTGGACACTTAACCGACTGAGCCATCCAGGCGTCCCCATGACTGTACTATTTTATAAAAGGCAAAATGAGGAACATGGAGGTTATCGTATTAGCGGAATACAAAAATCCAAGGTCAAAGACATTATACGAGACAAAGATTTTTTGCCTTACTTTTAAATTAGCTTTAATTTTTTAATGAAAAAGGTTAGGGATGTGCATAGTCTAACTTTTTTTTTTTTAATTCTCAAAAGATAAAACAAATGTGTCAGTTCCTTACTCCTTCCCTCTTATCCAATATTCTAAAGGCAACGTTATTCAACTCTTCTAGCTGTTTCTTAGTTGTAGTTCAATGTTAAAATTCGTGGACACAAACTGACCTCATTTGATCAGTTTATTTATTTTTGATGGTTTAAAAAAATATGTATTTATTTTTATTTTATTTATTTTTAATTAAACTTTTCATTTATTTATTTAAATTTATTTTTTTCCCAACATTAATTTATTTTTGAGACCCAGAGCATGAGCAGGGGAGGGGCAGAGAGAAAGGGAGACACAGAATCCAAAGCCGGATACAAAGCCAGCTCCAGGCTCTGAGCTGTCAGCCCAGAGCCTAACATGGGGCTCGAACTTATGGACCATGAGGTCATGACCTGAGCCGAAGTTGGATGCTCAACCGACTGAGCCACCCAGGAATCCCAACATTTATTTATTTTTCAGAGACTAAGAGAGAGCGCAGCAGGGGAGGGTCAGAGAGAGAGAGGGAGACGCAGAATCCGAAGCAGGCTCCAGGCTCTGAGCTGTCAGCGCAGAGCCTGATGCGGGGCTCGAACCCACAGACCTTGAGATCATGACCTGAGCCCAAGTACGGAGTCCGACGCTCAACTGCCTCAGCCACCCAGGTGCCCCTGCAAGAATTTTTAGAACACAATCGAGATTTCGATATAAGAAAATCAAGAAGCTGTAGAAATAGGCGAAGAACCAACCACGTCTGTTACAGGGTTTGTTATTATTACCACTATGCGAATAGTGTTACCTTTCCAACCAGCGATAATGAGTATTTTCTTTCTGGTGCATCGTTTGTTTTTCCTGGAGTCACGCTCGCCTCGTTATTTTTCATTTGCTTAGTTGTTTGTTTGTTTTTCTTGAACTTGTGGCTTTTTCCATAATTACTAAGCTCCGCAAAAACATCTCTCAACATTATTTCCATGTTACATCTGTCGGATAACCTGTCATTGCAAACCTCTTTGAGGAGACATCCCCACTCGGGCTACCCATCCTGCCCCAGTAGCTCTAGGGCTTGAGTCATCTGACCACCTGGGACTTAACCTTTCTTGCCGTCCGGAACTCCCTTCATCCACTCTGCCCACTCTCCTGAATTCTCTTTCATTTTCTTGAATTACTAGATAATTGTGTTGGGACAGATCCTTTTTTTTTTTTTTTCCCAACGTTTATTTATTTTTTTTGGGACAGAGAGAGACAGAGCATGAACGGGGGAGGGGCAGAGAGAGAGGGAGACACAGAATCAGAAACAGGCTCCAGGCTCTGAGCCATCAGCCCAGAGCCTGACGCGGGGCTCGAACTCACGGACTGCGAGATCGTGACCTGGCTGAAGTCGGACGCTTAACCGACTGCGCCACCCAGGCGCCCCGGGACAGATCCTTAATTACCTTCCAGAAGGAAAAAAAAAGGGGGGGTGCGGATGAAAATGTATGATAGCCATTTTGTTTGTGTTTGTGTTTGTGTTTTTAGACTTTTGCATTTCCATCCCAACACTTGATTGAAAATCTTGCCAGTCTAGCGTTCTGGGTTGGAATAGATTTCTGTCGGATCTGGGGTCTTTGCCTCATTACCGTCTGGCTCCTGCTTTGGGAAAGTCCAACACCATTCTAATTACTCATCCTTTCCGGGCGACCAGTTTCCCATCCCACCTTGGGCGTTTTTAGGATCCTCTCTTTATCCCCGTGCTCTGAAATTTCACCACTGTGTGAATTGGCGAGCAGATTTTATCACCCGTTGTGCTGAACATCTGGCCAGAAGTAATCTGGAATCTCTAATCCCTCACTTCTGGGGAGGTTAATTTTATTGTTCGCTTGATAATATCTTCCCGTACGTTTTCTTGATTTTTGGTTTTGGGAACTGTAATATAATTAGGACTTGGAATCTTTCTCCTTGTCTACTTTTTTTTTTTTAATTGAAGTATAATTAACATAAAATGTTAAATTACTTTCAGGTGCACAGCATATTGACTCGGTGATTCTGTACTTCTGGCCTACCAAAGAGAAGTGTCATCATCATGCGACCCTATTACAAGATTATCGACTGTATTCCTCTCTGCTGTGCCTCTCATCCCCGTGACATATTGACTCTCTAACTGGAAGTTTGTACCTCTTAATCCCCCTCTATCTGTTTGTGGCCTCTTGTCTATTTATTTATCATTTTGTTGTTATTTCTTGAAGACTTTCCAACTTTGTTTTCCAGACTCTCTGCTGGACGTTTCATGATGGTTTTCACATTTTTACTTTTACTTATTTATTTTTTAATTTATGGTTAAGTTGTTAAACATTTTATTTGAGAGAGAGAGAGAGCATGCATGCTTGAGAAAGGAGGAGGGGCAGAGGGAGAGAGAGAGAGAGAATCCCAAGTAGGCTCCACACTCAGCCCAATGCGGGGCCAGATCCCACGAACCATGAGATCATGACCTGAGCCAAAAACCAAGAGTCGGATGCTTAACCAACTGAGCCGCCCAGGTGCTCCATTTTAGTGAGGAATTCTAAACAGAATTTGGACTGGGTGGAGTAAATGATTAAAAAGTAACAAGCATTGTTTATACAGTCTTTTCATCTCTGAATTTCCTCACCTCTGGTGATAAGGATGTCTCTTTACTTCCTGGTACAGTAAGGACACCTTTCACATGGGAGACTTATTTCCGGCTTTCACAGGGACAGAGGAGGGTCTGAGTGTCCTTCCTGCACGGGCTGCCTCGTAAGTAACTTTTATTTAGAATAATCAGCATGGCAAAGTGCCCTTGGCCCTTACCTTATTTGTGTAGGGTGGTGCTGGGTAGGGTGGGGGATGCTGGATGTAATTGCTTCTCCCAGAAACTTTGAAATAATCACCTGATTGTCAGCCTTACCTCACCTCTGGCTTCTTTGGTATTTGCTCTCTCCAGTTCCTGAGGTTTTCCGACACTCAGCCAGGCAATACTGACGTACTTCTCCTCAGTTTCCCCCGCAACCCCCTGCTATAGGGGGCATGGACCTTTCTCTCGTTGCTAAGTCAGTTGGCAGTCATTCATTCACAGTCCTGTTCCATAGAAGTGATATTGTTTGGGGCTGTAGAAATCTGGCTTCATCAAAGGTAGAACTTACCTTTCAGTTTCTCCTTGTTCTTTGCAATGGTTTTGAGAAGAAACAGAAAACAAACCACCTTTTTTCCCCTATGACTTGAAAACCAGACGCCTCAGTTTGTTTTGATAAACGTTACAGTTCACAGTAAATACGTAACTGACACAAACTTTTATCTGGGCAATGAGATGGCATGAAAACATACACAAGCGAAACATTGGACGTTCGCAGGGAAATTGACAGAATTAGAAAGGTAGCAAGGAAGTTGTGACACTTCTTTAAACCTTTGACAGATCAAAAGGCACAAGATAGGGAGGCTAGAGATCTGAATAATGTAATTGATTGGTTTGATTTTAAAGATAGGTTTCCAAGTCTGTGCTTCACAGAGAATAAAAAGAAACAAAACACAAACCTCCGTCACAGATCCAAGAACATGTGAGAATGTGTTTCGGGAGGGACTTGGCATTTCAGATCGGTAAGCCAGGGGTAGATTATTCAACAAATGTGTTGGGGAAACTGGCAACTGATAAAATAAAAATGCAATCTTTTTTTGAAAAGGAGGGGAAAGAAAAAAAATTTTAATGTAATGTGACTTGTTGACAGAGGGGAGAAATGGGTCTGGTGAGCGTCTCACCAGTTTTTTGCCTTATTTCGTTATCCCTGTCCTTCAGGGTATGGTGCATGGCCTACATCGGTGACGCATCTGTGATATTTCTAATTTCCTTTTTATGGAAGAGAGTCTTTTCGTTGAAGTAGGCAATGGTTTTCTTTCAAGGTAGATGTCCTTAAACCTTGGTATGCATTAGAGGTTCCTGGACGGGCTTGTTAAAATGCAGATTCCTGGCACCATTTCCGGGAATTCTAATGAACTTGGACCCCATGGCCACAGGGCATCTGTGTTTTTCACAAGCAACCCACCTGACTCAACCCCATCGTTTGAGAAGCACTCCTTTACAAGGTCAAAGTACTTGAAACCAACCAGATGACATTGAGTCCATCAAGGAAAAGATCCTTGAAGGATAGGAAACAGGGGACCAAGGGGCTGGATTTTCCTGGAAGAACTACAGGTCAGATGGGGAGATACCTCCTCTACATGGTTGGGGGAAATGCCATGGAAACATGTCTGGATGCAGCCTGACACAGGATCGCTGTATCCTAGTGTTCTAATGCTTATTCTTTAGTTTTAACTGTCCTCAGCTGGAAGGCACACATTTGTGTTTCACATTTTGACATTCCTGATACCAGGATGTATCTTACAGGCAACAGTGTCTTCAAGTTGTAACTGACTCCATTTTTCTTTTTGTAAGCGACGCATAAAATAATAGTGTGCCTTAAAACCTTTGGTGGCTTGGATTCATAAAATAGGGTTATGTGTGTGTTAGATTTTACCTAGTTGTACTTTTTTTTTAAGCTTATTTATTTATTTTGAGAGAGAGAGAGAGAGAGAGAGAGAGAGAGAGGGAAAACCCATGGGTCCACGTTGTCAGTGCAGAGCCTGACACGGGTTTCGATCTCGTGAATGGTGAGATCGTGACCTGAGCTGAAATCAAGAGGTGGACGCTCAACTCATTGAGCCACCCAGGCACCCCTCAATTTAACTTTTTAACAAACTGCCGAAATGTTTTCTAAGTGGTCATACCCTTACACAATCCCACTAGCAGTGCATTAGGGTTTCAACACTTAGTGTGGTCAGTCTTTGGGATTTTATTTTTTTATTTTATTTTTTAACATTTTATTTATTTTTGAGACAGGGAGAGACAGAGCATGAACAGGGGAGGGTCAGAGAGAGGGAGACACAGAATCTGAAACAGGCTCCAGGCTCTGAGCTGTCAGCACAGAGCCCGACGCGGGGCTCGAACCCACGGACCGTGAGATCATGACCTGAGCCAAAGTCGGCCGCTTAACCGACTGAGCCACCCAGGCACCCCCAGTCCTTGGGATTTTGACTATTCTTGTAGATGTTAATTGTATCTCATTTTAGTTTTAACTTGCATTTCCCCCAGTGATGAATTGTGTTGAGCATATTTTTATGAGTTTATGAACCATCCATGTATCTTCTTTGATGCATTATCTATTTAATTCTTTTGCCCATTTTTAATTGGGTTGTTTGATTATTGAATTATAGGCATTCTTTACGTTCTGGATAGAAATCCTTTTTCAGATATGTATTTTGCCAGTATTTTCTCTCATTCTGTGATTTTTTAAAACTTTGTAAGCAGTGTCATCTCAGAGACATTTTAATGTTTGATGAAGTCCAATTTATTAATTTTTTGATCTAATGGATTATGTGCCTTTGATGTCTTAACTTAAGAAATCTCACTAACCCAAAGTCATAAGATTTTCTGCTATGTTTTCTTCTTCTTCTTTTTTTTTTTTTTTTTTTTGCTATGTTTTCTTCTAAAGCTTTTACAGTTTCAGCTCTTAAATTTAGAATTATAATCCATTTTTAGTTGGGTGTTGTTTATTGTGTGAGATAAGAATTTAATTTTATCTTTAAAAAGTTTATATCCCGTTGTTCCAGCATATTTGTTGAAAAATGAATCATCCTTTAAAAAAAGAACAATTACTGGGGCACCTGGGTGTCCCAGTCAGTCGGTTAAGCATCCGACTTCAGCTCAGGTCATGATCTCGCAGTTCGTGGGTTCGAGCCCCGCTTTGGGCTCTGTGCTGACAGCTCAGAGCCTGGAGCCTGCTTTGGATTCTGTGTCTCCCTCTCTCTCTGCCCCTCCCTTACTTGCTCTCTCTCTCTCTCTCTCCTTCTCTCTCTCTCAAAAATAAATAATATTAAAAAATACATTTTTTTAAAAAAGATCAACTACTGTGCAAAAATATACATGGAAGAAAATTGATAATTTTGGCAAAATTTTTGAGTGTAAAGGTTTTTTAGCGCAGTTTTAGCATAGTTCATTTTTTTTAGTGCAGTTCAGCGGCATTAAGTGTGTTCACTTTGTGCAAACATCACCACCCTCCGTCCCCAGAATGATTTTCATCCTCCAAAAATGAAACTCTATACCTATTACAAAATAGCCCCCCATTTCTCCTTCCCTCCTTCTCCTAAAAACCACCCATCTGCTTTTCATGGATTTGACGACTCTAGGAACCTGATTTAAGTGGAGCCATACAGTATTTGCCCTTTTGTGACTGATTTATTTCCCTCAGCATAATGTCCTCAAGTTTCATCCATATTGTAGCCTGTGCCCGAGTTCTCTTCCTTTTTGTGGCTGAATACCAGCCACGCTTGGTTTATCCATTCATGTGAGGATGGACATTTGAGTGACTTCCACCTTTTGGCCGTTATGAGTAATGCAGACACGAGCCTAGGTCTATAAATATTTGCTGGAGTCTTTTGTACCCAAAAGTAGGATTGCTGGATCCTATGGTAGTTCCATTTTTAATTTTTTGAGGAACCATGATCCTCTTTTCCACAGTGGCTGTGCCATTTTATATTCCCAGCAGCGATGCACGAGGGTTCCAATTTCTCTGCATCCTCACCGACACTTCTTATGCTCTGTTTTTTAAAATAATAGCCATCTTGGTGGATGTGTTCTTTAAAAAACAACATTATTTTTGATTCCCTCCTTTTTTTAAAAAGTATTTATTTATCTTGAGAAAGAGAGAGAGAGAGAGAGAGAGAGAGAGAGAGAATGAGCAGGGGAGGGGCAGACAGAAAGGGAGAGAGAGAATCCCAAGCAGGCTCCCCACTGTCATCACAGAGCCCAACGGGGCTCGATTTCATGAACCGCGAGATCACTACCCCAGCGGAAATCAAGAATCAGATCCTTAACCGACTGAACCGCCCAGGCGTTCCTTCCTTCCTTTTTAAAATGTTTTCTTGTGTGGCTTTCGGAACCCCACGTGGCCACGTACTTCTTCCTAGAATGCTGGCCATTCATCCATAGTCCCATCTGCGGTATTCTCCCCTCCCTCCCACTCTAACACGTCAGCCCTCCTCTCCTCCCTAACCTCATACCCTAGACAGTTTTAAAAAATTACAACCCGTCTCGGGGCGCCTGGGTGGCGCAGTCGGTTAAGCGTCCGACTTCAGCCAGGTCACGATCTCGCGGTCCGGGAGTTCGAGCCCCGCGTCAGGCTCTGGGCTGATGGCTCAGAGCCTGGAGCCTGCTTCGGATTCTGTGTCTCCCTCTCTCTCTGCCCCTCCCCCGTTCATGCTCTGTCTCTCTCTGTCCCCAAAATAAATAAACGTTGAAAAAAAAAATTAAAAAAAAAATTACAACCCGTCTTATTAATTCTGATACACACCCTGAATTTACCTGCCTTAAAAAAATCTCCAGTCCTGACGCTGACCCCAAGTTCCAGATTTGAATATACAACTGCCCAGTCGATACTTCCACTTTCATACCTGCTAGGCTTCTGAGACGTAAAATATCCACAGCACAGGCCTTATTCTCACCCCACTTTTGCCGATCCTGCTGTGCCTTCCCCTCAATAAATGGGAACATCGTTCGCCCATTTGCTCAGGACACATACCCTGAATTCTCTTTTGCTCATTCCTTTCTCTCCTACTTTCCTCTCGTTCAACAGGAAGCCCTGACGATCTGCTTCCAAAATAGATTCTGAGCCCGGCCATCCCACACACCCCACGCCGCTGACGTCTTAGTCCCGGCCGTACGAGTGTCCCGCACAGACCTGTGGTCTGGTCTTCATCGGTGTCCCTACCGCTGTTCTCTCTTCTCCCCACGGTCAACACTTCACACACGGAAGCCAGAGCGGTCCTCTGAAGGCATTGGCCAACGATGCCGCCCTCGTCCCGTCCCCAGTCCCCCTGTGGCTTCCCTTAACCCAGAGTCCTGACTGTGGCCCCCAAGGCCCACTGGAGCTCAGCGTCGGCTACTTCTCTTATCTTGTGTCACTCCTGCTCTTGACATGTGGCCACACTGGCATCCTTGTCGCTCCTTGGCACTTGTCGGCTCCTTTCCCGGTGCGCTATCTCCCTAAACATCTGCGTGACCTCCCCCATCACTTTAGGTCTCTGAACAAACTCCATTTCCTTCAAGAGATTTTCTTCCTGACTCTCCCTCAAGAATAGGCACTGTGTCCCATCATACACGAGCGTCTTATTTTTGCTTTATTTGCCATCCCAGGTCTTATCACTTGCTGGCTGAACATCGTGTCATCATTTGGCTATTTATTTTCTCCCGGTCCTGCCTCTGGACAACGCAGACGCTGTCTTTGTGGTTTACTTCTCCATTCTCCAACATCCAGAACAGCACCTGGCCCCTGAGGATTTTATATCATCTTTTTAAAAATAATCTCTTCCGTGAAACAACAACTCTTGTGACATGTTAATAACAGATTTCCAGGGGCGCCCGGGTGGCTCAGTCTGTTGAGCGTCCGACTCTCGATCTCGGCTCAGGTCATGATCTCACGGCTCGTGGGTTCGAGCCCCGCATCAGGCTCCGTGCTGGCGGTGTGGAGCCTGCTTGGGATTCTTTCTCTCTCACCCTCTCTCTCTCTCTGCATCCCTCCCCACCGCCCCCCGCCCCACTCACGCACGCCCTCTCTCAAAACAAACGTTCAAAACATAATAAAAGACTTCCCTCTCTTTTTTTTAATGGAGAGCTTTGGCTTTCTGAGAACATATTCAGTAACAATCAAGTAAAATGTCAGTAGAAACCCAGTGTCCTGACGTTCTCTGTGAACACTTAGGAAATTTCCCCGAGCACATTACTGGGTCCGGCCTTCCCGCTGGAAGTCATCAACAGGGCAGCCCCTGGTATCCAAGCCTCCGCCTTGATCCGATCTAGGGCACAGCATCTGTGCCCTGCAGTAAGAGATGGGAGAAGTCCCAGGGGTGTTCCTAAATCGGGAGACTGCCTTCATTATCATGCATCCCCAGTAAATCCTAAGCATGACTTATGAGACTCCTTTTAGGATGATTAAAAGAAAGAAAGAAACTAATGAGAAGATCACACACTTCATTTGTAGCAAACATTTCAGGCAGTTTTCTTCCACGATGTTTAGAAAGGGAGCCCAGGGGAATGAAACGGGCCTCTGCATCTTGGTACCCCGAGTCAGAAAACGCAAGGGGCCGTATATCTTAAAGATGACTGCGGGGTGTCCAATCAAGCTGAAATAGAGAAATAAATGGTCTGTGCTGGTTGTCTGTGTGTGTGTGTGTGTGTGTGTGTGTGTGCGCGCGCAAGGTGGGTGGAGAGTGGATGTTACAGAATAGTGAGACTAAAGGTAGGCAGTGCCCAGGTAAGTAAAATCTATGAGAATGTTCCACTGGAAACCACCGAAGGGTTTTTAGCCAGGCTCTGATTTAATGAGACTTGCATTTGGGGAAGATGTCTCCAGGTGCAGCCTGGAGAACAGGGTAGAGGGCACACCACAGATGTCAAGGCCGGTGACGGGGCCACCGTAGTGATTCAGCGGAGAAAGAAGGGTGATGATATGGACAGAGAGGGGCCAAGGAACGTGGTAGAAACCACGTTGTGTCTTGAGATTCGAAGGTGCAAAATGACATCTTTAAAGGAGTCTAGTGTCCCTTGGGTAGCGCACCGATCTCCGTTGGACAGACGGACAGAGACGTGGAATTGCAGCCTAATTTACTTCTGCAAACTTGAGGTCTTTCCCAAAGGACTAAGGCCCCTTCTCTGCTTCTCTTTCCCTGTATTTCTGTTGATTTGGACAGGCCTGTATGGCTCCATGAGGGACGCGACCTATAAAGAAAGCTTTCAGTGTGGGATATTGAGTTATACAACCCTACTCAGCGTCCGTCAGCGGGGGTTGGATGCCTTCCAGGAGAATCCTGCATGACCCCTCCAAGCAGAGCAGTGGCCCATCCTGGAAATGACAAAAAAAAAAAAAAAGTTAGACACAGACGGGTCACATGCGATGGCAGAAGCCTGGCCACAAGCCTACCATAGCACTCCTCCTTCAGAAGCACCACCCAAGCCCGTTCTTCTGCAGGGTCAGAGCCTGGACCTTGCCTGGGCCTCCTTCTGGGCTGTGATTTCCTGCCCACTAGTCTTTCCCGGCATGTGCCCTGCTGGAATAAATTGTCCCAAACCCACACACCAGAGACTGCTGAGTTTTTTTTTTCTTTTCCAAAGCAGAACTTCTTACCAGATAGCAGCCCCCTCTGTGGTTATGTTCCGTCTGCCAACGCCTGTCCTTCAAAGTCTTTCTCCGCTAGGCTCTAGATCCTGTGTCACCCCCAGGCTCTCCTTCCAGATGGTTTCTGGTTGGGTTCAGCCAATGGGAAGTATCAGCAGGCGACTGAGTGGAGGACAGAGGTCAGGATAGGTGTCCCTCTCTTCCTCCAGGCTTGGATGCTTCCTCTTCGACTTCCCTCCTTGACCGGAGCCCCCCCACCAGGTGCCCCTCCTCCTCTCCATCAACATCTTTCCACTTCAAGTTGCTTCAGCCCCCAGGGGTGACCACAGCTTCCTTCCGGTGCTGGTCTCTAGGTAATCCCTCCTCCCTCGTCTGTGCCCTGCGCCCAGCCCGCCTCTCTGGTCAGCGGTCTGCTCACACACGTCTCTTCCTTCGAACCATCTACCATGGATCTGGTTTGCCGAGACTCTGACATTAGCACAGTTCTGGTAAATTGTGCCCTGTCATCTGCATTAGTTCATGGTGTCCCCCGCCATGGTGGACATCTGCAACTCCATGGTGGGCATCCACAACTCCATGGTGGACATCTGCAACTTGAACACGATGGGTTAGCCCTCTCGTTCATGTTCCGACCACGGGCACTCGCTTATAAGAGTTTTTCTTGGGGCGCCTGAGAAGCTCAGTCAGTTAAAGCTTCTGACTTCTGCTCAAGTCATGATCTCACGGTTCGTGGGTTCAAGCCCCAAGTCAGGCTCCGCATTGACAGCATGGAGTCTGCTTAGGATTTTCTCTCTCTCTGCCCTTGCGTGCGCTCTGTCTCTTTCTCTCAAAATAAGTAAACGTAAAAAAAGAGTGTGCTTGTCCCTTAAAACACACACACACACACACACACACACACACACACACAAGCACATTTTGGGATTCCACAGCACTTTTGCCGCTTTTCCGTGGCATAGAAGGGTTGGCGTTAAGGAAGTGTTCGTAACTCCCGTTTGGAATCTGAGTGGAATCATCAGTGACCTCTGAGGTCCTATCTTTATATTCCTCTACCACGTGTCCAAAGGTCTCACATCCACGGGGAGGATTTGGGTGTGTTGGAGGGTGGGGATTTAATTCAAGACCACGTGAGGTGGCACCTGATTCTGAACTATTCGGGACAGGATCACAGAATGGATTTTACAGAGCTGAAATCTCGAACAAGGATTTTAAGACAGTTTGCTGTGCGGTGAGTGATGTGAACCGCCCCACCCCCCACCCCCCATCTACATTATCCTCAGTAACATCATCCTGGCTCAGTAGGGCTCTTGAGAGAAGGAGTTACTTTAAAGCTATGGAAAGATGTGTGAAGATTCTTATCTCGTTCAACGTGGTGAGGACAGAGACAACATTCAAGGTCAAAAACAACTTGGAAACAGTGGAGGGGACGTCCCTGAGAATTAGCACAAATTGTGGGGCGCACTCCAGAGTTTCGTGGGCTGTGGAATCGATAGGGGTAGGAACAAATTATACAAGAGTATCCCATCCGACACCAGAGATCCTCCTGGCTCAGTGAGCAGCACTGTAGCATTGAGCAAGTTCTACAGACCAAACATCCAAATGCCACCTGCTCAGTGACATAACCCTACAGCTCCTGATACCTAGATGGGTGCATGCACGTGTGTTTAGATTCACCAACCATGTGAAATATCTACTGAATGAATGAGTCCCTGATTCATTCTCTCTCTGCCTGAACTTGTTCCTCCAAGCAATACTATGTTCCAACTTCACTGAGTCTCCCACACCTGTCTTCTTCTCCCCTCGGATAAATGAAGCGACCCCCTATCTTGTCTCCCTGATGGCAGGGATTTTCTCCTGCTCATCCGTCTTCCTGAAATGCAAATCTGATCAAGACTCCTTCTTGCTCGAAACTCGTCAGTGGCTCCAAGTTGTCCTCAGACTCCCTAAAACTGCGTACAAGAAGGTCATTCCTGAGTTGAAATTTCCTTAACTATTCAGACTGCTCTCTTGATACTCTTGACCCCTCACAGTGTGTTCTAGCAATGTAATAAACATTGTCAGTCACACCAGATGTTGTCTTACCTCTGGGTCTCAACAATTCTCTATTTCCCTTAGCCCAGGGGACACAGACATGCCATGTTCTCTCTTGGCTTGGGCCTTGAACAGTCTTTTTCCCCTCCGTCCATCCCTTAATTAACTCCTACCTACCTGCAGGTCTCAGCTAGATGCTACTTTATCTGTAAAATACTTCGTGGCTCCCCTGAGGTGCATGTTAGCATCTGTCTTTTGTGTCTCTTTTGCGCCCTATGTTTATTTTAGCAGAGCGTTTGATGCCTTGTATTTGTTCGGTTATTTGCATATTCCCTTAACTGGACGGATACAGACAAGCTCTGTGAAGGTTTGCTCTTTGCATCAGTCCTGGTCTAGTCCGAAAGACAGAATCAATCCCAGCAATCCTAAGAGAAGGGGCTTCATACGAGGAATTGGGGAAATAGGTACTGGAGAGCTGACAAGGCAGAGGAGGAATAGTGGGGTCGGACGGGAAGCAGCCACCACCCCTAGGGCTTGGGGATTGAAGGTAAGAGGCTGCGGGTCCTGGAGCCCCAAGGCTTTCAGGAGGGACCCTGCGGATTGGGGTACCCAGGTCTCGGAGGAGAGGCTGCTACCTGGCTGGCGGGTGCAGGTGTGTGGCTGCTCAGGGGAGGGACCCCAGAACTGGGCCCCACTGGCTGGCTGCAGCCCTTCTCTCTTGGTTGCAGGGACAGATGCGGCTGGTTTGGGGACTGTGGGGAGAAAACCAGAAACTGCAATTAGAGGCCACTGTCAGGGTAAAGAGCATCCTGTAGCAAGGCTGACCAGGACAGCCAAGAACAGGAAGAAGCTGGTTTCCTCTCCTCTGGCCAGCCTCCCTCCCTCTGGCACCTGCTGTTGGGCAGAGCCTCACGGGGCCCCCACTGGCCAAACAGGACCCTGGACCTAGAATCACAGAGGACGGGCTCGAAGCTGAGACACGACAGCTGGAGACAACAAAGAGTCTAGTTCACCGTGATTGGGGCGAATGAACGGCTGAGTTCTATTCCAGAAAGTGACCGAAACGAAGCCCCCATAAAGAGAAAACTCCACAACTTCTCTCAGGGCAGAAGCAGGGGAATTGGTACCAACCACACAGATTGTACAGTTTGCTACCGACCCACCATATTGTGGTTACCTGTGGAGGAAGAGCAGGTCCCGCCAAACCCAAGAAAGACACGAGGAATCCGCAGGAAACTTCCCCGCCGGAGAAGCCCGCACCGCCTTGTGAGCAGTAGGTAAGGGGATCCTGGCAAATCCGACTGAGAGCCCGGAACGTGTCACCTTGCACACGACCGGAGAGAAGCCCGTTACAGACCATGCATGCCATAACCAAGTGGTTTTCAAACCGTAGCGTGCGTGCAAATCACGTCAACATGCAGATTCTGATTCAGTAAGTTGCTGATGGGGCCCGAGACTCTGCATTTCCAGCTAACTCCACCCGGCCTGCAGACACACCTGTAGAAAGACATTGGTGACCCCGGCGGGGCCATGCGTCCCTATACTCTGCAACCCCCCAAGGCTCTGACCTCATCGGCATTCTCAAACACAGTCCGTAGCTTCCCACCCCGTCTCTCCCAGTAGGCGTGCCCTCTGGGCACTACCCCACGGTCAGATGTCTACCCAGTGACCCACGGCAAGTCCATTCACATCACACCGGCTCCAAAGGCCTCCCTGATTCCCTAGGCAAATTAATGACTCCTCTTATCTGATCCTTGTCTTCTGGAATGACCCACATTCTGCCTCTTAAGCTGTCAGTGTGCACACGTGTCCTAGTTTCCGGAGGAAGTAGGCTCTCAAAGTAGGGATCCTGTTTTCTTCCACCCGGTTTACTCATGATACCAGACGCAGAGCTTCATTAACGTTCGATGCTTGACAGCTTTCGTTGAATGAAGTGAGTTGAGAAACGCACAACGCATTGGCAAGAGAGCTGTGTGGGAGCAAGGGAAGAGTCTTCTCAGGTAATCCCTTTCTTTGTTCCTGCTTCATCTTGCGCGGTCTTTGGGGGTCTCTCAGGGAAGTTGGCTAATGGGGGTGATGAAATTAAAGCCGATGGAAAAAACCAGACAGTTTGCTCTGTTGTGCCAATATGCGGAAGACCGAGGGGCTAGGGACGGGGAACATTCTGTTGATTAACTGAATTCTTCATTAAATGAATTGGCTACTGGGGCGCCTGGGCGGCTCAGTCGGTCAAGCGGCCGACTTTGGCTCAGGTCATGATCTCACGGTCCGTGAGTTCCAGCCCCGTGTCGGGCTCTGTGCTGACAGCTCAGAGCCTGGAGCCTGTTTCGGATTCTGTGTCTCCCTCTCTCTGACCCTCCCCCATTCATGCTGTCTCTCTCTGTCTCAAAAATAAATAAACATTAAAAAAAAAAAACTAAAAAAAAAAGCTGCAGCCTTTGGATTAGGAAGGGCAGCCAAAAAAAAAAAAAAAAAAATGAATTGGCTACATCCATATCTATCTATCTATCTATCATCTATCTATCTATCATCTATCTATCATTGATCTATCTGTCTATCATCTATATCTCTATCTATCTAGATATAGCCAAAATAGGTATGTAAAATATAACCTATATAAAAAATAAATTATATGATAATAAACACCAACCCACAAAGAACTAACTTCCCGGAAATTTGAGTAATTTCTTCCATTCCCTTACTCATACATTTTTGTTCTTCTTTGTCCAATTTCTGGGGCAAATCTAAGCCTATATTTAAAAATAGCTGAAAGGGGCGCCTGGGTGGCGCAGTCGGTTAAGCGTCCGACTTCAGCCAGGTCACGATCTCGCGGTCCGGGAGTTCGAGCCCCGCGTCGGGCTCTGGGCTGATGGCTCGGAGCCTGGAGCCTGTTTCCGATTCTGTGTCTCCCTCTCTCTCTGCCTCTCACCCGTTCATGCTCTGTCTCTCTCTGTCCCAAAAATAAATAAATGTTGGAAAAAAAATTTAAAAAAAAAAATTAAAAAAAAAAATAAAATAAAAATAGCTGAAAAATAAAAACACGTAGCCCAAAATATAAAAGTCATTCAAATGAATTCAACCTTTTTGTTTTAATCACATTTAATCAGACTATTTGGGAGCCGATGCTGGCACATTAACCCAGCGCAGAGCCTGACCAGGGGCTCGAACACATGAACCTCGAGATCATGACCTGAGCCAAAATCAAGAGTCAGACGCTTAACCGATGGAACCACCCAGGCGCCCCAGTGACCGATTCTTTTATTTATTTATTTTTTTTAGTGTTTCTTATTTATTTTTGAAGGAAAGAGACAGAGCATGAGTGGGGGAGGAGCAGAGAGAGAGGGAGGCACAGAATTCAAAGCAGGCTCCGGGCTCCGAGACATCAGCACAGAGCCCGATGCGGGGCTTGAACTCACAAACCGTGAGATCATGACCTGAGCCGAAGCCGGACGCTCAACCAACAGCCACCCAGGCGCCCCGACGGATTCTTTTAAATGAGAGAAATTGGATTCTTCGAAATGGAGATTTGCTCCCAGAAAAAAATCCCATCATGAGTTATTTAAATATTACTCAATCATTACATTAAAATTATTTGTGAGCTTTTGTTAAAAAAAATATATTGAAGGGGCACCTGGGTGGCTCAGTTGGTTAAGTGTCCAACTCTTGATTTGGGCTCAGGTCATGATCTCACGGTTTGTGAGTTGGAGCCCCTGGTTGGGCTCCGTGCTGACACTGTGGAGCCTCCTTGGGATCCTCTGTCTCCTTCTCTCTCTGTCCCTCCCCTGCTTGCGTGCGTGCACGCACTTTCTCTCTCTCAAAAATAAGTAAACTTTAAAACAATTGAAGATTACTGAGAATCAGAATAGATCACCCTAGAGTTATGCACTGTTAAAGGAGCCACATCAAGAATAGAAGTCTCAGGATGCCTGGGTGGTTTAGTTGGTTAAGCATCTGACTTTGGCTCAGGTCTGATCTCACCGTTCTTGAGTTCAAGCCCTGCGTCGGGCTCTGTGCTGACATCCCAGAGCCTGGCGCCTACTTCAGATCCTGTGTCTCCCTCTCTCTGCCCCTCCGTCCTCCCTCTCTGTCTGTCTCTCTCTCTCTCAAAAATAAACTTCAAAAAAAATTTTTTTAATTAAAAAAATAGACATCTCTAGTAACATGTCACAGGGATCTGTTTTTCTATTCACTTCTGTTGAACACTCATCAAATGGCAAATATGGGGGGGATACTGTAAGGTCTCCTACTCCCCCCTTGGAGTCAACCCTTAGTTCTTGGATTAAACATAAGTTCTCTGTATGGGACAACCCTCACTCCTCCTGCACCCATGATCTTTTAGGTTCCCCTGGCCATATGCTTTCATTATATTCAACTATTTTTCATTGTATTCATGATATTTCATTATATTCAATGCCTGGAGACCCTGGGGTTTTGCAAAATCTTCCCAGTTTTTTAAACTCCCCTTTATCCATTTCACCCGTTCCCCACCCACCTCTCCTCTGGCATCCACCAGTTAGTTGTCGGTATTCAAGAGATTGTTTTTTGTTTGTTGGTCTCCTTCTTTCTTTGTTCATTTGTTTTGTTTCTTAAATTCCCCACATGAACACCATCACATGGTGTTTGTCTTTTTCCGACTGATTGATTTATTGCCCTTGGCATTATGTTCTCTAGCTCCATCCAAAACCTTCCCAAGTTTGAACACTCCTTTTCTCTGTCAAATACTTCCAATCGGATCTTAAGAATCTTTTTTACATGTAGGGCAGGGCGACCGACCTCTCTGGCTTGCTCAGGACTGGTGGGTTTACCAGGATGCGGGGCTGTCAGCACTGAAAACCGGGGAAGTCCTGGGTGAATTGGGAAAAATTCATCACCTGAGGGGTCCCTGCCTCCCGACACATTGTCCCCAGAACTTTGCTTCTCCAGTTCCTCTTAGTATTGATCAAGACTTAGCACCCAGAGAGCTGGATGATAGAAACACCACTTGCCATCAGGGACCACCTTTTGATACACCGTGGACTGGAAGGGATAAATTTGCCTCAAGTACAGGATGTCCTGAACCTAAACCTCCTTTCTTTTGTTAAGTATTGGCTTGAGTTAGACTCAAAGACACCTACAAATGCTACCCAGAGAAGGGAGGATGGGGGGAGAGACAAATAAACAAAACATGTAGCAAGTCAGGGTAGATTTTGCTTTTTTTTCAGGCTGATCTAAGAAAATGTCCAATTAATATGTGTGTGTGTGTGTGTGTGTGTGTGTAAATGTTAATTTATTTTTGAGAGACAGAGAGAGACAGAGCACGAGCAGGGAAGGGGCAGAGAGGGAGACACAGCATCTGAAGCAGGCTCCAGGTTCTGAGTTGTCAGCACAGAGCCCGACACGAGGCTTGAACCCATGAACTGTGAGATCGTGACCTGAGCTGAAGTTGGACGTTTAACCGACTGAGCCACCCAGGCACTCTTTTATTTTTTTAATTCTTTAAATGCTTATTTATTTTGAGACAGAGAAAGACAGAGGGTGAGTAGGGGAAGGACGGAGAGAGAGGGAGACACAGAATCTGAAGCAGGCTCCAGGCTCCAAGCCGTCAGCACAGAACCGATGTGGGGTTTGAACCTATGAACCTTGAGAAGAAAATGTCCAATTAAAGAAAACTAGTTGGATTAGTAGATTCAGAAAGTGGGAAGTATTTTTTCTTTAATTTGAGTATAGCTGATATACAGTGTTACATTAGTTTCAGTTGATTATTATTATTATAGTAATAATAGCATAATAGTAATAATAATGATTATAATAGTAATTATTAGATTATAATAGTAATTATTATAATTACTATTATAATTACTATTATAACTAATATAATTACTGTTAAAATTGTATAGAGTTTAATTATTATAATTACTATTATGTTATAATATACTATAGTAATATACTATTATTCACATTATATATAACTACTATTATAATATAATTATAATACTATGATTATTATAGGAGTAATAATAATAATTAGAATTAATAGTAATTTGACAAGTTTATACATTATGCTATGTTCACAAGTGTATCTATCAACCATTCCATTACATCGTTATTATAGTATCATTAACTGTATTCCTTATGCTGTGTCTTATATTCCTGTGATTTTATTCATTCCATAAAGAAAAGGGAAATTATGTATGTATGTATCTAGAAGATTTTATTTTTAAGTAATGTCTACACCCAGTGTGGGGCTGGAATGTACAGTCCCAAGGTCAAGAGTCACATGCTCTCCCAACTGCACTAGCCAGGCACCCAGAGAGAGGAAAGTATTGATTTCAGGTTTCTTAGAGGAAGTAAGTTGTCCCCAATCAGGACTCATTAGAATCGTTATCTCCTAGAGACAGTGGAAGAACACTCATTGGTTGTTTATATTAAGGAAAAGCTAAACTCTCTATCCCCTGGTAAGCTTGTGAAAGGTCAGATTCCCCTTGTAATAGAGTTTTCTATAGGACTGTGGCCAGGACAGGGCATTGGAGAGCTAGGATTGGGAGCGGAAGAGATTGTCAGGAAGGTCACACTCCAGCTGGGCCTGGCAGGGACAATGAGATGTGAGTCCCCAGCAGGCACAGCAGGAAAGAGGCAGGGGACAGCCCTGGAGATGCAGAGCAGAAGGTCTCAGGAAGGAGGCAGGATGTGGAGAGAGCCCCAGAGAGGGAGATGTGTGAGATGTGGATAGGCCTGCACCTTCTCACCTCCTCTCATCTCATCTCCCACCCAGGTCCCCTTTCTTTGGTGAAACAGGATGTGGGAGCTGGTTAGAAGGGTGACTCTGGGAAAGCCCCTGGGTGACCTAAATTTGGGGGCTGGTGGTGGGGTGGGGGGAACAACCCAGTGATTAGAGGTTGAAACTTTCAGTCCCACCCCCTGACCTCTGGGGATGGGAGAGGTGCTGAACCCAAAAGGCTAGGTTTGGAGAACTTACGCGTTGGTGCACCTGGGAAGCTTTAGGGAGAGTGGTGCATCCAGAGAGGGCTAGGAAGCTCCATACCCTTTCCCCACACCTGCCTCCATATCTTTCCCAGCTGGCTCTTCTGGAGCTGTATCCTGTTACTATAAACCAGTGATCCAGTGAGTAAAATGTTTCTCTGCATTCTGTAAGCTGCTCTAGCAATTAATTACACCAAAGGAAGGGGTTGTGGGAACTTCTGATCCGTGTGTAGCCAGTGGGTCAGAAGCCCAGGTGGTACCTGGATTGCTGTTAGTGTCTGATGTAGTGTGAGAAGTAAGGGAGGTGATTCATTTCCAGAAATACCAAATAAAAGCTGTACTAATTAATACGTTTACAACCTATTGGAAATATGTACCACCCACCACCGCCACCACAGTGGAGTCCCAAACCCTTAGACACTTCACTTCCTGGTTCTGCTTCCCCTCTCTGTTTCGCAGGCTTCTTTTCTGGGGCTTTGCAATGAGCACACGCCAAAGAACAAAGGGAGGAAGGACTGAAAGTCTGTGTCACTTCAGAGAATGTACCTTTGTTCCAATCAGACTATTTTTTGCTTTATATGGGCATAGGCAACCTCCAAGTAAGGCTGTACCCTCTGCAGCACTCAGCCAATGAAGAGCCAGGGGAGGGACTTACCTCTGCAGCACTCAGCCAATGAGGAGCCAAGGGAGGGACTTACCTCTGCAGCACTCAGCCAATGAAGAGCCAGGGGATGGACTTGCATGCTAGGAGATAAATTGTCTGCTGTGACTGCCCCCAGTGTGCCTGTCTGTCAGACACCCACTCTTGCAAGAACATAGATTAAAGCCTCCCTTCACTGTGCTGAGTCTCCGCATCCCTCCTTTGACTCAGTGGCCTTAGTTCTCACAGTGGGGGGAAAGGATGTCAGTCCTGTAGGACTGAACCCCTAACCTGAGGGATCTGACAATATCTCCAGGTAGACTGTGTTGGAATTGAGATGAATTGTAGGACATCCAGCAGGTGCCGGAGAATTGCTCGGCGGTGTGGGGATCCCCACCTCCACCACGTTGGCATTGCTGACCAGAACTTTCAGTAGCCTTGAGGGTCACCTGAGGCACGGCTTCCGGGAATCTGATGTGTTGTCTGAGACTAGCAAGGCCCACGGTGAGTTGGAAGGTTGCGGGGACAAAGGAAGAAAGGTGCGGTCTTGTTAGTATGGGCTCTCGTGCAAAATGTGGAATATCATCAAGGATTAGAAGGGAGTCATGGAGATGATATAGACCGAGTGGCATCACTCCCTAATTCTACTAACCAAAGTATGTATTGAAAACAGACTTGTTTTTTTTAATGTTTTATTTATTTTTGTGAGAGAGAGGGAGCAAGTGAGGGAGGAATAGAGAGAGAGAAGGGGACAGAGGATCCTAAGCAGGCTCTGCACTGACAGCGGTGAGCCTGATGTGGGGCTCGAACTCACAAACCGCAAGATCATGACCTGAGCCAAAGTCGGTCACCTAACCGACTGAGCCACCCAGGCGCCCCTGAAAACAGACTTCTATGTGACAGCTTCCTGAAGATGGTTCAAGTTTGAGATGCGCAAGTTAGATGTGTCTAACTCTGCAAAGACATGCACCATGAAATTCAAATTAGAACAATAAGGAGATGGGATTGAGTGGGATATTTACAGATACTCTAAAGTATCTGAAAAGTTTTATTTTTAAAACCTCCAAAGCAAATGGCAAATGTTAACATTTGTCAAATACCAGCAGTGAGTACACGGATGTATGTTATATTATTTTCTGCACCCTTCTCTGGATTTGAAATCTATAATAAACTGCGTGCCCCATGGAGTTAGTCCTGGCAATTGAAATCTGCAGGATCAGGTAATGACCACAGATGGAAACCACCTCCTCCCTCCTCTTCAGGGTTTTAAATCTTTCTTGTGCCAGCTGTCAGAAAATGAACCGGGGAACTTTCGCAAAGAATACAATTTGGCAAGTCTTATCCTTGTCAATCTCGGGGGCTGGCTTGGTTTGTAGGATACATTCCTTCTGGTTTGGTCTGTTTTCTTTTCTTTCTTTTTTTTAAGTTTATTTATTTATTTATTTTGAGAGAGAGAGAGAGAGAGAGAGAGAGAGAAGGGGAAGGATAGAGAGAGGGGGAGAGAGAGAATCCCAAGCAGGCTCTGAGCTGCCAGCTGTGGAGCACAATGTGGAGCTCGAACTCACGAACTGTGAGATCACGACCTGAGCTGAAATCAAGAGTCGGACACTTGGGGCGCCTGGGTGGCTCAGTCGGTTGAGCGTCGGACTTCAGCTCCAGTCATGAGCTCACGGTTGGTGGGTTCCAGCCCCGCGTCAGGCTCCGTGCTGACAGCTCAGAGCCTGGAGCCTGCTTCCGATTCTGTGTCTCCCTCTCTGTCTGCCCCTCCCCTGCTCATGCTCTGTCTCTCTCTGTCTCTCACAAATAAATAAAAGTTAAAAAAAGATTTGAAAAAAATTCTAGGGGTGCCTGGGAGTCTCAGTCGGTTGAGTGTCGGACTTCGGCTCAGGTCATGATCTCATGGTTCGTGAGTTCGAACCCGACATCAGGCTATGTGCTGACAGCTTGGATCCTGGAGCCTGTTTCCGACTCTGTGTCTCCCTCTCTCTCTGCCCCTCCCCAACTCACCCTCTGTCTGTCTGTCTCTCTCTCTTACAAATAAACATTAAAAAAAAAAAATTAAAAAGAGTCAGACACTTAACTAGCTGAGCCACCCAGGCGACTGGACACTTGGAGATTTCCACATAAATCAGAGATATATTTGGTTCTTTCTCTCTTTGATCTGCTGCTGTTGGTGAACCAAAGTGGGGTCAATTGAAGCACAACATATATACACACACATATATGCACCTATATACATATATATACATAAGTTCATAAACTAATTATATCACTATATAATGATATAACCCTATATATATGTAAACTCATAAACTATAACTGTATCACTATATAACTATATATACTAAGTTCATAAACTCTAACTATATAACTATATATGTGTAAATTCACAATCTGTAATTATATTACTATATAACTACATAACCCCATATATATGTAAATTTATAAACTGTAACTATATCACATATTCACTATACAACTCTAACCATACGACTCTAAGTTTCTTTTTTTTTTCAATATAAGAAATTTATTGTCAAATTGGTTTCCATACAACACCCAGTGCTCATCCCAAAAGGTGCCCTCCTCAATACCCATCACCCACCCTCCCCTCCCTCCCACCCCCCATCAACCCTCAGTTTGTTCTCTGTTTTTAACAGTCTCTTATGCTTTGGCTCTCTCCCACTCTAACCTCTTTTTTTTTTTTCCTTCCCCTCCCCCATGGGTTTCTGTTAAGTTTCTCAGGATCCACATAAGAGTGAAACCATATGGTATCTGTCCTTATGACTCTAAGTTTCTACCTCTTCTCTAAATATATATATATATATATATATATATGTATATATATATATAGTTGTATATGATATGAGTAATTATGAACATTATTCAATACGTGTACATGATCAGATGCGGGGATTTGACCTTATCCAATTGTGGAACCTGATCAAATGCTCTCTGCAAGCCTTCGCCTACACAGTGAATGTTGGAGCTTGGAGTCCAAAGTGCACGCAGGGCAGCCCCCGAGAAGGAAGGATGGGTGTAAAGTAGAGGAAGAACATTCCAGAAGCCACAATCGGAGCTGGGCCCATGAGGACGCACCGAAGCCCCTGGCGGTTGTTGCTGTGGCTGAGCCTGGCAGAGGTGGAGGTCTGTTCCTGGCGGAGTGGGAGTCACAGAAGGTGGAGGGGCCCCCCAGGGAGGTTGGGGCAACCCGCCCCCATGGATGAGCCACAGAGTGCCTGCCTCTAGCCTCACAACCTCCCACGGAGTTCTCTGTGACCCCCACACCCCCCTCCCTGGAAACGCCCAGGGAAAGAAGCTCTAGAAAAGGCCCCGGTCCCAAGCTTCCACACTGGATGAGCCAGGAGAAGTTATCTCTGCTACAGAGAACAGAAAGACCTGATTTTCTCAAATAGTGGATGTCTTTTTTTTTTTTAAATTTTTTTTTCAACGTTTATTTATTTTTTTGGGGGACAGAGAGAGACAGAGAATGAACGGGGGAGGGGCAGAGAGAGAGGGAGACACAGAATCGGAAACAGGCTCCAGGCTCTGAGCTGTCTGCACAGGGCCCGACGCGGGGCTTGAACTCACGGACCGCGAGATCGTGACCTGGCTGAAGTCGGACGCTTAACCGACTGCGCCACCCAGGCGCCCCTCAAATAGTGGATGTCTTAAGGAGATCACTGTCACTCCTCGCTAATGTCTTTCTCTTTCTTTTTAATTTTTTTTATCTTCACTAATATCTTTTTCTAAAAAGAAGGGCTACAGATCACCAATTCAAAATAACTGGAATTTAGTGAATGCTTTTTTTTTAATGCTTATTTATTTATTTATTTTGAGAGAGAGAGAGAGAGAGAGAGAGAGCTTGAGTGGGGATGGGCAGAGAGAGGGAGACACAGAATCAGAAGCAGGCTCCAGGCTCCGAGCTGTCAGCACAGAGCCCGACGCGGGGCTCGAACTTACAAGCCGTGAGATCATGACCCGAGCTGAAGTCGGATGCTCAACCGACTGAGCCACCCAGGCGATCCTGAGAGTGCTTTCTCTGTGCCAGGAACTGTACTGCACCCTTGAAATCTGACGGCCTCCAAGCTGGTCTCCCTGCCTCCACTCTTGCTACAACCCGTCCTCCATGCAGTGGCGTAAAAACGTGAATCCCATCAGGTAAGTCCACTGCTTAAATCCTGCACAGGCCTCTGTGTGCAGGGCACACGATGCAGGCCCTGAACCCTGGTGCCGTGAGCGCTGGGCCCCGTCCACTTCTCCAGCCTTGTCTCTTTCTGCTGTTAGCCTCTGCTCCAGCCACGCTGGCTTTCTTGCTGATCCTTAAAACACAAGCCTCCGCGTTATGTTCCCTTCATTTCGATGGCTCGTCCCTGACACCTTTCATCTTTCAGATCCCTTTCAAATAGGATCTTGGGGCAGCTGGGTGGCTCAGTCTAACTTCAGCTCAGGTTGCGATCTCACGGTTTGTGAGTTCGAGCCCCGCGTCGGGCTCTGTGCTGACAGCTCGGAGCCTGGAGCCGGCTTCGGATTCTGTCTCTCTCTCTCTCTCTCTCTCTCTCAAAAATAAATAAATATTAACAAAATAGGATCTTTGCAGAGAGGAATCCCCAAATCCACAGATCCTGCAAAGTGCACACACATATCCCTTTCCCTCTAGCCCCCTTTGGAGGGCCATTTTCTCGAATCAAAGTGTCACCATCTGAAACTACCTTCCTTCTTTGTTTCCTTCTCTGTATCTTCACCTCCACCAGAAGGTGAGCCTCGTAAAGGTGGAGCCTTACCCGCCAATCCCTTCCCGCGGGACCGGAATAGTGCCCACCCCCCAGCGTGTCCCCGTCAGCGCTCGTGGGATCTGTGAGAAACCCCTCAACCGTGCTAGGAGGTGCGTGGTTTACAAAGGAGGACACGAAGGATCAGAGAGAGGGAGTTATTTTCTCAAAATAACCAGCAGGGAAGCAGCAGGACTGGGATCTGGATCCTTCCTCTTGTGTCTCAGCCATTCTAAGATGAAAAGCTTTCCTAAGTTACACCTGAAGCTACTCAGCTATTTTTAGTTATCAGTTGCGCAGACATTCCCTAACTTTTTCGGGCTTCAACGATAACTACGTCTTGTAAGAGGCTTCGCTGGTTACCCTTCTGTACCCCAACCCCGACCCCGACCCCAACCAACACACACACTAAGCATCATTGCCCAAAATTTGGTGTTGTGGGAATGTTTTGTTGAAGACAAAAGAAGAGTGCCGAATTTGTCCTTCCTTAACTATCCTTGGTTCAGTTCCCTCTTTAGCCATGTGTCTCTTTCTTTTTGTGTTCTGTTTGATGTCTATCCTATCGTGTATCTTATGCGTCTTTTCAAGCTACCCTTAAATCCTCCTCAATACACCGTGAGCATAGAGAGCATAAGTAGTTAAATGCCTGGTCCTGAGGGGTACTCTCGCTCAAGCTGTATCATTCCCGGCAGCACTAACACTCGACGTAGGCAAGATAATGAGACAAAATCTGAGTTTCAGCATTAAGAGGCCAGAGGGGTCGCCATTACAAGCGGTGGCCACGAAGACTGGGTTTCTGTGCAGAGATGGCTACGGTGTAATGTGAGTAGGAAAGCCGGGTGCAAATGTGTGTATTGGGTACCGATGAGAACAATTTTACGGAATCAGACTGCAAGGAAATACCAGTACACCCCGTTTCGCGCAAACCTGAAGTCTGCCGACTTGACATGGCGTGACGGACGAACGGAATATCTCACGTTAGACGTCACACTACCATGGTTGTGACTGTTCCATTTTAAAACGCTTGGTTATGGGATGTAAAACACCCCCAACAGAAACAGAAGGTTAATAAACAGAAGGTTAATAATGGGGTTTGTCACTCATCAACTTTTACCACCAACTCTCGTCTCATGTCCTTCTCCAAACCTACCCTTCTTGGGTGGCTAGTCATTAAATTTACTGATGGTGAAATTCATGATATCTGATTTTGACGTCCATTTCACCTATCCCTCTTGTTCCAGAATGTTCCCTAGGATTCCCTTCCAGTTTATCTCTCATCCCAACAAAGGAAATCACTCTTTTTGAAGTTTTCCATGATAAATTAGTTGTATTGATTCTAGAACTTCATTTATGTATTTATTTTTAATTTTTTTTTAATGTTTATTTATTTTGGAGAGAGAGAGAGAGAGAGAGAGAGAACGTGAGCAGGAGAGAGGTAGAGGGAGGGAGACACAAAATCTGAAGCAGGCTCCAGGCTCTGAGCTGCCAGCACAGAGCCCGACGTGGGGCTCAAACTCTCGAACTGCGAAATCATGACCCAATCATGACCCAATCATGACCCGAGCTGAGCTGAAGTTGGACACTTAACCGACTAAGCCACCCAGGTGCCCCATTCCAGGTGCCCCATTCCAGAACTTCATTTAAATGGAATCATGAAGCCGTAACTTTTTGTGGCTGGCTCCCTTCACTCCTCTGCTATCTCCATCAGTAGCTCAACCTTCCTGTACTTTCTGGAATAGGTTGTGTAAATTCCATGTTATTTCTTTCTCGAACATTTAATGAGATTTCCCCTGTGAAATAATGCGGGCCCAATGTTTTCTTTGTGGTAAGGCTTTGGATCAACAGCTTAACGTTTCGGAAGGTATGAGGCTATTTTCGTGTCGGTTTTGATAATCTGAGTTTTTCAGGGGACAGCATTTCATCTGCATTGTCCATTTTGTTCACATAAGGTTATTCCTAGCGTTCTCTTTCAATTGTCTTGATAATCATGCAATCGGTAATGATAATCCCTCTTCCTGTTCTGATGTTGGTCATTTGTGATCTCTCCCCCCTGTTTATCTTAAGCAGTCTTGCTTGGCACTTGCTAGTTCTGCTAACCTTCTGATCAAAATAACTGACTTTTAGTTTTGTGGATGATTTTCAACTCCAGTGATGTCAGCTCTTATCTCAATGATTTCTCTCTCCCGCTTATTTTCAGTCAATTTTCCTGGCTTTTATCTCACCTCTGAAAGTGGAATTGTAGGTAATTGATTTTAGGCCTTTTTTTTTTTTCCATTTCTGATAGAAGCCTTTAAAGCTCTGGATGTCCCTCCAGAAAGATCTATGATGAGGGAAAGAGGAAGAAAAACCAAAACAGCGCGTTCTTTGGGTTGCCAAGCAGGGGGAGGATTTTGTTTGGGTTAGGAGCAAAGCGCTCTCTCTTGCTTATAGGAGGGGGAAGGCGAAGAAGGGTGGTGATGAATGAAGGCTTACGGATCTGCTGACGAGAACCTGAGAGCATCTCCGTGGGATGGCTTATATTTCCGCAGCATGCATGAGGGAGAACACCCACTAAGTGTGTGGGAGGGGAGAGTGGGGAAGATCTGAGCAAAAAGGAAACCATGGAATAGTCGTGGCAGGGTGGGGAGGAGGGGAGTTGGTAAGGAAGGACAACAGATGCATCAGGCAGAAGGAAGGGCTCGCGTGGGGATCACAGGCTGTGATTTTTAAAGCAAAGCCGTTAACCTGGATGTGTGATTTTCTACACAGAGCTCAGCTGCTCCTGTGGCAATATGGAGGACGCGGCTATGGGGGTCCAGCCAGGACTGCGGTTTACCAGGTGAGCCAGACAGTGTGACATCTGGGGCGGGTGGCGGAGAGGGACCGGGGGACTGAGAATATTTGCAAGGAGGGGATGAAACTCATGGGTCATGGGTTTGTAGCATCGGGGGAGACCAGAGTAAAAGACACCGGCTTGAGCTCTTAAAGTGAGTCCTGAGGGAGATGTGGTTGCTGGAGGTGACAAGGTCTAGGTGTGACCATGGAAGAGCATAGATGATGCACAGTTGGAAGGCACTGCCGGGGGTGCTGCTTGTGTCATTGGCATGGAGGTTCCAGTCCTCAAGAGTGTTGGCGGGGGTGTTGGTAGACAGGAAAAGTGAAAGACATACCATCTTCAGTGAGGGGTGGGGAGGGACTGGCAGGCTGATCGATGGCAGGAAGGAGGTGGGGGAGAGGGTGATTGAGCTAAGAGAAGCATGAGCCTTAAATAAGAAAGGGTTTTTGCAGGGTGGGCGTAGAAATGGGCTGGGGTTGGCAATAGTGGATTAGCACTGGTGGACATTGAAACCGCTTTCTGACCCTGAGGTCTCTAAGCTGTGAAAGAAAATCCAGGCTCTACTTGAGGGGCCTTCAGAGACACCAGGGCTTCCAGTCGGCCTCCAGCACCAGATAAGGAACGTCCCAGCTACAGAACGCTGTAGCTGGAGGGGAGACAACGAGAGCGGGAGTTCCAGAAGACGCAGAAACTATAGGGTTTAGACGAGGAGGAGGTGTGGAAAGCAGACTCCATTTGGAAGTCTAAAAAATGAAGCCAAGAGGCGCCTGGGTGGCTCAGTCGGTTAGGCGTCCGACTTCGGCTTAGGTCATGATCTTGTGGTTCATGAGTTTGAGCCCCGCGTCAGGCTCTGTGCTGACAGCTTGGGGCCTGGAGCCTGCTTCAGAATCTGTGACTCCCCTTCTCTCTCTGTGTCCTCCCCAGCTCATGCTCTGTCTCTGTCTCTCAAAAAATAAATAAACGTTAAACAAATTTTTTAAAAAAATGAAGCCAAGACGTGGAGGGGAAGAGGTGAGTTGAGAAGGGGGGTTAGGACTCTATAGCTGCTGGGGTCAAATATGCCCTGGGATGTTTGTTTGCAGTCTGTATTTGCTTCCAGTGGCTGCTGTAACAAGTAACCACCAACTTGCCAGCTGAAAACAACACCAATTTATTATCTTACAGTTCTTTTTTAAAAAAAGTTTATGTATTTATTTTGAGAGAGAGAGAGAGTGAATGGGAGAAGGGCAGAGAGAGACAGAGAGAGAGAGAATATCCTGAGCAGCCTCCACACTGCCAGCACAGAGCCTGACATGGGGCTTGAATTCATGAACCGCGAGATCGTGATCTGAGCTGAAACCAAGAGTTGGACGTTTAACCAACTGAGCCACCCAGGCGCCCCTATTATCTTATGGTTCTAGTGGTCAGAAATCCAAAACAGATTTCACTGGACCAAAACTAAGGCGTCAGCAGGGATGTGTTCTTTCTAGAGACTTGAAGGGAGAATGTGTTTCCTGGCCTTTTCAGCAGCTAGAGATTTTCCTTGGTTTGTCTCCCTTTCTTCCATGTTCAAAGCCACCTATCTATTCCTCTAGTTCTGCTTCATCAGCTTCCCTTTCTCCATTTGGGGAGAAGTGTTCCCTATTGGGGGACGAGTGTCCCCCATTGTCTCCCATTAGGGAGAAGTGTCCATTTAGGGACACTTATAATTATGGACCTACTGGAATAATCCAGGATAATCTTTTTATTTTAAAGTAACTGATTTGGCAACCTGAATTGCTCCTGGCCATGTAACTCGACCCCAAGAGGCAGGGACATGCAGAGCCCCTTAAAGGAGCCATGCTGTGTGGCAAATAAGCTTGGTTTTCAGGAAGTCGAGCACAGTGGCTGGAGAACCCTTCTAGGACCTCAACATCGAAGGATGGACCTGTGATCTAAAGCAGTGGTTCCCACACTTCACTAAGCATCTGAATCACCTGTTGGGGGGGGGGGGGGAGGTGTTAAAACAGAATGCTTCCCCTTCTCCCTCTCCCCATTTCTGATTTTGTAGGTCAGGGGTGAAGCCTTAAGATGTACATTTCTAGCAAGTTCTCAGATGATGCTAATGCTGTTGGTCCAGAGGCTTCAGTTTCAGAGCCATATCCCTCACGTGTTCATGACTTAACACTTCTATGAATCAAGGTATTTGATTTGCTGGTTTGCGCATGTGTGTGTATATTTCCTTGCTTGTGTTTTCAGTCTGGGTTCAGTCTTCGACCTCTGAATCCCAGCGCCATCGCTGATCTCCCGTGGGACCTCTCTACTGCTTGTTCTCCGCATCTGTGAAATGGGGATGATCATGGTACCCACTTCACGGGAAAGTCACGGGGATTAAATTAATTAACGATATAAAACGCTACCCATGCTATAAAAGTGTTCGCTAGTATTTAAGAACTTTATCAGCCGGTGAAGAGGCAGACCTAGAGGTCTTAGCACAGAGAGTTGATTCAGGGAATTCAGTGGCACAGGTGGTGGACGGGGGATGGGAAGATGAGATGAGCCACCGTGGGAGTCATTGCTACCCACAGGGGCAGGGACCGCTGCATGAAAAGCTTCCAGAACTCAGAAACTGGGGCCTTAGAAGGGGCGTCCAGTAGGAGCAGAGTCGGGGGAAGGCTGGGAAAGGTACTGCCAGCAAATAGGAGTTGCCGGGCCCATGAGTTTGCCCACGGATCGTAGGGGCCAAAAGAGCAAAAGGAAAATTCTGCCCTGCGGAGCCCCGTGAGCTCGGTTAGCTGTTTTGTTTCAGCTCCAGCGTGGTTCAGGCAATCCCCATTCATTTCCCTGTCTTGGAACAATGAGCATTTAGAGCAGACACCGAAAGAACATCTACTCCCACACACAGTCTGTGCTCCTGCTCACTTCTGCTCAAGGAGACTTCACCCGCTGAACACACGAAATCCTCACGCGGCTCTGAGACCGTATGATGAGCCTTCCTGGGGAGAGGCCCTTTTAGCACGTGGAAGAGGCCAGAAGGTACCCAGCGGGATGGAGCCCATGGAACAAGCCAGAGAAAATGGAAAGGGCGGATCCTGGATGTGTCTGGGGCTCGGAGGATTGCAATGTCCATCCAGCTGGTTTTCTGGCATAAGCATCAGGAAGATCATCTCACCCCAAATGGCTTTGCTGTATTTCAGGAGAAAAGTTCCTCCTTTTGTGATGTCATTTTGATGAGTAACAACTCTGGGCTGTGTGGTGTCTTTTACGCAGAGCACATATTCCCCGAAACTAGAGGCTTGGGTTAGAACACAGAGCCGTGGGAATGGTGCTTAGAGACCTACAGACACAGGTGTTTAGACTGCTGTCCTCCACTGGCACCAGCTCACGGGCAACTGTCAAACGGACCTGAGTGAGTGGGACCCGGATCTGGAGTCAAGGTAGACCTACGTGCCCACAGGCTGGGAACACCCTTCCCGCAAGTGACCTCCTATGATATTGCGATTTATAATAAGAAATCGAGATTTGTCATCATCCAGGTCTCCTGGCATACAGCTCCTAAAACCCGTGGAATTTTCTAAGCGATAAGAGCCATAAAGTTGTCTTTTGTCATTCATCACAACCCTTCCTGGGTTTACATTAACGGGGTGACTTCCGGGAAGCCCCCTAAAGATGGGAACCAACCGTATAATTAGAGAGTTGGAACTTTCCGCTCTCAGCTCTTCCTCAACCCACCTCTGACCTCCAGGGAGAGGAGAGGGGCTGAACATTAAGATCAGTCACCAAAAACCAATGATTTAATTAGCTGTGCCTCATGTAATGAAGCTTCCACAAAAAGTCTTAAATGAGGGTGCTTGGAGAGTTTCAAGGTCGGTAAATACACGGAGGTGCTGGGCAGGTGGGGGCCCAGAGAGGATGTGAAAACTCCATGCCCGTCCCCCATATCTTGTTCTTGTCTGCTTGCTCCGGAGTCATATCCTTTGTAATCAACCAGCAATCTACTGGTGAATGCTTTTCCCGAGTTCTGTGAGCCATTCTAGCAAACGATCAAACCCAAAGAGGGTTACAAAGACGTCTGATGCAGAGCCTTGGTGGCAACCTTGACTTGCCACGGGTGCGCGAAGCAGGGGGCAGCCTTGTGGGACTGAGCCACTCACCTGAGGGGTGGACACTAACTCCAGGTAAATCGCATCAGACTTGAGCTACTGTGGGACACCTAGCTGGTGTGGGAGAATTGGAGATCCGCTTGGTGTGGGGAGAACGCGCACACATTTGGTGACCAGGAGTATGGAGAGTATTCTGTGAACAGACAGAACACAGAGGAGTCTTTTGGGTGCACCTCCCAAGGTCAGACCAGGAGGAAGGATCAGCGAGGAGCCTTTGCCGGGAGGCCCGGGGACCAGCATCTTGAGATTAATAGGCAGATAATGGAAGTTCTTTTTGGCCTGCTTTTGGGGGGATCTCCGAGCTTCCAGATGGAATGTCCTCTATCCGGTGAGCTGTTGTGAAAGTACTTTCTTCCACTCCAAAGATTCTGGGATCAATCTGGTCCTTAAATAGAGGGATGGGAGGAATTCTTTGGTCAGCATTTCACTTCTCCATGTTCCGTTCACTTCTCCACTGCTTCATCCCCGCCCAGCCCTGCCCCTTTCCGCACGATGCCATTGCTGATTGCAATCCACTCTGAGGGTCCAAGCGTGCTGAACCCCAGCCCTTGCCTTTCATCCCTGGCTCTTTGCTTCCTGCAGCTGGATGGCCCCAAGGGCCCTGGACCTCCAGGGACCACATGCTTTGTCTCCCTGCACATATGGACTCCGACTCTGAGGCTGAGCTCACTCAAGTTCATGGTGGCTGCAGTCTGTCTATTTTCCCTTCCTCCCATTTGGACATTGATCCCGCAGCTTGAGACCTGCGTTTCTCTTCTGTTGCTGTAGTTTGCTTTATGCCAGGCCTCTGGACTCACTCGCTTCCAAGTCCTTTCACTAGGTGGTCACCTGCGTTTCCAGGAAGGGGACACTTTTGATGTGGACTCAGCATGTGTCTGGTTATTGATGCAAGGAATAGAGGCAGCCGTCTTATGCCTTAGAGTACAGGTTCCTCTTGCAGGGGGTCAGGAAAAGTGTGGAAGGCATGTGCTGAGAACAGGCCAACCACCCAGAGGATAACCATGGGTTGACATGGCGAGATCAAACCCATCATCAACCCTAGTTGGTCACTGTTATCACCCAAGAGTTTAAACGTTCTCAGGGAGCCTGGGTGGCTCAGTCGATTGAGCGTCCAACTCTTGATTTCGGCTCAGGTCATGATCTTATGGTTTGTGGGTTAGGATCCTCTCTCTCCCTCTCTCTCTGCCTCTCCCCTGCTTGTGCCCTCTCTATCTCTCTCAAGCAAATAAATACAATAAATAAAAAATAAATACATTTTCTTGCTTCAAGTCTCATGCCAGGATAATTGAATAAGAATCTCACAGCACTGCTATGGCCAAGGACCACGGACTTAGGCTTTTCCTTTCTTTATCAAGTACTCCTAGAGTGAGGCCTGAAATCCATATTTTTAATTAACATCTCAAATAATTTTTACTAGCCAGACAAGGTGAGTTCAGCAAGCACTAGCTGCAAGACGTGATCCCAAAGCTTCAAGCAATTTGTGAAATGCCTCAGCCAAACGAGACAGTTCCAAATGTCCCAAAGCATCCTGTCTTCCAGATAGGGTCCAAACCAGTTAGCTACAGAACCATGGTAAGAAAACCCTAGACTATAGGGGGAAAAAAATTAAGGAAAGTCTTATATCTTACCTATATATATTTTTTTGTATTTAAATCTTTTATTGGGTTTTATTTTTCCTAATATGTTTACAATTTTTTAATGTTTATTTTTTATTTTATTTATTTTTTAATATTTCTAAACATTTATTTACTTTTGAGAGCCAGAGAGAGGCAGAGTATGAGCAGGGGAGCGGAAGAGAGAGAGGGAGACACAGAATCCAAAGCAGGCTCCAGGCTCTGAGCCATCAGCACAGAGCCTGACGCGCGGCTTGAACTCACGAACCACGAGATCATGACCTGAGCCGAAGTTGGCTGGTTAACCGACTGAGCCACCCAGGCACCCCTTTCCTAATACGTTTTAAGAAAAGTTATGGTTGGTTACTACTTTGGATTTTTTTTTTTCATTTACTTCTAAGATTTTTCTCTCTTGAGAAACTAGAAGATGGATCAGGTCACATCCTACATATTCTCTACTTTCATTCGTTGTCCCTGTTTCCGAAAGGCCAGAGTAGTATCTCGTGCGGTCATGACTCAAGGTTGTGCAAGAAACAGAGTGTGAGCCAAAGGCCTGGTTTCCCTTCATCCATCTCAGGACCCAGGAGCAGATGGCATGATCTCTGGGCCTCAATTTCCTTACACCTAAAATGTAAAACAGGGATAATATTAAGCCATACTTCTTAGGGTAGTTGTGAGGATTAAAAAGGGCTAAAACACATGTAAGGCATTTAGCAAGCGTCTATGATTGTTGTCATTTTCACTGTTCATCTTTTGCAGGTACTATACTCACGGTGTGTTGGCAGATGTCAAAGACCCAACTCTGAAGGGCTTGTCTGAAGGGTCATATTTGGCAAGCCATTGATGGACCGAATTATCATCATAGGACTCCATTCATTTCTCTAGAAATTTGATGCGAGACATAATCACTAAGCTTCATCCGTTTCTAATTTCTTGGGCAGCATCATGGAGATTAAGGGAAGGAAGAAACCAGATGGGGACTCACAGATACCTCCCTTCTATCGACCCACAGGCTCACCCTAGACCGCAGGCCCTCCTCAGCCCCAGAACCACCTTCCCAGCCCTGCCTATAATTGGCCTCTAGAGGATGTTTCCTCCATTGCAAAAGGGATGCATTTCAGTAGAGTTTCCTTCTGACCAGCACTGCCTGGGGAGGCAAGTTCTGCCGTTGACATGTGACAAGACCACCCCCAAGGGTCATGGCCCTCAGTGGCCCACGAGGCCTGCAGTGTTCATCACCCCTGCTTTTTGTGCTGAGCTTCCTGTTAGGAAGACATAACAGATAATGTTCAAGCTGAAATCTGGGAAATGACAGCTTTCCTCAGGGTACCCAGTAACTTCAGGATCCACAGGGGTTTTTGTGCGTGCGCTCCTGCCCTGCTAAAAGGCATGGTTTCTTTTCTTTCTGGGGACTCCTTTCAGCCTGGAAGGTTGGTCCAGGGTTGGCCCCAGACAGGGCAGACATAGTCAGTGGCCAGGAAGCTAGTGAACCAGGACAGAAACCCAAGTCAGGAGGCACATACATGCTTCTTGGGGGGGCGTGTCCTGTGTTACATTTCTCAGGAACCAAAGGTGATACTTTGATGAGATGCGTGCAGAAACTGGGGGTGAAGGAGAGGGTATCCCTGCTTGTAACATGAATAACACCCTGGCCTGAGACCCAGAGAGGTGCTCCTCAATCTGCTTCTGCAGATCGTGGCTACTTTGGGTAACCTCCGAGGGCTATAGGGAGATCGCGTAGTACGTGCCTGACCCAACCTACATACACGCTTGCCAAACATAAGTTATTCATAATGGTGCTGATTATTATAAAGGGCCCAGAATTTGTTACCCCACAATACGCCATAATTTCCTGGTCCTTTACTTTGCAAGATTTCCATAATGTCTTCGAGATATGGCTTCTCCATCCATTAACTGATAGTAACTACCTCAAATAATGGTTGACAGGTAAAATCAAGAATCCAGGGGCACCTGGGTGGCTCAGTCCATGTAGCATATGACTCTTAATCTCAGGGTTGTGAGTTCAAGCCTGACATTAGGCATGGAGCCTAATCAATCAATCACTCAATCGATCAAAAATTCAAACCCAAGAATTTCAAGCAATTTTATGGCAGCTCACTTCTCTTCTGGACATCTTCCTCTCACTAGAGAAAATGAAGAGCAGTTCTTTGCTAGAAAGTCTTTAAATGGAAGGAATGGGACCCTGAGATTAGACCTGTTCCCCAACTCTCACCTCTTTGACTCTGACTTTGAACACATCATGCTTATGCATCTGCTGTCTGAACTTTGGGAGAACAGAGGATGGGAAGAGGTATCCCAAGAATGGAAGGGGAGGGGGGCAGGAAAGGGGTAAACTCAGGGAGGATCCCGGGGATGCTTGACACATAATCATAGTCAAGGAAGCAAAATTTAGCCCTACTAAAAGTACAACTGGGTGTGACTTCTTTGCAGCTCCTCACCTCAGCCTGAAATGCTCAGACTCCTCGGTCAGCCTCATGGATCACACACCTTGAACCCAGAGGGTCGGTCCTCTCACCGGACATGGCCCGGACCGTGCAGCATCTGTCCTGCTGGGGCAGGGACTTAACTTCAAAATCTGCTCAGCTGTCTCCTTATCTCTGAAGGCATCAGTTAATAGCATATTTTCCCTTATACAGGGCCCCCCAAACTCATCACTATTGACATGTGGGACCAGACAATTCTTTGTGATGGGGGATTGTTTCATGCATTATGGGATATAGAGCAGCATAACTGGCCTCTACTCTCTGGATGTCAGGAGCCCCTGCCTGAGTTGAGATGACCAAAAGTGTCTCCAGACATTGTCAAATGTCCTTCGGGTGGAGGGGAGAAAGGGCAAACGTTGTCTCCAGTTGAGCACCATTGCCTTGTTATACACTCCTTTCTCATTTTTTTTCTATTTTCTACTCAGATGAAGTTAAATTAAAATTCAAGAGGGGGCACCCGGGTGGCTCAGTTGGTTGAGCATCCAACTCTTGATTTCGGCTCAGGTCATGATCCCCAGGGTCCTGGGATCGAGCCCTGCATTGGGCTCTGCACTGAGCATGGAGCCTGCTTGAGATTCTCTCTCTCTCTCTCTCTCTCTCTCTCTCTCTCTCTCCCTCTCTCTCTCTGCCCCTCCTCCCTGAAAATAAATAAACTTTAAAAACCGTCAACAGAATGATGCCTCCTTCCAGCTAAAAGTGCTTTGCAGGACCCCTGCCATAAATAAACGTTGTCTGAAGGCAACACCTCTTCGATACCTTCTTGAAAGCCCTTGCTAGTAAGCACTCCTCCCTAAAAATTTTGGCCACCCTTTGTCCTTAGTGTCACATTACCTCTCACAGTGTAGTGGTTCCCACATCACCCCCATTAGCATGATAGCTCTTCTAGCATAAGCATCAACGTGATTGATCTTAAATCCCCAAAGAACCCTGGAGCACAGAGCTTGAAATAGCCACACAGCGGTTTACCAGTTGGCCGGCACAGATTCCTCCCAAGTCCCCATTCTTGTTGATTTTTATTGCTAGCAAGGACACACGATCCAGGTGAGTCTCTCATCTAGATTCTGTGCGTCTTGCACTCGGGTGCTCTGACTCGTTCCTTTCTGTGTCCCCAGATCTCAGACAGGCCTGGCCCCAACGCGGGGCTCTGGAACTAGTTCTGGCATCAACGTGTCCCTCATTCATGTCTCCTTTCTCCTCTGTGACTTACTCCTCTCTACTGCCATGGTCTCCACCCACCAAAGGAAAGCAGCTGTGTGGCCGTGGAGCCAGAATCCAACCGTCTCTCAAAAGTTTGCTTTGCTGCGTGAGCCAGCCAGCACCAATTATTAAAAAACATTTTTCAGCAAAATCTAGAGCTATGGTGTTCTCAGCCTACTGGCAGGGTTCCCTCACCACAGAGCTTTCTTCCTACTGGCAGGGGAGAGACAATGAGAAACATGGAAATTTAATACCTTCGCGTTATGCAGATCTGATTTAATCAGAGATGAGGGTGAAGTGCAATAAAAACTACACTTTCATTAAGTTTATGACTTACAGACTGTATGTCAATTACTCGGTTACCATGGCCACCGTGGTACCAGCCTCCGCGGGGTCGTTTCCCTACAGAGATGGGGACGGGAGGAAATGCATTAAGAGACGGGACAGAATTTCCCATTTTACAGCCTTTTCCTTGTGTTGGAGGTGTCTGGAAAGGAGAAGCTCAAGATGCAAGAGTCTTGATGATTCCTTCTTGGAAGAAAACCAGCAGAGAATGAGAAGGAAGGGGGAGAGGCCATGTCTACCTTTTGGTCTCCACCTGCTGCCAAGAGTCTAACAGACCCTTCCCTCCCCTGGGGGCAACCCATGCCAGGAACATGGCACCATGTACGGACCACCCCGTTGAAACTGCTTGCTCTCCACATCCCCTTCCACTCAGGGGTGGCCATCTGATGCATTTCTGGCTGATGACAAGTTGGGGACAGGGGGAGGTGGTTTTTACTTTCTTGGTCGTAGCAGGTGATTTTTGTGCCTCCTACCACATCTCTTCCAACCACCTCTGATTTGAGCCACAGCTGTGCCCGGCAAGTCCTTTGTTTTCCTGGCTTTGGGTTTTCTTTGAAGCCACAGAAGTCCACTCACCTCACATCCTGGCACAGTCAGGAAGAGCAGGGAGGTGAACGTCTCTGTGGTTAAGCCTCAAACAATGGGGGATGGCAGCCCCTGGATTAATACCCGAGCCTCCTGTCCTTCAGATAGAACATTCTATGAGGCGCTCCACATGTTTCTCTATGATCTCCGAGGAGCCAAGGTCCCCTACAGGGAGGGTACATCCTTCATTGGCTCCTGCTTCCCTATCTCAGTCTCGCTGTGTTCTACCTTACTCTTGTTTCCTGGGGTTATCTTCCAAATTATATGTGCCAAGCCTTTGTCTCAGGCTTTGCTTTTGCAGAAACCCAAGCCAATGCATGGAGAGACCAATCCAAACCTGACCATCCCCAAGCAGGACTCAAATCTCTTCTCCACCCATTCTTCCCCTACTAGCTTTGCCTTCACGCATCCCCTGTCCTTCTTCTCAGCTTACCGTCCATGAACAAAATTGAACCCACAGATAATCACTGTGTAGAGTTGTGTGCAGAGGGCTCCCCACATACACCTTGCCAAATAAATCCAAGATGCTCTAGGCCATGGATAATACCTTATACTTCTAAATATTTCATACCAGTTCGTACAGTTCTATGACTAGTGCATGGGTTGGATTTGTATAGTTGTGTATTAGTTAAACCATTGATAATAGCAAAAGAAGAAAAGGAATCTCATTTAAGGTGAAAATGACATTTGGCTTTTAAAATTTTCCTCCTTACCCAAACGGATATATCTGGTCTACAGACATGTTCAGAAGCCAAGTTACCTTGGGGCACTGAGTGGCTCAGTTAGTTGAGCACTGACTTCAGCTCGGGTCATGATCTCATGGTTCATGAGTTCAAGCCCCAAGTTGGGTTCTGTGCTGACAGCTTGGAACCTGGAGCCTGCTTCGAATTCTGTATCTCCCTCCCTCTTTGTTCCTCCCCTGCTTGTGCTTTCTCTCTCTCTCTCAAAAATAAATAAATATTTATAAATTTTTTTTTTTAAAAAAGAAAGGGGCACCTGGGTGGCTCAGTCAGTTGAGCATCCAACTTTGGCTCAAGTCATGATCTTGTGTTCATGGGTTCAAGCCCCCCATTGGGCTCTGTGCTGACAGCTCAGAGCCTGGAGCCTGCTTCTGGTTCGGTGTCTCCCTCTCTTTCTGCCCCATCCCCACTCACGCTCTGTCTCTCTCAACACTAAAATAAACATTAAAAAAAAAGAAACAAAGCTACCTTCATCTCTTTCTATTTTATCTCCTCGTCTTTAAAAACATAAAATGTATCTCTGAAAAGACAAGTGCACTCAGCTCAACAGAACTAGATTGCAATGTCAATGTGATACTTTGACTAACTGCAGTGTATAATTGGTGCCCTGAGAATTCTTTCTTCTTATCTGTTTCTTAGATTTTACCCTTCAAGTTTAGCTCAATGGCATTCCAATTGAGTGATGATGTTCTTTTGTCTGTATTGGCTTAATTTTCGACTCCAACTCTGCCTTCTGCTGCCGGTCTGCTCTCAATCACAGATTCACACTACTTTGGCTTCTTTCCCCCTCTTCATATAAGTGGCCTGCATTCATACTTGCTCATTTGTCTTCTATAGGCTTTTGCATGCATAAAGACAATTTTGATTTCACTTCTGAAATGCTGGGCAAATCATTGAACTTCTCTGAGCCTTATCATTAGGTCTGATGCAGATAACTCAGTATAATGCTTAGGACATAGTAGGCACTCAATGTGTTGTCATTTTAATTTTGCCGTCGTTGACTCGTCCATGACTCTCCAGGTATCTCACACACTTCAGAGTTCAGCGTTCAAGAGTACAGCTTTGCAGAGAGTAGACCCAGGCTCACATCCAAGTTCTGCCAGTCTCCAAGGCATCCCCAGTGATTCTCTCTGTAGTCATGCCCTTGTGTTAGGGGGCTTCCTCCGCTGGATCATGGCAAGCTTGTGGGTCCAACAGAGCACCGTGGAAGTACCAATGTGTGGCTTCTGGGGCTAGATTATAAGGACATTGAATTTCCCACCTTGCTGTCTCTTGGATGACCCACTCTGAAGAGAGTCAGCTGCGATGTTGCCAGAACATTGCAGCATCTCCCGGAGAGGCCCACAGGGTGAAAACCAGATTTTCTTCCAAAAGCCGGCACAAGCTCGCCAGCTGTGTGGTGCACCATCTTGGAAGCAGTTCTTCCAGCCCCAGTCAAGCCTTCAGATGATGCCGCCCCAACTGGCGTCTTGCCCATAACGTCACGAGAAGTCCTGCCTCAGAAGTGCCTATGGAGGCACTCGTGAGTTCTTGACCTAGAAATTGTGTGAGGGTGGTAAATGTTTATCGTCTTATGTAAGCCCCGAGGCTCTGGGGGTCATTTGCTATGCAACAATAGAGAGCTAATATACTACTTATGTTGGTAGTATGGGGGAGTTGCTTATAAGCCTTAATTTCCTTATTTGCAGAATGAGAGTAATAACAGTACTTATTGCAAAGTGTTAAGATGATGCAGTGAGCTAATACATGCATAGCAACTATAAAAGTGCCCTGCACATAGGAGTGTTCAGTAAGTAGTAGCACTGTTATTGATGATATATATTTCCTGATTGTATTGCGCATATGGCCCTGGTCTCTTGGGGTACTTTAAGAAGCTGACCTATTTACAGCAAATCCTGTCCACAACAGAATAAACATCATCACAAAAGGCATGCCACTAGCTGATTGAGGAATCATCTGGGCTCCGAGGATCAGAGATCTCCTGGGCCAAGGAACTCAAGAAAGACATCATTTAAGAGGCAAAATATTCATCTGTCCTTTGACATGTTAATGTACCTGTAGAGTTGGTATCTGGTTAGATCGCTGGGTGTCATTGGGGCCCCCTAGTGGTGGATTAATCCCATGCATTCTACCACATAAAGGTCTGTGTCAGCCCAGCCCGGGAGTTAAATTTTCTTGAGGCTTAAAGGACGGCAGGGAGCAGAACTACCCCTACCTTCTTCACTCACTTTTTAATATAAAGGACAGTCTCTTGGTTTAAAAATGGGCACAGCTGAAATATAACCTTTGCCTTTTGTACAGAGCAATTGTGAAGCACATTTCGCTGGCAATTTGGAACTTCTCTACAGGGTAATCTGTAATTAGCTGATTAGCAAGAAGTGTTTGAAGAGCCCCCTTTGTCAACTTAGCTCGTGCAGACACCCAGCTGGCTCCTCGGTGCAGTTTTGCGTGTGGCTTGCCCTTCAGGAGCGCGGGGGTGATTATTTCATTAGCTCCGACCCTCAGATTCCTTCCGAATTTAAGAGCTCTTGAGATGCCTTTGGCTGCTGATGCTCCCACTGCCCCTCCTCTGTGTAGAAGCACTATAAAATGGAGCCATGGACTCTTCATCTCCATCTGTGTTACAAACCGAGCACCGCCTTATTGTTCAAATGCCCCCCATCAAATTTAACTCCGGGGCTGGGCTGACATAGAGCTTTATCTGGTAGAATGCAGGGGATTAACCCACCAGCACACACACACACACACACACACACACACACACACACACATTTGAACATGATAATACGCCTTCATGGGTAGCTTCCCAGACCTGGGAGCCTCCACCTGCGGTTGACTGGTGGGTGCTGGGAAGGGAGGGAGGAGGAACAGATCAACAGAGCCTGCAGGCTCTAGGGTCACAGGTGGCCACTCGTTGCAGACCTGGAGCCTGGCCTTCCATCAAGAAGTGTAACGACCTGTGCTTTGGGGCTCTGTGACTCCCTTGGTCCCCATGCCACTTATCCAGACCCCATCACAACACACGAACAACTGGAGACAATGGGGTGTCACTGCTTGTGGGCACCATGCAAGGAGTGCCAACCACAGTGTCAGGAGATCTGTGCTCTGGTCTTACCTCTGCCTCCCGCCAGCCAGTCATGTTGGGTAAGTCGTTTCCCTCTGGATTGTTGTTGGTGTCTGACTTAGAAAGAACAGAAACCTCTAGCTGGTGCAATCTTCCAGCTTCCGGTATGAGTCAGAGAAAGGAGAAAAGCACTTGGACTTGAATGCTGCCACAAGCTTTTTATAGATACGATTTCATTTCGTCTGTTCGCAACCCTGAGATAAGTGTTTAGTCACTCTTACAGATGGGAAAGCCAAGTTCAGGGTCCAGTCACCTGGTTCGTCCCTCCCTCTCCAGACGGCACACTTGCAGCCTCTCCTGTGACCACCCGCGACAGGAATGCTCGTCATGATCCAGGGGGCGTGACTGGTGCCTCTATCACACCCTGTTCTTATTTCTATCATTACACCATGATATTTTATAATATTCTGGTTGAATACACATATTTCCCAACTGAGCTGAAACTCCCTCCAGGCAGTAGCTCTTTTTTTTTTTTTTAAGTTTACTTATTTATTTTTTAAATCTCTATACCCAAGGTGGGGCCCGAACCCACAATCTCATGCTCTTCTGGCTGAGCCAACCAGGCGCCCTGCAGAAGCTCTTATCTGCCTTTGTATAACCAGGTTTTGCATACTGCCTAGCATATAGTAAGTACTCAGTAAACATTTCTTAAAGTAAGTTTTTGAGTTACTTTTTTTTTAAGTTTATTTACTTATTTTGAAAGAGAGAGACAGTACGAGTGGGGGAAGGACAGAGAGAGAGGGAGAGTGAGAGAATCCCAAGCAGACTCCACACTGTCAGCACAGAGCTGGATGTGGGGCTCGAACCCATGAATCCATGAGGTGATGACCTGGGCCGAAACCAAGAGTTGTGACACTTAACCCACCGAACCACCCAGGCGCCCTTGTAAACATTTTTAAGTAACATTTGTTAGGTGGTGTGTGTGTGTGTGTTTTGACCTGGAAAATATGAAGAGAATTTAAATGGCTTTTAATCCCACCATCCAAATAACATTGGTAACCTTAAAATAATAATAAATATGTTACATGTACATTATAAAACAATATTCAACTAGCACCAAAAGTGAAAAATAAAAGTTTCTCTTTCTCCATTAACATCTCAGTACCTTTCTATAAACATGTCAAGCTAGGGGGGCCTGGGTGGCTCAGTCGGTTAGGAGTCTGACTTCGGCTCAGATCATGATCTCACGGGTCATGGGATTGAGCTCCGTGTCGGGCTCTGTGCTGACAGCTCGGAGCCTGGGGCCTGCTTCGGATTCTGGGTCTCCCTCTCTCTCTCTGCCTTTCCCGTGCTCATGCTCTGTCTTTCTCTCTGTCTCAAAAATAAATAAAAACATTCAAAAAATTTAAAAAACAAACTACAGATTTGAGAAGCTATGTGAACCCTAAACAGGATAAGGCCAAGAAATACGCACCAAAACACATCGTAGTCAAGCTTCTGGAAACTAGAGAGAAGGAAAAAAGTCTTGAAAGCAGCAAGAGAGGAATAGCACCTTCCCTGAGAGGGAAAACATTCAAATCACAGTAGATTTCTCATCAGAAGTCATGAGAGCCAAAAGGAACGAAACATTTTTTAAGTGTGCAACGAATGGCCAATCCGGAATCCCACATCCGGAGAAAATATGTTTCAGGAATGAAAAAGAAATGAAGACAACCGGCATATTTATACTAAAAGAATGGCTGATGGAAATTCTCTAAACAGAAATAATATGATTTAAAAGAAAAAAGAGGGGGCTTCTGGGTGGCTCAGTCACTTAAGCGTCTGACTTTGGCTCAGGGCATGATCTCGCGGTTCGTGGGTTCAAGCCCCATGTCGGGCTCTGTGCTGACAGCTCGGAGCCTGGAGCCTGCTTCAGATTCTGGCTCTCCCTGTCTCTCTGCCCCTCCCCCACTCACGCTCTGTCTCCCTCTTTCTCTCAAAAATAAAGAAACATTAAAAAAAAAAAAACCCATGTCAGGCTAAAAATGTTTTCTTTCCCAGATATCTTTCTAAAAAATTTACAAGTATACATATATGTCTAAACATACATAAATACATGTGTATTTATATGTGTGTCTGTGTGTATATCCTTAGTATATGTATGGTCTAGAAAAAATTATGTGTATACATATATATCTTGTGTATAAATATATTGATCTGTCCTTTGCTTTTTCACTTAATAGCACAATTTGGAATTCTCGTATCAGAAGAGGGAGAGCTACATCCTCCTTTTAACCCACGCATCGCCTTTGAACTACGTGCAGCATCGTGCTTGGTGATAATGGACATTCCATAATTTATTAATGAGGCTTTGGGTTGTTTACAGCTCCACGTCAAGATTTATCCATATCTTGACATTGACAATGTTGATGATGTTTTTCTCGTGCCCCACAAACATATTGGCAATCATTTGTCCTAAAGCTTATCCTGGAAGCTGAAGAACAACCAAATGCATTTACAGTATCATATGCAAGCCCCATTTATTGCACGAGCCACAGGGTGGCCTAGGATTATAATGTCTTATTTTTCTCTAATGTTTATTTATTTTTGAGAGAGGGAGAGAGAGAGAGAGAGAGAGAGAGCAAGCTGGGGAGGAGCAGAGGGAGAGGGAGGCACAGAATCCGAAGCAGGCTCCAGGCTCCGAGCTGTCAGCACAGAGCCCGATGCAGGGCTTGAACTCATGCACCATGAGATCATGACCTGAGCCAAAGTCAGATGCTTAACCGACTGAGCCACCCAGGTGTCCCTATAATGCTTTCTTTGCACACTGTGATAGGCAGTGGCATGTCAACCTGGTTAGGCTACAGTCCTCAGTTATCCAATGAAACACAAATCTAGGTGTATCTGTGAAGGCATTTCGTGGATGCAACTGAAGTCCTTCATCAGTTGACTTTAAGTAGAGGTTGTGCTAGATAATCTGCGTGAGCCTCAATCAATTCATGCAAAGGCCTTAAGAGCAGAGCTGGGGCTTCCCGGGAAGAAGGGACATTTCACCCGCGGACAGAAGCTTCGGTTTGCAGACAAGAGTTCCAACTGCCCTTCTCAATGGCCTGCTCTTTGGATTTTGGATTTGCCCAGCCAAGCTGCACGTTTGCAACATCCAATCCCTTGCAGCAAATCTCTTAATATTTTTACCTCTTTTTTTAAGTTTTTTTTTTTCAACGTTTATTTATTTTTGGGACAGAGAGAGACAGAGCATGAAAGGGGGAAGGGCAGAGAGAGAGGGAGACACAGAATCAGAAACAGGCTCCAGGCTCTGAGCCATCAGCCCAGAGCCCGACGCGGGGCTCGAACTCACAGACCGCAAGATCGTGACCTGGCTGAAGTCGGACGCTTAACCGACTGCGCCACCCAGGCGCCCCTTAATATTTTTACCTCTTACTGGTTTTGTTTCTCTGGTTGAACCCTGACACAAATCCCGTAGCACTTGATGTAGAATTATTTCAAGCACCCAGGTCAAGTGAATTATCTTTTTCCCTATACTTGATCAATAGCTTACAACTTGCTTCGTTTTATTTTGCTTCGTATCTGGATAAAGGGTTGTTGGGCTTTTTTTTTATGTTTGCTTTTCCTTCTTACTAAATCTCAGTTTCTCTTCCTGAGAAAAGAAATACATGCTCCCTTTACCATGTTTTTATAATCATCCAGCCACTCCATCATTCTATTGCTGGATTCATTTCCAGTTTCTTTCACGAAGACATTCTTCTAGGACTTTGTTGTAGATTTTCCGATTAATCTCAACCTACTGCACAGCTGCAATTTCTTTTCTTTAACTTTCTCTGTTTCTTGTGACTTACATCTTCTCTCCTGCTTCTCTACTCATGTTTCTTTCTGGACTAGTCTGTCTCCTCAGAAAGGGATCATAGGGGGGTACATTTTATGTTTTTGCAAGTCAGGAAGTCTTTCCCTCTTCAACTCCTCTTGACTGATAGTATAATTGATCATAATTTAGGTTCAAAATAATTTTCTCCTAAAACTTTGTCTTCTAACATTGAGTGTCGCTAATACGAAGTCTGTTGATGGGCTAGTTTGGTTCTCTTTTTCTATGACTCTTTTTTCTTTTCTTTGAAGTCTCTAAGGATTATCTCTTTATCCGTAGTGTTTAGGAATTTCATACGATGTGTGGATCTTTCTGGAATGTCCCATGATGCATGTCAGTGTAGATCTTTCTTCACCTATGGTAGTTTGCACTAGGAAGCCCCTGGAAATCCCCAAACACATCTCTTTATAGCCTTGGAAATAAATACAAATTTCTATTTATATTGTCTTAGGGCTCCCTTCCATTTTCCCTATACCTTATTTCTGGGATTCTACTTAGAAGGTGTGCCTCTTGAATTCTCTTTATTTTCCATGTTCCTTGTCCCCTCACTCAGAGACTTTCCACCTCTGATCTCTTGCTCTGCGTTCTGCGAGGTAGCCTTAATGGTTTCTTCCAGCCCTTTATTAAATGTTTAGTTTGAGCCATTATAGGCTTACTTTTCAAGCCCTTTCATATATTTAAAATTGCTATTTTGGGGGGACGCCTGGGTGGCTCAGTCGGGTAAGCATCAGACTCTTGATTTCAGCTCAGCTCATGATCTGATGGTTGTAGGATGGAGCCTCACATCCAGCTCCCCACTAAGCATGCAGCCTGCTTGGGATTCTCTCTCCTCTCTGCCCCTCCCCTGCTTACACATGCTCTCTTTTGCAAAATAAATAACTACACATTTAAAAATAAATAAATAAAATTGCTACTGTTTGTAACACGTTTTTGTTATTTTATTTTATTTTATTTTATTTTATTTTATTTTTCTAATGCTTATTTATTTTCGAGAGAGAGAAAGACAGAGCGTGAGCAGGGGAGGGACAGAGAGAGGGACAGAATCGGAAGCAGGCTCCAGACTCTGAGCTGTCAGCACAGAGCCTGATGTGGGGCTCGAACCCATGAACCGTGAGATCATGACCTGAGTCGAGGTTGGACGCTTCACCCACTGAGCCACCCAGGTGCCCCACGTTTTTGTTCTTTTATGATTACAGTATCTTCCCCAAACTCTCTGAGGTTACTAAGTAGAACTTCTTTATTATTATTATTATTTTTTTAAATGACTTTGTGTCTGGCAGATTTTTCTATCTGTTCACCTTGGTCTTTCTCTCTAGTGTCTCTGTGTAATCCCATGGTTAGTAAATGAGGGACTGGGCTGATTTTTCTCAAGAGTTCCAAGAGCTCTCTACTGCTATTTATATCAGTCGATTTTGCACTGGGTCTGAGCCATTAATGGTAAGGCCGACTGGGAATATGTAGTGGGAGAGGCTTGCAGGTAAGCAGGTTGCCGTAGTGCAGGCAGATGGGACGAAGCCTGGTGGGGGCCCAACTGCCAACATTGGGATGATTCACCTCTGGTGTACTGTCAACCTCTTTCCCCTCTCTCGTTATTCCGAGGCAGTTCATTTGATTTCTTTAGAGAAGAGTGCTCTCCTCCTTGTCAGTTAACCAGATAGCACATCGAAATTTCCTACGTTGATTTGTTGGTTGACGCTTAGGCTCTCACAAGACCTACAATCGTATCTCTGCACACACTGATAATTGTGCCTCCTCTGATTTTATTCCCTGTCTAATCGCTTTGGTAGAACTTCCAGAAGAGTGTTTTAAAACCATATGGACCCTGAGAGTATGTATCTTCTTCTGTTCCTGACTGTAAGGAGCATTATTCTAGCGTTTCCCCAGCTAGCAAGGTGCTGGCTTTTGATTCTAGCATTTTCATAAGGCTTCGTTTTTACTGTTTTGCCAAGAATCCCTGTTGAATTTTTTTCACGTGACTTTGGGCATCCACTGGGATTATCATATAGTTTTTCTCTTTGAATCGTCTGTATTAATTTCGCAAGGCTGCCGTAGCAAAATGTCACCGACTGAGAGGCCTAAATAATAGAATTTTATTGTCTCACGGTTCTGGAGGCTAGAAATCCGAGATCAAGGTGTCTGTCCACAGGGCTGGTCCTTCCAAGGGCTGTGAGGAAGAATCTGTTCCACACCTCTCCTCTTACTTCTGTGGTTTGCTAGAAATTTCTGGCATTTCTTGGCTGGTACATGCATCTCTCCAATCTTGGTCTCATCCTCACATGGTGTTTTCCTTCTGTGTATATCTTTCTGTGCCCAGGTTTTCTCTTGTTACATGGATACGAGCCCTATTGGATCAGAACCTACCCTAATGACCTCATTTTTACTTGACCAAGGACACCATTTCCAAATGAGGTCACATTCATGGATGTTGGGGTTAGGATTTGAACATCTATTGTGAGGACGCAGTTCAACCCATAGAACCATCCTTACACTCACAGGGGAAAAATAACCCCACGCAACAGTATACCATTCGTTCAACATTTGCTAATTGATTTAGATAAAATTTTCTTGAAGGTTTTCTCTATTGATAATCATAAGTAAAGTTGTTGTTTTTCTTTGTGCTGTTTGTATCAGATCTTGGAATAAAATTGTATATGCTTTTAGCATTGGAGTTACTGTGATTCTGGACAAAATTAAAAAAAAAATTCTCTTTAAGTCCTACTAACTAGATAAGAATAAATAGTACTGGAATTATACGTTCCTTCAGGGTTAGAATGATGTCTGTGGAAACGGGCAACCCTTTAGAATGTTTGTGATTTCTTCTTGCTGTTGTGCTCAGCTCTTCCAATATTACCGGTGCATTTAGAATTTCTGTCTCTTCCAGAATCATTTTCAGCTATTTATGTTTTTCTAGAGAGCTATCCATTTCCTCCACTACTTTCCGACTTACGTGCATCAAAGTAAATCACTTTGCAGTGTTTTTACCTACAATATTCTTTCTGATGTTGTTTTACCGAACCCATTGCTAATTATGTACTTTTTTCTTGATCCGGCTAATCAGTGATATATGGGTTTTTCCAATGATTACTTAAAAAAGCCCTCAACGTTCTTAATTTTTTTAAACCAAGTCTACTGTCTCTCTAGTTTTAAAATTTGTGGGGTTTTGTTTTTTTTTTTTGCTTTTTATCTTTACTAGTCCCTTCCTTCTGTAGATTTATTCCTTTTTTAAACTTCTTGAGTTGAGCCTTTAAGTTACTTATTTTCATTTGTTTTTATTTAGTAAGGGAAGAATTTGCATCTTTAGGTATTCCTCAGAGTGAAGTTTGTCTTTTTTTTTTTTTAATGTTTCTGCCCCATTTAAAGCTTCATGCAGTTGAAATCAATCTCTTCCGTAACAAAACTCATTATTCTTATCAATCTGGACATGACTTCTCTCCTGTGTTATTTCTCTTCTTCTTCCCCCCAAACTCATCATTCCCTCTTAGACACCCACTCCAGTGTATTAAATTTTACATCTTTACTTAACTATGTAGCTCTAAAAACATTGCTTTCTTCTTTCCCTTCTTTTTTTTTCCCCCATTAAGCCCCATCTTTTAAAGAACTTTCTATATTGCTGTTTGTAAATATTGTTTTTTTATAGATGCAGTATATTACATTTTATACATATTCTACATTGTATTTTGTTCCCCAGTGGTTGGTGCCCAGACTCCCTCCAACCTTGTGCTCCTGCGAACAGTCTTACAATGAACGCTGCCGTAGGAGTCTCTCTACACACTTGTGGGAAGCTTCTCGTGGGTATTGGCAGGGTGCTGGATCTTGGGATAGAAGCTTACTTAAGTTCACTAAGTGTGACCACTCCGCTTGAAGAGTCGCAGAACTTCCAAAGCAGGGCATGAAGATTCCTATTGAAAATTTTTTAAAAAAATATTTATTTATTTTTGAGAGAGAGAGAGAGAGAGAGAGAGAGAGAGAGAGAATGAACAGGGGAGAGGCAGAGAGAGAGGGAGACAGAAAATCTGAAGCAGACCCCAGGCTCAGAGCTGTCAGCACAGAGCCCAATGCGGGGCTCAAACCCAAGAACCACGAGATCATGACCTGAGCCAAAGTTGGCCGCTTAACCGACTGAGCCACCCAGATGCCCTGAAGATTCCTATTAATTCATACCCTCACTAACATGTAGCATTATCTGAGAGTCTAGATTTTTCATCAATCCAATGGGTGTGAAGGAGGATATCCATAAACTAAGTTTCTACCTCAATAACCACTACCGCTATCTTTCCAGATCCTTCTCTTTAGTAAAGTTTGAAAACCTCTTCTCCATGGAGACCGTCAATCAGTCTATCCAGCCTGTTTTTGTTTGTTTCTTTTTAATATGAAATTTATTGTCACATTGGTTTCCTTACAACACCCAGTGCTCATCCCAACAGGTGCCCTCCTCAGTGGGCACCCACCCTCCCCTCCCTCCCACCCCCATCAACCCTCAGTTTATTCTCAGTTTTTAAGAGTCTCTTATGGTTTGGCTCTCTCCCTCCCTAACTTTTTTTTCCCCTTCCCCCTCCCCCATGGTCTTCTGTTAAGTTTCTCAGGATCCACATAAGAGTGAAAACATATGGTATCTGTCTTTCTCTGTATGACTTATTTCACTTAGCATCACACTCTCCAGTTCCATCCACGTTGCTACAAAAGGCCATATTTCATTCTTTCTCATTGCCACGTAGTACTCCATTGTGTATATAAATCGCAATTTCTTTATCCAGCCTGTTAATCTTCACCAGCCCTTACCCTCTTGGTTCCTCCTGTCATCCTTACCCAGTTTCAGCTCATGGCTTATCATTACAGTACAGTCACCCCACCTCCTCTGTTGCCTTCTACCTCATCATACTGTCTTGGCTAGTCTTCAGCCCTAATGAAATGCAGCTTTCCAAGCACTTCATGTCTGCATCTGTTGAGCTGAATGTGGTTGGAAGAAGCGTGTTGATTAGTCTCATTTTAAATTAATGATCATTAGCCCTTCAGTGGACCCTTCTTGTTGACCAGCCACTCTACCATATTTTTCTAGGACGTCCACTGTCTCCATTCTCTTTAGATGGCTGTTCCAAGCATCTTCCTCTCTTCTCAAACCTCTGCCGCCCCCGTCCTCAGCCTGGTGTGGGCTGGTGACCTTGTTTCCTGCTTCACTGAGAAAAAAAAGGTCACACTCAGTAGCTTCCATATGCTTCTGTCATTACTTCTACACACCTATGGGCTCCCATGCCCAAAACTTACTTCTTTTCTCCAGCTATTATGGATGAGCTGTCTATTCATCAGCGAAGGCCAACTCTTCCACTTGTGAAAATCCTGTTGGCGCTAATGTCACTATATATTTAGAATCTCACTACTTCTCACCACCCCCAACCGCCACCATCCTGGTCCAAACCACCATAATGGTTTATTTCAAGAGCCTCCTTATTAGTCCATAGCTTCCTCCTTATTGCTCAGAGCATATTCTCAATGCAGCGGAAGACATGGTGTTGTTAATATTGGATTACAACGTGGCGTATTTCCATCACAAAGCCTGCGGGGGCTTTGCTGCGTCACCGTGAAAGCCAAGTTCTTCACCAGGATGGGGGACGATTTAACTTTCCATCTCCTCTCCGAGCTCACCTCCCGCCATTTTCCCCCTCATTTACTCCACGCTGGCAACACCGGCCTCAGACTATTTCTGAAACATGTCTGGTAACCTCCTGCCTCAGAGTCTGGGCACCTGCTCTTTCGCGACATGCACAAATGGCTTACTCTTTCACTTCTCTTAGGTCTTCACAGAAAAGTCCTCTTTCTTTAGATGAATTTCTCACATAGTGTTGGGGGCTTGGATCCCCACAGTCTAATGTTTTGCTTTTCATGGATAAATTGACAGCATTAGCTTTTACATATGTAAAAGATTTACAGGACCTTGATTCTATCTTGTTACGTTTTCTTTTTTAGAAACTCTTTCCTTTTTTTTTTTTTTTTTTTGTTTTCCTATGGGAGCTCTGTTTTCTCTGTTTTGGAGGGGGGCTCTGTCCATCTGTTTCGGAAGCTCTGTGGTCTGTTAGTCTTTCTATGATCTCTGCCTGAGTTTTTCTTTCTTCTCCCTTCCAGTTTTCATGGAGGATCTTAGCTTACGTATTTTCTCTTATGTATTTGTCTTCTGTTTTTCTAAGTCCTTGCTTGTTCCTAGAGATAATTAGCCCCCAGTGACTGTAATCATTCTGTTGTTCCTGTCTGTTCTGGTCTCTGGTGGGATGGTTGCGGCGGGGAGCGGGGGGCGGTGAGTGGTGGAATCTCTTCCCTTCCAGCCTTATGCATCCACACCCTGGGTTGACTGGGTGGCTCTCTACCTACCTCTCCCCAAGTTGGGGACAATGAATTGATTTTGTAGAATGGTTTCACGTATCCTTTCTTTCGCCCCCTCTCAACGCCAAGTAGTATTTCTGCGGGAAGGGATATGAGTGGAGGGGGTTCTAATACCATCCCAATGCACCGATCTGTGAAGATTCTTGGGGTCCTCTTTCTCTCTCTCTCTGTCTCTCTTTTTCAAATATCGTGGCTTGAAGTTCCTTTTTGTTGATGAGAAGATTTGGGGGTTTTAAATTTATTTTATTTCTATTTAAATTCTAGTTAGTTAACACACCGCATAACATTGGTTTCAGGAGTAGAATTTAGTGATACGTCACTTACATACAACATTCAGTGGTCATCACAAGCGCCCTCCTTAATACCCATCACCCATTTCGCCCATCCCCCACCCACCTTCTTCGATCAACCCTCCGTATGTTCTCTATCATTAAGAGTCTCTTATGGTTTTTTTCCCCTCCCTTTTTTTTCCATTCCCATATGTTCATCTGTTATGATATGAACATATCATATTTGTCTTTCTCTGACTTATTTTACTTAGCATAATATACTCTAGTTCCATCCATATGCAAATGGCAATATTTCATTCTTTTTGATGGCTGAGTAATGTCCCAGCCACCAATATATATGTGTGTGTATATATATATATATATATATATTTTTTTTTTTTTTTTTTCTTTATCCATTCATCAGTTGATGGACATTTGGGCTGTTTCCATAGGTTGGCTATTGTTAATGTTGCTATATGCATCAGGGTGCATGTACCCTTCTGAGTATGTATTTTTGTATCCTTTGGGTCAGTTCCTAGTAGTGCAATTGCTGGACCCTAGGGTAGCTCTATTCTTAACTTTCCGAGGAAACGCCATACTGTTTTCCAGAGTGACCGTACCAGTTTGTATTCCCACCAACGGCACAAGAGGGTTCTCCTTTCTCCGAATCCTCGCCAACACCTGTTGTTTCCTGTGTGGTTAATGTTAGCCATTCTGACAGGGGTGAGGTGGGATTTGGGTTTTTAAAAGTTTTAACTGTTCATCTGTTGTATTAAATTTGGTGGAGGTAGAATTTATGATTTCCCCCTAATTTTGCTCTTGTGCCCTGGAAGAAAATGAACATCCTTTGGAGGTAATAGTGGGGTGAGTTTGAAGGGTGTGTCCTCTGTCTCCCTCCCTATGTGCAGGCCCCCAGAAGTCATGTGAGCACACTGGGAAAGAAATCAGGCAGCTCTCTGCAAGCCAAGAAGAGCACTCCCGCCAGAATCCATCCATTCCGGTGCCTTGACCTTGGCACTCACAACTGGGAGAAGAACATACATGTGTGTGGCTTTAACTACCTAGCCTCTAGGATTCTTTTACAGCAGCCCAAGCCAACTAAGACACTGACTCACATAAGACACCTCAACAGAACTCCCAAATCTGCAGTCACATGGCTCCCCTTCCTTGTTGCACTGATTTTCTTAGAACCAAAATGTGAAGATTTACATTTAACACTATTTACCTGTTGCATTCTTTTTTTTTAAGTTTATTTATTTGAGAGAGAGAGAGAGAGAGAGAGATAGTGTGTGTGTATGTGTGTGTGTAAGTGAGCAGGGCAGAGACAGAGAGAGGGAGAGAGAGAATCCCAAGCAGACTCCACGCTCAGTGAGGAGCCTAACTCAGGGCTCGATCCCAAAAGCTGTGAGATCATGACCTGAGCCAAAACCGAGTCAGACGCTCAGCCGACTGAGCCACCCAGGCGCCCCTCCATTTTGTATTCTCATTCAATCTTATTTCTATAAATCTTAAATCTTTTTGTTATAACACTTTTTCCACTGTCCCCAAGAGTAAATCTTGTAAGTTGGAGAGCTGAGGCAGGGGGCTCGTTCCTGAGTACTCTCCATAGCCTGTAAGAAGTGCAATTTTGGATTGACCTTGAAAATGAAAATTTCCTGGGGTACCTGGGTGGCTCAGTTGGTTGGGCGTCCAACTTCAGCTCAAGTCATAACCTCGTGGTTTGTGAGTTCAAGTCCCATGTCAGGCTCTGTGCTGAGAGCTCGGAGCCTGGAGCCTGCTTTGGATTCTGTGTCTCCCTCTCTCTGCCCCTCCCCCACTGGTGCTCTTTCTCTCTCTAAAAAAATAGATAAACAGTAAAAAAAAAAAAGAGAGAGAGAGAGAGAGAGAGAAGAGAAGAAAAGAAAAGAAACAAAATGAAAAGGTTCCTAAGAGCCTAACTGTGGGGAGATGAAATGGAGATGAAAGAAAATAAACAGTTGAAGCTAAGCCAAGTTCATTGAGTACTGGGTGTACCTCTAAATTCCTACGTGTGCACATACTTCACACATTAAAACTCCACTCCAAACTATTCGAGTCATTTGCAGCCCAAAGAATTGACTGGTGCCCCTGACGATATGTTCTCTATTGTAGTAAAGCACTTAAGGGTGATTCAGGCTGCTTAAAGCGTGTCGAGAAAGGACATATCAAGTCTACGCAGATTCTCATTTCAGTCCTGCTGTGTGACCTTATATCAAGTAAACATCTTTAAACATGGGTTAGTTTGCTCTGTAAAATGCAGGTCTTTGCCCTGAAGTCCCTTCCAGCCTAGAATCAGGCTGGAAATCTGACCCTAGATTTCTGGTGGATAAATGTAAAGAGAGACGGGGGGAGGGGATGGCAGCGTGTCCCCTGTTTTCTGACACTTGGACCCGAAGGGGAGCTGGGCACAGGTGTACAGGGGGGCTGGTCCCCACACCTCTCCTCCGCGCAGGGATAAGAACTAAGAGGAAGGACAGAGTGACTGCAGTGAACAGCCCCACCTGCTCTCTATCCGGAGCCACCCGAGTCCCTTCCTGTCCCTGCCAACACATCTCAGTGGGTCCCCTGATTTTCTGGGGGGGGGGGGCGGAGAGAGTAAAAGAGATGTGCACGCATTTCAGTCCCTTTCTGCTGACTCGGATTGCACAGCAAGCTGCAGCCATTATTTTTTATTGCTGATGCCACTTCCTATCAAAACAATTTGGTGCTAATAAGCCCCTATAATAGTAAGCAATGGTTTGGCTGAATAATTGTCACTAAATACCATTCAAGGCTTTGTTGCTTCTTGGGCATATTGCTAATTATTCCGCATCTGAAATAACACCCAGAGGCCCATGGAGTGCTAGTAAATAGGGTTTCTTCATGCTCCTGAAGCCGGAGGCTGGGTGTGATTAGGAATGCCAAGGCTTTGAGCCAGTCAACAATGGCTACCTCGCAGTCTCGACTCCTACAAAATCACAGCCTTTTGCAAATTGTACCAGAGCTCAGACAAATCAAGGCGTCCGTCTCGTGCCAGGATCGGTGGAGGAGAGTGGCGGAGGTGAGGGTCTCCGTGGGGCTGCCCAGGAGGGTTCCTGAGGTGAACAGAGGACTGGTGTTGGTGGAGGGCAGGGCCAGCAGAGTGGAATCACAAGGTGTGGCTGGTCTACCTAAACTGGATGGGGGCTATCATCCCAGCTAGGGAAAGCAGAGGTTGGTAATATAAGGGGAGTACATATTAGGGGCAGGGTGGAGTGGGGAGCTGAGAATATCCATATCAAGGTTCATCTCACAGAGCAAACTCTATAGACTTTGTTTTCACCCGATCAAGGCAGCAGGTGGTTTTGACTTCCATCTCCCAACTCAGTGCCAGGCCAGACCCTTAGTTTCCTGTGTGTACAGGGAGTATGGTACTCTTTCTCACTCTCAGGATGCTTCAGTTGGCCACAGGCCATGCTGGGGGCGGGGGCGGTGTCACAGGAATCCGAGGCAGGAGGAACACAGGGTTATCGAGTTACATGTGGCTGCATGCACAGAGCAGCTCGGAAAAGACAGTGGTAGGAGGGAAGCTAGGGGCTCGGAGACAGGGATGGAAGGCAGGCATATGATTCTGTTACATCTTTTCTTACAGTTGAAAACGATAGCCAATATATGCATGGTAAAAAAAAAAAAAGTGGTATTTAGAAATATAGCATGTGCATGACCCCAACCTAGATCCATGACTGAGACGGGCAGGCACAGGTGAGAGCACCCATAGGGAACAGGGACTTTTCATATTTCTGCAGAATTTCTATTCCATCCATCCATCCACTCATCTAGCCATCCATCTATCCATCCATCTATCCCTCCACCTACCCATCCATCCATCCATCCACCCATCCACCCACTCATCCATCCATCCATCCACCCATCTACCCATCCACCCACTCATCCATCCATTCATCCATCCATTCATCCATCCATCAATCCATCCATCCATCCATCCATCCATCTACTCATCCATCCACTCATCCATTCATCCATCCACCCATCTACCCATCCACCCACTCATCCATCCATCCATCCAATACTCTTCCACCAAGTTTTGTTAAGTACCTTCTTTTTGCAGGCCACCCAGGTGCCCCAGATAAGTGTATTCTTAATCCCCATCACCTGTTTCACCTATCGCCCACCTACCTCCCATCTGGTAACCATCTGCTTGTTCTCTATAAGAGTCTGTTTCTCAGTTTCTCTTTTCCCTTTGCTCATTCATTTTGTTTCTTAAATTCCACATATGAGTGCAATCATATGGTATCTGTCTTTCTCTGGCTTATTTCACTTAGCATAATACCCTTTAGCTCCATCCATGCTGTTGCAAATAGCAAGATCTCATTTTTTTTTATTGCTTTTTAAATTACCGGAATATTATATATATATATATATAGTCAGGTATATAATATATATGTAAGATATGTATATCTCACATCTTCTTTTTTTTTAATTTTTTAAATTTATTTTTATTTTTAATTTATTTTATTTTTTATTTATATTTATTTTTATTTAATTTAATTTTATTTTTGAGACAGAGAGAGAGCATGAACAGGGGAGGGGCAGAGAGAGAGGGAGACACAGAATCTGAAACAGGCTCCAGGCTCTGAGCTGTCAGCACAGAGCCCGACGCGGGGCTCGAACTCACGGACCGTGAGATCATGACCTGAGCCGAAGTCGGACGCTTAACCGACTGAGCCACCCGGGCGCCCCTATAACTCACATCTTCTTAATCCACTCAGCTATCCATGGACACGTGGGCTGCTTCCCTACCTTGGGTTGTAAATAATGTTGCAATAAACATAAGGGTGCATGTATCTTTTCAAATTAGTGCTTTTGTTTTCTTTGGGGCAAATACCTAGGGGTGTGATTACTGGATCATATGGTAGTTCTAGTTTTAATTTTTTGAGAAGCCTCCATACTGTTTTCCACAGTGGCTGCACCAGTTTGCATTCCCACCAATGGTGCATGAAGATTCCTTTTTCTCCACATCACCAACACGTTGTTTCTTGTGGTTTTAATTTTAGCCATGTGAGGTGATACCTCATTGTCATTTTGATTTGCATTTTCCCGATGATGAGTGATGTTGACCATCTTTTTCATGCATCTGTTGGCTGTCTGTATGTCTTCTTGGGAAAAAAAAATGGGCCCGCTGCCCATTTTTAATCAGATTGTGGGGGTTTTTTGGTGTTTAGTTGCATAAATTCTTTACATATTTTTATTATCAACCCCTCATTGGATATATCACTTTCAAATGTCTTCTCTCATTCAGTAGATTGCCTTTTTATTTTGTTGATGGTTTCTTTTGCTGTGCAGAAGCTTTTTATTTTTATTTGGTCCCAATAGTTTAATTTTGCTCTTGGTTTCCTTGCAGAAGAGATGTTTCTAGAAAAATGTTTCTGCAGCTGATGTTAAAGAAATCATTGCCTATGTTTTCTTCCAGGAGTTTTACTTTCTAGGAGTTTTTTCTTCTAGGAGTTTATTTATTGAACTACCCTTGCATCCATGGAATAAATCCCACTTGATAGTGGAGAGTGATATTTAAAAAAATTTTTTTTAACATTTATTTATTTTTGAGGGAGACAGAGACAGAGTGTGAGCTGGGGAAGGGCAGAGAGAGGAGACACAGAATCTGAAGCAGGCTCCAGGCTCTGAGCTGTCAGCACAGGGCCCAATGCGGGACTCACTCATGAGCCGTGAGATCATGACCTGAGCCGAAGTTGGCCGCTTAACCAACTGAGCCACGCAGGTGCCCCGGAGAATGATATCTTTAAATGTATTGTTGGATTTGGTTTTCTAATATTTTGTCAAGGATTTTTGCATCTATGTTCATCAGAGATATTGGCCAGGGGGTGGAGGCAGGGGGGAATGGGGAGCTGTTGTTCAATGGGTATAAAATTACAGTTACACAAGATGAATGAATTCTAGAGATCTGCTGTACGACATAGTCCCTATAGTTAACAATACAGCATTGTACACTTAAAAGTTCATTAAGGAGGTAACTGTCAAGTGTTCTTAATACACACACACACGCACGCACGCACGCACACACACACAAAACAAAAGGACACAAGAAAACTTTTGGAGATGATATGTTTATTACCATGATCGTGGGGATGTATTGCGGGTATATGAATATATCTCAATCAAATTGTATACATTTCATACATGCAATTCTTTGTATCTCAATTATATCCTAATAAAGCTATAAAAAAGACAGAAGATATACACAAAAGTATAAAAAGATATACATAATGTGGTAGGATTTTCTACAAAAGTGCAAAGTGGGGAATAATCCAAGTAACTACCAAAAATGGGTAAATTTTAGTGCATGCTCACTGTTGCCCATTCCTTCCACCTCAGCACTCACTGTTTAGGTATATGCCAGTGCCATCCTATATGCAAGCACTGCGACCCTCTCAAGGAGCAGGCAGCAAAAATTTTTCTGCAAAGGACCAGGTAGGAGCCATTGTAGGCTTTGTGGGACAATCTCTACTCTGTCCTTATAGTATGAAAACAACTGTAGGCAAAACGTAAGTGAATGGGCAAGACCATGTTCCAATAAAGCTTTATTGACAAAAACAGGAAGTGGACTGGAATTAACCTATAGGCTGAAGTTTGGGGACCCCCTGATCTAAGGGCTTTCTTTCAGCTCCTGTATAGGTAGGGCAGGACAAAAGTGCCAGGCAGCTAATGCTACCAAGAATAGCCATCACCTAATGACAGAGAGGATTTGGAAGACAAGTCCTACAGGGTCCTTGACCTTTGGAGGGTAAACGACTTTCAGATTCCTACCAGGATCAAGTCTGAGTTGTCCACAGCAGCAACCTGCTCATTGACCTACCTCTGTTGGCTTCTTCTCCTTCCCTTTCTCTTTCTGCACTCCCCTACCAGATTTTCTGGGGATCATCTCCCTGACAAACCGTTTCAACTAAAATTTCTGTCTCAAGATCTGTTTCTGGGGGCAACACGGCCCAAGACGGTTGGTAAAAGGAGTGATCCTGAGAAGCAGACCCTCAGGGTGGGTTTCTGAAATTGGATCCTTCTCCACCCATAGGACTCCCGACATTAAGGGGATATCGTCAAAATCGTTACCATGCTGTAGACTCACATGTGCTAAGATCTTCACGTATGGTTTATTTGGATAGAGAGGTGGAAAGACAGGTGCATGATTATGCTGTGGTGCGTGAAAGATATGAGCATGGCAGTAATTGTAAGGATTATGGAGCCGGGCGTCATTGACTGCCATGGAGTCTCTACAGGAAGAACATAACAGACTCAGATCAACCGCCTATCAGCTTAGGGCATGGTGAGAACGCCAGAAAGTACCCATGGTCGCCTGCAAAGAGATTCTCATCTCCTGCAGTCAGAGGGAAGACTGGGCTGAAAATCAGACCCCAGACTTCATTGGGAGAGCGGCAGACTTCTAAAGGAGGCTGAATGCACAGCCCCGTATGTCTTCTACGCTGATTATTGAGAACCTGGAAGCCCTTCTTCCCTCTGAACGCTATGAGTCAACACAGGTGGCCTTCTCTCTCTTGCTGGAGGACATCAACCTTATTGCCTGGAGATCAGCAAAAGGAGCATGCCTTAAAGAAAGAAAGCTCATCCTCCTCAAAGTTGGCCTTTGCTTTCTCTCATTGTCTCAAGAGCGATAATGAGCGTCAAGACGCAGCATGACTCAAGCAGGGAAGTGCCATTTCTGCTACAGGAAGAGAGTGGCTGTTTTCCAGAAGAGCTGCAGGGCACAGCTGGTGTGTACTGGAATAAGAGCATATATCTGGGCTCTGGAGGGTGGGAGGCTAAAGAAGAAATATGAGAAGCTGAGTCGTGGAAAGTTTATGGCAAGGGCATAGTCTCCAATGACAACAGACTTAATATAGTGAGGATAGAAGGAGCAGGACAGACTAGATTATTGGAAGGGCTTCTTTTTGAAGCTTGGACACAATGATGGGTTGCAGAAAATCAAGCAGAGATTCTGGAATGGCCTTGGTAGAATTTTGAGGAAGATGTCAAGAGGCTCAGAGGCGTGCTGAATGGACATTAGAATGGACATTTAATAGAGACCAGCCAGCCCACCAGCTGACCGTGTTCCCTGGGAGGGCCCAAAGGAGAGCCCCTTTACTAAAGGAATAGAGAATGTGCCAGTGAAGGGGCCTCCAGCCTCATTGAGAAGCTCAGTGGTAGCTTCCTCTTATAGCCCGGGGTTGATAGTGGGAGGTTGAAGCTAGACTCCCTTGTATCAAATGGGAATGATACAATTCCAGAATAGCAGAGGCAAGGTGGATTTAATGATCGTAATGGACAGCAATGCTGGAATAGTAACTAGGAGGCCTAGAGGTGCAGGGCTCTCTGGCAAAGAATAACAAACCGTGGCATTGCTAGGGGCAGCTAGCTGGGGAGCAAATAGGATGCTGCTTGGCTTGTCCAACCAAAATAGACCCCAAGAACAGAGGATCAGAGTGTTGAAGTTGGTGGCCCAATGCAAGATCATAATCCCTCATCTGGTTTCCAGGTTTGAGCCAGTTCTCGGATCCAGAACCCTGTGATTAAGGGAGATCCTCTCATAGGAACTCCTGGAAAACCTCAGAATACATGGTACGAATTCCCCCGACCCTCCTCCAGGGGGACCTGGACTACAGGGAAGGAAATCACCCAGGGTTCACTGCACCGTGCCCTGCGGAAAGGGGACCACCTACATATTTCAAGGGCAATTGGATCCGGAGCTTGAGCTGACACCCAAGGCCAGAGAAACCAAAGCACCATCACGATGGCATAGAGTGGGTTTGTGAAAAACAGGTGATAAATGGAGTCTTGGCTTCTTTCCATTTCATAAATGACCACCGAGTCTGCCAGCCCACACTGTGATAATGTTCGTGGTTTCTGCGTGCTTAATTGGGTTGGGTATGCTTGGCAGCTGGAGGAACCCTCTCATTGGTTCCTGCCCCAAAGTGGGGAAGCTATCATGGTAGGAAGGGCCAAGTGGAAGCCCCCGGAGCTGCTCAGCATTCCAGCCAAGACGGCAAATTAGAAGCAGTAACTCATCCCAGCTGAAATGGCAGAAAATCGTGCCCCACTGAAAGGTCGCAGAGGCGGTGGTTCCCGTATCTCTGTTTAATGCACTGAGTCGGCCCTTGCAAAAACCAGACGGGTCATCGAGCGTGGTGTTAAACCCCCTGCAAATGTAACCAAACAGCAGAGCCAACGGCTGCTGCTCTGTTAGGTGTTACTGGAGCAGAGCCACACAAGGGTAGGCTCTTGGTGTTCTGCTGTTGTATTGTATTTTATCAAGGGTTTGGCTCAGCCTACAGGTGTGGACAGAAATTAGAAAATTCGCGCGTTGCCGGGGCGCCTGAGTGGCTCAGTGGGTTAACCCTCCGACTTCGGCTCAGGTCATGAGCTCACGGTTGGTGAGTTCGAGTCCTGCATCGGGTTCTATGCTGACAGCTCAGAGCATGGAGCCTGCTTCGGATTCTGTGTCTCCCTTCCTGCCCCTCCCCTGCATGTGCTCTCTCTCTCAAAAATAAATCAATATAAAAAATTAAAAAAAAAAAGAAATTAGAGTGTTGCCACACCATAACTCCATATAGGGTGGGCCCTAAAATAGTGGTAGGGGATGTCCTCACAGGGGCCAGAGTTCAGAGCAGTACACCAAGCCATCAACTTGGCATGGAAAGAGAAGTGGTCTCTGATAAGGACCCTGGGTGCTGGCAAATGGCTTGGCTGACTGTCAGGTGCCTGGGTAGCAGGGGAAGGGACCTAGAAGAACACGAAGAAGCAATCGGGAGAAGGGAAGGGGCATCCGGTAGACATATGGGGTATATGGTGTGGGCACCAAGTGCATGGGTCCTTGTGTCTCATGTCAGTCAACGACGACGAGAAAACATCTACTGATAAGTCACCGAAGAACCAGGGGAATGGAATGACGTAGATTTCAGCCAACCTCTGTCCTCGACCACCCAGTGCCTTCATCCATTACTCTTCATCCAAAGAGTATTTGTGGACCCAACAGCATGAGCTCCCGATAGCCACAGCTGGCCTTGTGACTGCTGTGGCTGGTTGTCCTGGCCTAAAAAGCCACACAGCCCAGCACTGAGCCTGGGGTTTTCAGGAGACCAACTACCACTAGATGTCAAGTTGATCCCAATGGAATCCTTCTTCTCTGGAAAGAACCGTGATGAATCCTCATTAGGATTGGTACATGTTCTGGGTATAGGTTTGCTTTCCCGACCACCGTGTGTCAATCAGCACCACTTTCCAAAGGTCCATGGAGCCTAAATGTGGGATCCTGAATAACATCCCCTAAGAACAAGGGACCTATCTTAAAGCAAAGGAGTTGTGACAAATGGGTGCATGATCGTGGTATCCAGTGGCCTTTTCATGTACTATTTCATCCAGAAGTGGCTTATTGAATAAAATTGGAATGACCTCTTAACATTTAGCTAATGCACCAGCCTAGGGATGATACTCTCAAAAGGGTATGGTGCTGTCCTTCAAGAGATCATAGGCTTAGATCCAAAAGCCAAGGTCCAAAGTAAGAATGGCTTTTCTCCACACCACTTCCAGGGACTCAGGTGGGGAAGTTGTGCTTTCTGCCCCATAACATTTGGCTTTTCTGGGTTGGAAATACTGGTTACTTGTATGGAGGGGATAGGTGTACCGGGGGCATAATAATAGTTCCACTGAGCCCAAAGCTGTGGCCGGTAGCTTCTGGGGCTTCTCAGTTCAGTGGGTCGTCAGACAGACAGGATTTACTACACTGGCAGGGGTAACTGATCATGACTGTCATGAGCAAACGGAGGGAAGGAAGAACTGGTTGGGACCGTGTGGATTCACTGGGCCACCTCTTGGTGCCCTTATGCCTGGCGGCAGTCATGATCGGGCAAATGCAGCAACCGAGGCTTTACGAGGATCCTGGAAGCCGGGGGCTGAAGGGCTGGCTGAGGAGCTTCCTTCCGTCTGCAATAAAAGCCACCGGAAGGAGATGCTGAATCGGGACCAAGCACAGCAGAGGTGATCGGAGTCTCTCTAGCCAATCCTCTTGTCAGTCCTTTTTTTTTTTTTTTTAAATCGTGATCACGACTTCCTAGAGAGGGGAGGGCTGGGATGGCATGAACAGCGGGATGTGAGCAACTCTAGCAGACAGCCTGGGCTCCCCGCTCATAACTTCTTGGCCTACACACGTCAACAGTGTCCGACAGTGAGCACCGGTGATTCTCCACCTACGAGCTCTCTCTTGACCTACTCAGGATGCGCCAGAGTGTGGGGGCTTTCCGCCTTCAGGAGCAGCCCTCAGCAATGACAGACGGGAGTTGGACGGCTAGGACCCTTACTTCTCTGCTCCTGGGTGGGATATCCTGGTGCATACTGTTTCCCAGATGCCCCCAGTAGGACTGGGTTCCAGCTGCCCACAGTGGTCACCTGATCATTTAGCGCTCCTTGGACCACCACCCCTTCCTCCCATCTCCATCTTCCCTTGTGCTTCCGGGGACACCCAACTGCCACATAAGCCATTTGTACTCAAGCCCTTGTCTCAGGATCTGATTCCGCACGAACCTATATAAATCCTACCTTGGGGATCACTGATTCACGAAAACAACATCAGCATTATTTAATATCAAAACATAGATACGTGTCCATTAAAATTCCGAGTAATACAGAATTACTTTCTCATAGCGTATCAACCACTAGAGCCAACAACTCTCATCACGTGTTTTAGCCAAGATGCGCTAAAGGAAGATACGGAATTCCCCGGGTGGAAGGCTGGCTGCCAGTCTGTCTGCTCCGCTCAACCTCTTTCGCGGCTGCTATCATGTGACAGAAAGTAGTGTTGACCACAGTGGCCCGCAGAAGACACGCAGGTTGGAATGTCGGGAGTTTTGCCGTAGAGCCAGGCAGAGCACCGCAGCCTAGGTTCATGCAAACATCCAGGGGTCTCCAGGTGCCCTGAAGGAAATCGAGAGGGAACAGAGGGGTATAAAATTCAGCAGGCATTCAGAGGCCAGTGGGCGTGTTTTCACTTTAGGAAAGTGTGATAACCATCACTCTGTGCTCCAGGAATCTGTCACCAAACCCCTGTCCTGACTTCAGGGAAATGGAACGGAAAGGAAAGCCTTTGCTAATGGGTTCGATATTCGGAACACAGTTCTTACGGGTCTGTACTGTAGCGATCCCAAGTGCTGACAACTCATCAGAGCCTGAATTTCCAGAAAAATGGAAAATGTGTATGTGTGTGTGTGTGTGTGAGTGCACACGCGTGCACGCATGGGTGTGCATGCACATGTGTGTCCATCACACAGAGAGTGTCCTGCGTCTAAATGGACTGACACGGAAGGAGGTACAAGATAAGTGTCAATATGTGAGTGTTTATAAAAAGTGAGTTTTGTTAAAAAATAATTATTATTTCTATACACAAGGAAAGAGTGTGATATTGGCATAAGTGTTTTAGTTTTACTCTCTATATTTCAGAATGGTTTGAAAATGTTTTCATTTTTTTTAATGTTTGTTTTATTTTTGAGAGAGAGAGAGTGGGAGGGGGGAGGGCAGAGAGAGAGAAAGACAGGGGCTCCGAAGCCGGCTCTGTGCTGACAGCAGAGAGCCTCACACGGGGCTCGAACTCCCGAACCGCGAGATCATGACCTGAGCCGAAGTCAGACGCTTAACCGACTGAGCCACCCAGGCGCTCCTGAACTTTTTATACTAGGCTTGTACCAGAATCTCTGCTCCTTTTTTCTCCTGGAAGCTCCCTGAGAACAACAAAGACATCAAGGAACGGGAACATTTCGTAGTTGACGAAACGGACACATGTTCATTACTTCAAACTACAACTAGTGAGTGGTAGGGAGAACACACACAGTTAAAATGCTCCTAAGGGAAGATGCTGTGAGATGGCTCTTGTCTCTGAGGTTCCCGGGTGGGGTGGGCAAAACACAGAATTCTCAAGAATTTTCATGGGGTGCCTGGGGGGGCTCAGTCGGTTGAGCGTCGACTTCGGTTCAGGTCACGATCTCATGGCTTGCGGGGTTCAAGCCCCACGTTGGGCTCTGTGCTGACAGCTCAGAGCCTGGAGCCTGTTTAGGATTCTCTCTCTCCCTCGTTCTCTGCCCCTCTCCCACCTCAAGAAATGAACGTTAAAAATTAAAAAAAAAAAAAAGACAACTGCCAAACAACTAGCCAAACTAGCCAAACAACTGCGACACTCAGAGATTCCCTGTGACCAGAGAGACTTTCTGCCGGCTTGTGGCAGAAGCAAACGCAGGTGGAGGAGGGAAGTGTTTGGAGGCAGCAGACCCCAGGCTACTGGCTCCCCCCAGCTCAGCCCCGCAACCCTTCCATGAACTCCATCCTAGGGAGAGCAATGGTCACAAAGAAAACAAGCGAGCACATCTGGGTGGGGATCCTAGGAAAGGACACATCTCGGAAATACTCTAGAACAAAGTCGGTAAACATTGCTAGTGGAGCTCTACGTGAAAGAAAAGGTAGCATGTGCTATTTGAAGCGAGAGCTCTGACGAGAGATAACAGGGTTTGAGGAAGAAACGGCAGAACAATAGAAGGGGATGAGAAGTGGGTTGGCTAGGCTCAAGGGATACGTGGAAATGCAAAAGGAAAACATCTGGGAAATGATGGTAACACTGGAAGCAGTTAAAAAAAAAGAGAGAAAGAAAAAGAAGAAGAAAATGAAATTCAGAAACACCATCAGGAATATGCGAGACGGGATTGAGAAAATGGGGCAAACAAAAAAAGAATTTGGAAAGAATAAAATGTTTCAAAGAAATAGAAAACGATAAAATAGATCAGGAAAGCTATTCAAAAAGAAGATGGGAAAACTTGGATGCGTCTGGAGATTTCTCCCATGGATGCGAAGAGGGATTGATTAATGCCAGCTGCAAAGTTACCCCTCATGAAGTTAGGGGAGTTCAGTGAAACATTCTAGTTAAGAAAGGATTCCATCCAGACACCCCGTGTTAGTTATCTATTGATACATGACACAATGCTCCAAAACTCAATGGCTTAGAAAACCGAACATCTATTATCCCATGGTTTCTGTAGGACAGAGATCTAAGTGTGGCCTCAGTGGGGTCTCTGGCTCGGGATCACCCGCAAGGCAGCAACCGTGGGGTTGGTCTGAGCTGTGGTCATCTCAAGGGTGGGCTGGGGAGGACCCATTTCCAAGTTCACTCATGCAGCTGTTCACAGGATTCTGTTCCTTGAGGGCTGTTGGACTGAGCACCTTGGTTTTTCTCTGGCTATTGGCTGGAGGCTGTCCTCAGATCCTTGCCATGAGGCATTTCCATAAAGTTCCTCACAATAGGATAGCTGGCTTCCCTCTGAGTTAGAGGTCCAGATAAAACACAGGAGAGCCAACTGTTTGAATCTCAGGTAACAATGAATAATTTTCGGTGTATGTCTCAAATGTTGCATGAGACATACTTACACTAAATGATTATCCGTTGCTTGTCTGAAATTTAAATTTACCTGGGCATCTGCATTTTGACTTGCCAAATCTGGCAACCTTGCCCAGATGAGCCAGCAAGGGAGCTGGAGAGGACAAGAAAGGCGGAAAGCACGGTCTTTTTGTAACTTAACAGTGGAAGTGCTATCCCATCACTTTTATGATATCCTACCTGTTAGGAGCAAATCACCCAGTACAGCCCACTCCCAAGGGGAGAGGATTTCGCAAGGGCATGAACACCAGGGGAAAGGGATTGTTGTCAGGATCTTAGGGAGTCCCCAGTATATACCCTACACACACACGTAAACACACGAAAAGCAAATCATATACGTATACAGGTGTTGGTAAGACTTATCTATAGGAACACTCAAAGTTACAAAACAGTGTCTAGAAAATTCTCAGGGTAGTACGGGGCGGGGGCGGGTGGGTGGGAGGTGAGTTTGGGGAGTAACTGAAATTCAGATATAATGTTCCCAAAGGAAATACTGGCAAAATCTTCAAGAACTCAGGGTGTAAAAGTCCTAGAACATTTCCCAAAACAAACAACACCACCAGAAACAAAAGCTACATGTCTGTGAAAACCACAGCGTGTGCTTAGCCTTGAACATGTATAATAATGTAAGTCACCAAAGACTCGGGAGTTGGGATATAGGAAGAAAGTAGGGGAGGGGATCACATATGCGGGCTGACTTCCTGGTCTTTCGAGGCAGGCTAGAGAAGGATGTTGAAAGATAGAATAGAGGTGATACATCAAGTAACAGAACTACATGAACGTCATCTCATTCATAGGCTTAATCACATGGGAACCGTAGAAAATGATAGAACCAAGTCAAGTCAGGTGATGGAAGATTCGGGGTGAAGAGAGAGGAGGAAGGGGAGTGCACCAGGGTCTTTATCTTAAGCAGTGGGGGCCATTAGGTACCATTTACAGGTGGAAATTCAAGAAAATATAACAGACAGCTGCTACGAGAACAAAAACAAAGTGTTTAACTTTCCAATTACCAGAAGGGAAGGACAGTCAAAAATGGAAAACAGATACTACAGATGGAAAAGTTTTGTTTTCGTTTTGAAAGTATTGAGAATAGAAAGAATTTAAACAGAACAAAACAAAACAAAACAAGAGGGGCGCCTCGGTGGTTCAGTCGGTTAAGCTTGTGACTCTTGACTTCAACTCGAGTCATGATCTCGCGATTCATGGCGTTGAGCCCTGCATTGGGCTTGGTGCTGACAGCATAGCGCCTGCTTGGGATTCTCTCTCTCTCCCTCTCTCTCTGCCCCTCCCCTCTAATAAATACCGTGGACCAAAAAGTGTCTCCGGAGACTGTCTGATTAGAGTAGGGACTCCTTCCCCATTCTGTGCGTGGGGATGGAGGGAGGAACAGAAAAGGGGATCGTCAGAAGGGAGCACGGAGGAAGTGCTCAAGTCTCGCTTTCTCCGTGAGAAAAGGAAGAAGGCTAGGCAGACTGGCGGAATCATCCCCTTACCTTCAATGTGCATCGTTTTTCTTCTCTAGCCAAGCGGCTCAGCAGACAAGCCCGGGGTCCACGGGGATATTTCTGTTCCCACCTCCTGAGCCCAGCCCCGTGGAGCCACGCTGCCCCTTTGTGTTGTTTGGGACCATGATAGGGGCAGCATATTTATGATTCATGACGGCATCTAACGTAGGTCCGTGTATACTTGAACCCTATGTATGCCGAATCCGTGGAGTATACAATGCCAGATAGTCATAGTGCGGTCTACTTTCTCTCTCAGAGTATGTAAAAGTCCTTCCATCCATGCAGTCGACCAGACACTGTACAATGAACCCATGTGACAAAATAAGAATGCCTCCTTTTTTTTTTAATGTTTATTTATTTTTGAGAGAGAGAGAGAGAGAGAGACAGAACCTGAGCAGGGGAGGGGCAGAGAGAGAGGGAGACACAGAGTCCGAATCAGGCTCCAGGCTCCGAGCTGTCAGCACAGAGCCCGACGCGGGGCTCGCACCCACCAACCGTGAGATCGTGACCTGAGCCGAAGTCGGACGCTCAACCGACTGAGCCACCCAGGCGCCCCGGGAATGTCTAAGTTTTAACAGACAACAGGAAGAAATCAAGACCTAAACTTGAAAATGGCTCTCTCTCTTCTCGAAAGAAAATCTTCTCGAAAGAAAAGAAAATTACAATACCAAACTCCCCCCTCCCTAATTTCGCATGGATGCTTTAGCCAGGCCAAAGGGGCGCGCTTTGATTTCTTTTTGGCCACACGCTGAGTTTCCTCGGTCTTTGGCATTTCTAAACTTGCATTAACCCGATTCTGGGCTCTGACATGTCCTACTTTCCAAATGCACGAAAGGTCGGCATTCCTTCCTATGGGCTCCGTATCCCTTCCTTGTGGTAGCCGACTCCCCTGCTCACGGTGAGTCTGGTGGGGATGTCTTTCGAGTATCTTCACCCCTTCTACCGGAGGACTGAGCATGCCACCAAGACAGGCGATCAGTGACCACATTCCCACAACCCCCCCGGGTTGGTTTTGATCTGGACACAGGACCCGAGCAAGACCAATCAGAGCCCTTTGGGGTGGGTGGGGGGATTTACATGAACATCAGGATAAAAAACATGGCTTCTCTTCCAAGAGCGAGAGCTCTCCAGACAACGTAAGCTTGAGGCTTTAGCCATGGGAATTGCTGACCTGAGATGTCACGATGCCGCTGTCCCGTGAACAAAGCCTAACTGAAAATAAAAACAAGCAGAGACAAACAGCTGAGTGATGGTGAGTTTCCTTGCACTGCTTAGACCGGTTGAGCGGGTTTCTGACTCTTTTAATTCAAAAAGTTTTGAGTAGCCCAGGCAATGAGACTCCCGTTTTTTCTGTGGTGTAGGACATCTCCTCCCCCAACACACAGACGAGGTCTGACGGCTGCAGAAACAGCAGATCCACAACAGGGTGAGCCTGGATCCACAGCAGGGACTGTGTCGGACTGTGTCAACCCCAGGAGAGACCTGCCTTCCCCACACACACAACACCTCAGTGGAGCAGGACAGAAACCACCTCCCTAAATTCCACGAAAAAAATCTCTCCGTTTTGGGCCCAAACGAGGAGCCTGCGATTTCAGTGAGAGGTCTGGGACACTCCTCACCTGACTCCAGGCTTCTGCTTTCTTGATAAATCCAGTTACTGGGGACAGCTGCCACCAGCCCGAGCCTGGCCAGAGCTGTCTCCTAGAACTGGGACCTGAGTTTGCATCTCCCCGAGTAGCGCTTTGACCCCAAAGACTCCCCTTTGTGCATTTACCAACTTGGCTCCAGATCAGGCACGAAAACATTATTGATTCAGTGTCGGGTTTTGCTAATAATGGTGTTATTACGTCCAAGGCCCATCAATGCCTGGATATGCCTGCGATACCTGTATGTTAGGAACAACAGAAGAGTTACAATTAAAGTCGTCCTTACTTGATAGATGGCGAGCACTGGGTATGCCACGGAGGGGCTTGGTGGCAAAATTGATTAGGAAGTGCAGCATAAGGCCTCTTGCAAAGACTTCCTCACTCTCAGAATTTAACAGGATCAAGTCTCCAAAGCAGGCTCCAAACCACTCACCCAACTGTACGTACAGAGGAAGTAGGTAAGAAAGAGAAATTGTATCAGTCTGCCCTGCCCTGCTTGCTCTCCATGTAAATACCAGAAGAGATGGCTCATGAATGCTCAGCTTTTTAACTCATAGGGATTCTTCCTGGTAGCAACATTGGCCCTAATATTTCGCATTCATTTATCGATTCTTTACTAAGCACTTAATATGTATCAGGTGCTGTTCTGATAGGCATCGGGGATACAACAAGATGGGAAAAGTGATACCTGCTCACTGGGCTTACATAATTATGGGAGAAACAGGCTACAATCAAGTAGGCTAATAAAAAGATCATTAAAATGTGGAACGTGATTTAAAAGAAATTTACATGCACTGTGCTGGGGAGTAACCTGGGTTGTGGCTTGGGTGGTTCGTGAAGGCCTTCCAAAAGTGAGATTTGAGCTGGATCTGATGAATGAGAAGCCATCTGCTTGTGCAAGGAGCCAGGAGAGGCACATTAGAGCTGAAATATCATGTGCAAAGGCCCTGAGGAGGGGCGCCCGGGGGGCTCAGTCGGTTGAGCATCCGACTTCGGCTCAGGTCATGATCTCACGGTTTGTGGGTTCGAGCCCCGCGTCGGGCTCTGTGCTGACAGCTCAGAGCCTGGAGCCTGCTTTGGATTCTGTCTCTCTCTGTCCCTCCCCCGCTAGTGCTCTGTCTCTCAAAAGTAAATAAATGTTAAAAAAATTTTTTAAAGGTCCTGAGGTGACGAAGACCTCAGGACATTCTCAGAATAGCCAGTGGGAGTGTAGCATGGATGGTAAGAAGAAAGGGACTGTGAGTGAATTTGGAGGAAGAGTTAAAGCCAGAGCAGATGAGGCCATGAGGAATATGGTGAGGACTTCAGAGTTCATTCCAAGGCCGCTGGGAAGTCACTGGAAGGTATTAAGCAAGCAAGAGAGAGAGACAGATAATTTGATTTACCAAAGTTGAAGACAGTAACTATCCCGGACCCGGGCCCACTGGGAACTCTCTCTACCTGGTGTCTGGGATGTTCAGTCCTTTGCACGGGGCAGAAGCCTGGCTTCTGATTAAGAGTCCCTCAGGAGGAAAGCAGGTAACAGTGGCTCCAGCAGGCGATCTGCAGAAGCTTCGGTGAGTACAACCCGTCATCATGCATGAGGGGAGAAGAGGGTGTGCAAACCAAGCCAGGCTGGGGAGACCTCCAAAGGCTGGGTTGCTGGGGTCTTCCCCTTCTTTGATGTTCTGACACTAATGAGGAGTCACAGGTGAGAGGCAGAAGCAGACCCCGCTGCCATCCCTCTTATGGTTAAAGAGGACCAGAGACTGGCCCCAGTTAGGGAAAGACCGAACCGAGTTTCAAGGGGGCAATTGGCAGATTCCATCTGGGATGGGTGACAGATAACCAAGGACCTTCAACGTTGATTTTTGTGATTTGGGACTCAAGAAGAAGAGGTCCAGACAGCCAGGCTACATTAATTTAATGGCACGTACGTTCACGCTCACACACACATATGCACGTACACACGCGTCAATCACAGTCACGCCGCTGTTCCCACAACACCCCAGATCTTAAGGTTGCCGTGGAGGGCCCATCAACACGAGACCCACAGTGCTGGACCAGCTCACACGAGCAGCTTTAGAAAAATACGGATTTCCACCCATCTCCTCTCTTTTGGCCGTCTTCTCTTGTGTACTCTTTTTTTTTTAAATTTTTTTTTAACGTTTATTTATTTTTGAGAAGAGAGAGATCATGAGCGGGGGATGAGAGAGAAAGAGGGAGACACAATGTAAAACAGGCTCCAGTCTCCGAGCTGTCAGCACAGAGCCCGACGCGGGGCTCCAACTCACGAACTGTGAGATCACGACCTCACATGATAAGCCGAAGTCGGATGCTTAACCGACTGAGCCACCCAGGCGCCCCTAGATATCATTCAATTCTTATAGACACCGAATGGGTTTCTCTTGAGGTTCCAGGATGGAAGTTGGAACCGAAAAGACAAGATGCCGTACTTCTCCGTGTTTGGCTTCAGGAATGCTCTATTTTCTACCAGGCAAACATGACTCTAATTGATAGACATTATGTTGTTTGTCATGCAAATGTGATTTCACTTCGAAAGGGATTTTAAATTGATGACTGAATTCATTATTTTTTTTTAATCCTAAAAGCCTTACACTTACACACACACACACACACACGCACACACGCACGCACACAAATTTTCTTCATCCTCAAATACAGGCATTCTGCCAAACACTGATGGGCATGGCTGTTCTCCTTCGAAATTAATTAAAAACACTTATAATTACATAAATTTGATTTGCAGCAATACTTGCTCTAATGCCAGTATTAACTTTCATGGTCTGGCTCTTCCTTTTCCTTTCCTTTCCTTTCCTTTCCTTTCCTTTGGGCCTCGTTTTATGCTTTGAGGTTCTGGAGTGGCAGAAAAGCCAGGGTATCGATAGCCGACATTTGAGAAGCACCCGTTCTCTGTCAGGCACTGTTCTCAACACTTTGGATACATTGCTCAAACTAATCCTTACCGCTGTGTACCTAGCGGGCGTATACTGTATTATCTCTGTTTATGGATGAGGAAACTGAGGCACAGAGATGTTAACTCTCTTGAGGTCATGCAACCATCACTGGGCAGAGCTGAGATTCATACCCACCCCGCCTGGCCCCAGAGCCCATTTCTTGGCTAGTATTCAACACTGTGTCACAAAGCAGAAGTAAACACCTCCCCCCACCCCGTCCCCCTCGTCCCCCCGCAAGGAAGGCTGGAAAAGTAAGCAGAACTGAAAGATTTCTCTTTAACGTAAGCAGAAAACTGAAATTAGGATAACACGACGGGCTGCAGGGTAGAGGGAAGTTATTCTTGCTTATTGAAGGAAAATGCTTCCCCGGGCACGCGCATCCTCACCACAATGGCACACACCTCCTGAACTTTCCGTGTTCGGAGGTGTTTTAAAATCACAAGACTTGGAAACCAAGTAAGAACCAAATATATAATTAACCTCAAATTGGAAACGTAAGTGTCGTGGGCCAGGTGACGCCGTGCTGAGATGAAACCCGGAAGCCCAGTGTGACAACGGTCCCAACGGCCACAGGAAGGTCGTCTGGGGCACGCACATCTAGACCGCCGTGTGATCCCTGTGTCCTACGGGGTCCTCCGCGCTAGGGCTTCGGCGAGACCTTTGTTCACGCAGGGACCCAGGCAGCACACGGCCTCACTCGCTGGGAATGCCTCTGAGTTGTACAGGAGCACATTCAGTAGGCCACACAATAAAAGAAACTGCTTACGCGGGGCACTGAAATTGCGTTGTTCCTAAAAACAGGGAAACAAATGCAACAAAATGCGTTTTTCTCGGGGTCTCATCAGGGCTCATTTCACTGCGCTTGGCATACAGTTTTAACAAGCTTAGTTGTCAGGTTTCTCGAGCTATAGCAGATTGGAAGCCGCACGTTAAAAGACGGGAGAGATACGGCCGTAGGCGGGAAGAATAAAGCGATTGAGAAATGCCGGCTGAGGGCTGAGAGCGAGAGAGAGCAGGATCAATCACGGGGCTGTTTAGCATCAACCCAAACTGCCCCCAATACCACGGGTCCCAGTATAGAACAATACCATAGCTGACGCGCCCAGCAATGACTCAGACCCGCAAAGGAAAGCTTCAATGGTTTCCTTCACGCTCTGTAGGATGTCAGGAAATGTAAAATGCACTTGTCAAAGTTGTGCGTTGAAACCAATTCACGCTAAGAAGGGGTTCCGGTGCTTCAAGGGCAAGCCCCCTCAACTGGCCCATTTGGAACTGGGCAGTTCCTGAGACGTTGTGATTGGGATTTGTTACAATGATAACGTCTCGTCTGCGTGTGTTCTTTCTTCGATTGGAATGTACGGGCATTGAGAACAGGGACTGGGGACACATTTCTGGTCTTTGTGGTGCCCAAGATAGACGGCTCTTCGTGCCATCATCGTCGCCATAGTCACCGTGCGTTGTCCCAGGCTTCATGCTTAATGAGTCCTCGTGACATGTCTACGTGTGGTCCTGCCATTAGCCTTACCTTGTGGCTTTGTGATGTGCTCACTACGTTTCCCAGAATCCCCTTTGCAGGGTGCTTCTGGTTAGGGCGGGCCCTACGAGATATTTCTGGTACCAGATTCTGAGGGTGGCTGTGACACGGCTGCCATTTTGTTTTTGTACTCCCCCCACCTTGTTGGCCTGGGGCCGCAGCAATGAACTGGCTCCACCTTCCCCTGGACCCTCCTTCTTCTTCACCATCCCCTGGGCCAGGGGTGCGTTTGGCTGTGCGACGAAGGATGCCAGCCTCTCTCGTAGGACACCCACCTCTTTGAAGTGGGAGGCGGTGAGGACTGACACCAGTTTGGGTTGGCCCTGGCCTGCTCCTACTCGTGTCCATGGATTCCACGTTGTGCTTCTTCACCGCCTTGCAACCATCTGCCTGCCCCACAGATTTCAAGTACCAGCATCAGGCAGGGACATAAGAGCCTCCCCAGGGACTGTTGGACGGACACGGTCGACCAAGGCCGAATCCTTGACATACATATTCCAGCGTGGCCCTGCTTCTGGGATTGAATTCTAACTGACCTTTTACAGAAGAGGAGAGTGACTTCCAGAAAGGGTAAATAATTCGTCTGAGTCCTCAAGGCAAGCAAAGAGGTAGAACCAGGCTTAGAACTTAATCTGACTCTGGCACTCGCGTTCTTATTTGTTAGGTCATGTGGCCTCTTGAATACAAATTCACCAAGTGAATGAGTTCATATAAATATAATATCCGAAATGGTAAGAGCTGCCGAGTCAGGAAGTTGTTATTTTCCTGAGTACCTACTTGGTGCCCAGAGAGCCTGGACCTGGCGTGGGGCAAACCACTTGCTCCAGAACCTTCTTTGTGATCTATGACAATGGGTCCTTTTCATCCCACCCATGACCAAACAATCACCAAATCTGTAGATTTGGTAGATGTGTACCAAACAATCACCAAATCCAGGTAGAGCTGTAAGCATAGCTCTCTCCTCCTTTGAAAACACGTTTTAGAAGCATCTTTGCAGACATGACTGTTGGTAGGATATGTGAAGATCAAAGATAAACAGGCATAAATTAGCGTCAGAAAGGGCTGCGGGACAATGATTTTATTTTCCATTCAATGTGCTTCGGTTAGGGAAATACATGACTAGTCACTGCTACTTAAAGTAACAACAGAGAAGATTAATCCAGACACGCCCGTATCTTCTGAAGAGAGGCAGGCAATTTGCAGACACCAGTGTTGCTTAACTCTAAAAAAACAACCTGACATTTACTTCTTTTTAGGAGTTTTTTTTTTTTCCTTGCGTGACAAAGTCTTTACCTTTAAACGATTATCTGCACGCTGAGTAATAACATGTAACATGTTCTTGGATACTGTCCTCTAGTAATTTTGATTAAGAGAGATGAAAAGCAGCCCAAACGTTTAGAGTAGTATTCATTGTTTTAAAACGATGAAATTGGCCAGAAAGGGCTCTTTGAAGGCTGGCTGGCTGCTGGAAGCCGAGCTGTCCCAGCCTGAGTGGCAGGGCCCGGGCTGTGGACGGATTGGTGACTGCAGGGCGGCCCGCCGACAGGGAAGCTTCTCGTCCTCCCGCTTTTAGGTAATTTGGCCTTAAAACTACCGGGGGTATTGTCTGTTGGGGAATGGCCCTCAGCAGGCCCACCCAGAAAAGAACCATTAGGGAAGAAAATAAGGTTCCGCAAGAAATTGTGCGGCCTTACGTTTCGCCCTTGCCATCCTCTATGGAGACTCCTCTACTTACAGGAAGGATAGCCTCATGCCTTTGCCAGCAAGAGGGCCTGTAAAGGAGAGACATATGGATTTGAAAGCCCCACTCCAGCAACTAAGGAGTGTACCTCTGGGCACAGGTGACTTCAACCCCTAGGCCCACCTGGCCCCCTGGAGGCATTCCAGATGATGACCGAACCTAGTCCGTTAAGCTACAGAATGGTTCATTGGTTCCTAGGTGCGTTGTCTCTCTCAGGATGTATGAGGCACGGGTTTCTAAGGCCTTTTCAGCCCCTTTCTGGCACCTCGGACCGAGGCAAACACATTGTTCTTCTGGCCTCATGTGGTTAGGAGGTCATGTCCCTGTCACTGTTCCACTTGAGGTGTTGAGAAATGGAGGGCCTCTCACGAGAACAGCAAAGCAAATGCTTTGTAGATTATAGATAAACGCAGATGCGTAATGGAATAATGTAAGAAATTAATCTATAATCAAAGGGTAGGCGGGCAAGTTAGGGGAAAATCGCCATGTTACTTCTTAAAGGTCGTTTATACATAGGAACATTTTCAAAATCAGGTAATGTTAGAAAAACATCGTTGACGTATGCTGCAAGGAAATCACTAGCATATGTAATGCCACATTTACTGTAATAAATCGGCCAGTTCAACCCACTGCCGTTGTCTGTGTCCATTTTTATGTTAGTTTTAGTTTTTTAGTTTTTACAGTTTTACAGTTTTTTACAGTTTACAGTTTTTATGATTTTAGTTTTTATTTTATTTTCACCGATGTTTTTTTTTAATACATCGAAGAAAGAAAACATGTGGATATGTATGTTGCCTGAGCTAGAAGGCAGAGGAAAATGGACAACGTCTACACTATTGTTTCTAAGAAACACGAGGTACAAGGGGAATATCGTTGCGTAAGCTCTAAGTTCACACAAAGAAGCTAGGTTTGCTATTCTCCAAAAAGTGAAGGGCCCCGTGACGCAATATACAGAAATAATTTAACGCCTTTTCACAAGAATGTGAGTCAAGCTTTGCTGAAGTTTCTGGTTCGACGAAGGCATTTAAAATATTATTTATTTATTTATTTATTTATTTTTAGTGTTAATTTGTTTTTGAGAGAGAGTGACAGTGGAGGAGAGGCAGAGAGAGAGAGAATCTGAAGCAGACTTCAGGCTCTGAGCTGTCAGCACAGAGCCCAACGTGGGGCTCGAACCCACGAACTGTGAGATCATGACCTGAGCTGTAGTCGAGAGAGAAAGAGAGAGAGAGAGAGAATCTGAAGCGGGCTTCAGGCTCTGAGCTGTCAGCACAGAGCCCACCGTGGGGCTCCAACCCACGAACTGTGAGATCATGACCTGAGCTGTAGTCGGATGCTTAACCGACTGAGCCACCCAGGCGACCCTCCACCTTTTTTTCATAATTTTTTAAATGTGTAGTTACTTTTGAGAGAGTGAGAGAGAGCGAATAGATTCTTCACTCTTGACCAAAAACAGCGAGGGGGCACCTCTACCATCCATCACAGTATTTATAGGGTTGGCTCCGTGTGGATTTGGCTATTGCAAAAACAGAACAAAACAAATCTGCACGTAAATGATAACAGGTGTTATCCTTAATGATATTCCAAGGAATATGCCACAGAATCTGAAGGCAATCCCAAAGAACATTCCAGATGCATTTTAAACAATGGTGACATTATAAGAATAAATGCACAGCCTTATGCATGAGCCGAAGTTGGATGCTTAACCAACTGAGCCACCCAGGCACCCCTGTTTTTTATTTATTTTTGAGAGAGAGAGAGAGAGAGAGAGCGCATGAGCGGGGAAGGGGCAGAGAGAAAGCAAGATGGAAGACCCCAAGCAGTCTGTGCAGTGACAACAGAGAGCTCAATGCAGGGGACATGGGGCTCAAACTCACGAACCGTGAGATTATGACCTGAACTGAAGTCGGAGGCTCAACCGACTGAGCCACCCGGGCGCCCTTCTATGAAGGCGTTTTAAATGCCCATCCACGCTCAGAACTGGTCCTTCCGTGCCTACCGGTGTGGTAGTTTTTGTGCATTTGTGGCTGGATGTCAGAGACAAAGGCCAAGAGGTTATCCAGAATTTCATCCCTGTTCTGCTGGAAGTAGCTTTGCAGGATGGCCATCTTCTCCTGGGTCTTGTCCACCAGTGCCACAGCTGCCCTGGAATCCCTGAGCTGCTGCTTCCTTGGCCTTGAACTACTCTCTTTGCAGAGGGTTTTTTTCAATTTCATCCTGAGCTTCTTCTTGGGTCTGTTTCGGCTTCTGGGGCCTCGGAAACCTTCTCAGAGGCCCGCTTTCTGGCCCAGATGCCCTGCAACTAACTGGCTGGCCACGGTGGTGGCGACTCTGAGGCCGAGGGGAGTCTAGGATTTTTCCAGATGGAGAGGAATCTCCCTCATCCTGCTATGCAGATTCCGAATGTGAGGGCAAATGCTCTCATCTGAAAGTCAGAAGATCTGGGGTCTGATCTCGGATGTATTGCTAACAGCTGTGCAACCTTAGCAAACCTTGTGCAACCTTGGGCCTCGGTTGGCACATCTGTGAAGGGAAGTGTCTCTAAATGACTTCCACAGGTTATTAGCATCCGCCACCCAGGTATAGGACAATCAAACGAGAAGTTACAGTTTCATAACATATATGTTCCTCGCAGGATGTACGTAAAAATCTGAAACAATGTGATCACGTGTAAATCCAATCCCAAGGTGCTCCTCCACCAGCTTTGCAAGACTCCCTTCTGGAAAACCAAATGAGATCCTATCTGATTAGTTCTCAAAGCTCAAGGAAGGCTCAGGAAACAGGAGGGACATCTACGACCGCAACAGGAAGGTAAGATGTCAGTCCTTTTGAGACGGTCCCTGGAATCACACTAGTGGTTTCTTCTTGTTGAGCTAATATGTGTCGGGACCATGGCTCCTGGGAAGTTACCAGAAAAGAATTATGAGGCATCATAGCTATCTTTGAGGAGCTTATGATCATGTGGAACGTGGACTGATGAAACAGGATGCCAGAGTTAGGAGAGCCTCAGACATTGTCCAAATCGGTGGCTCTCAGATTTGGCCTCTATCAGAATCGCCCAGATGGGGGCGCCTGGGCGGCGCAGTCGGTTAAGTGTCCGACTTCAGCTCAGGTCACGATCTCGCGGTCCGTGAGTTAGAGCCCCGCGTCGGGCTCTGGGCTGATGGCTCGGAGCCTGGAGCCTGCTTCCGATTCTGTGTCTCCCTCTCTCTCTGCCCCTCCCCCGTTCATGCTCTGTTTCTCTCTGTCCCAAAAATAAATAAACGTTGAAAAAAAAAAAAAAAAAAAAAAAAAAAAAGAATCGCCCAGATGTTCTGCTAAAAACACAGCTTTCTAGGGCGCTTTTAAGAGCTTGGGGATAGTCTCAAACTACGGCGAAGTTTTTCATCAATCCAGAAACATTCACAGAGTACTTCCTCCACGCGAAGCCCTAGGGAAGGATTAGATGAGGTTGGGAAAAAGACGGACTCTGCCTCTATCTTTACGGGGTTCACATTCTCACGGGGAGAAAAATGAATATGTTTTACACTGTCCTTGACCTTTTATTTCTCTCTCGCTGAACATACTGCATTTTTTTTTTTTTTTTTTTTTTTTGTCTGTATGCTTTACCATCTTAACATTCAATTCCTCTCAACATTTTGGCCTTATCTTCCCTGGAAGATTCAGGCTGTGTAACGTGAGGGCCCTCCTTTACTGATTCAGCAACTACGTATTAAAATATATTGAGATTCACTCAGGAGTGAGGCAGGAGTATAAGGTAAGAGCTCTGGAGGAATCCTTCAAGGTGGCAGGTGAGGTGAATGACCAAATTGTGATGTCTTAAATAAGCATGCCCCGAATTCTCTGACATGTCCCACAGCAAGAGGTGGGGTTCTGCATCCTCTCCCCCTTGAATTTTGACATGCGTGTGACAGCTTTGGCCAAAAGTGTATACGTAGCAGGAGAGTTGTTCACGGTCATCCAAAGTTGGGTTCTCAAAATCAACACAACCACCTTGTTGACTGGAACATTCGTGCTGGAAACCACGAGTCCCACGTAAGAAGTCTGACTGCCCTGAGGTTGCCATATTGGGGGGAGGTCCAGGCTATGTGTGAAACACGTGGGCACAGGGGTCTCCCAGCGGAGATCCTGGTTCGTAGGCAACATCCACCGCGGGACATGTAAGTGAAGACAGTTCCAGATGGTTCCAGCCCTCAGCCGTTATGTCTTCCCAGCCAAGTTTCCAGACATCTCAGAATGAAGACAAGCCATTCCGCTAGGGGACTAGACCCACTGACTCTGTGAGTATAACATGTCTTAGGCCACTACATTCTGGATAGTTTATCATGCGGTAATTGAAACGAAAACACACAACCATGCCTGTTTTCGTTGATCTTCATCCTTGTAAACTACAATCAGTGCTTTTCCCATGTCTTTTCCAAATCTCTATCCCAATCCTTTTCAACGTCCTATAACCTGCTATCCTATCTCTTCTCTTCTCTCTTCCCCCTCTTGCTCTCTCTTTTTTTTTTTTTTCCTCTCTCTCTCTTTCTCCAACCAGCCTCATCTTCAAATATACCTAGTTCTCCATCAACTTTGTTAGACACCCTGTCACCTCTTTCAGCCTTTGCCAGACCTGGCAGTGACCATGCCACGGAAACAAAAACACAGTAAATGACGTTACAATTTTCACACTTATAAGGGTCTACCCATGGGGAAAAGATTTCCAAGCCCCAGTGTGTGACTCGCTTGTTTCCAAATTATTTGTAAAACCACTTTTATAGTCCCAGGGAGAAATGATCCTGCGCTGTTCATCAAACAAATGATCACAAGGTAATTTAGAGGCCCTATGATTCTTACTTAACTTTCAATATTCTGTATGGGAAAATTAAAATGAATGCTCCCTCATGAGGCGGGGAATGTGAATGATAACTCTTATTCTTAGTTAACATGCTTTCAATTCTGCACTCAGATTAAACCTATATAATGATCTAATATCATTCAGACGCCCGTATTTTTCCCTTTGCTTTCTAAGCATACAATGCTTGCTACCTTAGCACTCATCAGAAGAGGAGAAAACTTACATTAAAACAAGACCACCTTGGGGTGTCTGGGTGGGTCAGTTAAATGACCCAACTTCAGCTCGGGTCATGACCTCACAGTTAGTGAGTTTGGCCCCGCGTTAGGCTCTGCACTGACAGCTCGGAGCCCAGAGCCTGCTTCGGATTCTGTGTCTCCCTCTCTCTCTGCCCCTCCCCCTGCTCACACTCTGTCTTTATCTCAAAAATGAATAAACATTAAAAAAAAAAAAAAAAGACCACTTCTAGAAGCTTGCTAGCATGCTAGCTGGGACCTGACACCCTACAGCTACCGCCGGCCAGTCAGTAAAGGAACCCACGATTAAGAGGAAGGTAGAATTCAGCATCAGCACATGTCAAGGTCATGATGCAGTGAGAGAGACGAGGTGGGAGAAATACTGACTTGCATTCACTTCGTTGGAGTCGGGGTAGAATAGAGAGAGGGGACCCCAAGAGTTCTGGAAGAAGACGGCTACCCAAGAACCATAATCCCATGAGAAGATGTGCATGGCCACAATGGCTGAGATCCCTCTCCTCCCCAGATACACAATGCTAGTGGCCACAGACTGACCAGGATCGATTTCAAGAGGCAACAGAAATCACTCCAACACTCCAACATTGGCAGTTGGGTAACAGGAGAAAATAAAACCCCAGAAGAGCTGAAAAGGTCAAATGACTAAAAAAAAAAAAAAAAAAAAAAAGCAATGTCTGCAACAGGTAAAAGTTGAAAAAAATTCATTAGCTCCTAGGGATGTAGAATCCTTGGTCTTGCTGGCCTATAAACCCACGAGGGTGTAAATATGTCCATTATTTGGGCCATGGTATGGGTTTCACGGGTGTATATTGGCCAAAGTTGTCAAACTATACACTTTAAGGAAGTGCAGTTTGTCATATAACAACTGTACCTCGGTAAAGCTGTGAAAAAAAGAAAGAAAAAGGCCACAGGTTCAAACTAACAAAAAAAAAAGTAACTTCTTTTGCTTACTGGAGGCATTTTCTGCATCTAAGGGTATAAATGCACATTCGAGATAGCTCCTGAGTGTACCACTCAGCTCTAGGGAAAGCTAGAGTATAACTTATTTTATTTACTTACTATTATTATTATTTTTTTGAGAGACAGAGCCGCAGGCCACGGAGGGGCAGAGAGAGAGAGGGGGAGACACAGAATGGGAAGCAGGCTCCAGGCTCCGAGCTGTCTGCACAGAGCCCGACGCGGGCCTCAAACCCACAAACGCTGAGATCATGACCTGAGCTGAAGTCAGATGCTCAAACAACTGAGCCACCCCAGGCGCCCCTAAAACCAGAATATAATTAGCACCCAGGCGCATCTCAATCTTTCTTCCAAAACCATTAGATAGGATTTTCTTAGAGGAAAGAAATTTTCCCGGCTCTTGACATCTGGTTGAAATATCGAAAATAAGGTACGCCTAACACAGAGGGCTTGGCATATTCAATTCTCCATGTCTGTCAGGAGAGAAAGACAGGCACCTCACTGCACAGTGTGATTTATAGCAATGAGAACATGAGAAAGCGTGTTTTCTTCTTTTGCAAGCTGAAGGACTCTTCTAATTAACAGAGAACGGGTCTTGTTTTTGCTGCGTTGGGGACGGGAGGGGGATGTTTGCAAACACCCGTGTACCCGTGAGGAATGGAAGACAGTGGAGTTGTAGCTCGAACGTGTGGTTTCACAAGCCAGAAGGACCGTCACAGACAAGGACGTCACATGGCGTCGAAAAGCGTGCGGACGAGAACTGCAGTTCCCACATTCTGTCAAAATGGAGCATCCAAGCAGACCACCGTGCTCTTTATCAAACTAAAGATGAAGAAAGTACCTGAAGCTTGAAAATGCTGTTTTGTTTGTTGTTGTTGTTCTTGCTTTCTGTTTTTGTTTTTGTTTTGGTGTGTATGCCTCCTGACTCGATGGGTTCATTTACAAGCACTTACTGAACTGTCTGTCAGATGTCAAGGACGCAGACAGGATAATAGGGGTATATTGAACACTTCCTTGACAACTTGGAACTCATAACCTACCTGGGGGAAACGAAAGAATAAGCAATTTAAACACAACTTACCAATGGCGGGAATAGAGATGCTTCTAAGGCATCATGGGAGACGAAACTCTAGCTGGAGAAATCTAAAAGTGCTTGGCGCGGAAGACGACCAGTGACTTAGGTATTCAAGGAGGAGTTGGAAGTGGAAGCATAAGTAAGATATGCTGATATGTTCCAGGCACCGGAAAGAGTGAACACATGAAGGGTTGTGTGTGGGTCCTGTGTACGTGTGGATGAACTCTTGGCAAATGAGAATCTGATCAATGCTAGGGAATTATGGGTGTCAGGTATGAGACTACTGGTGGCAGCTATGGAAGGTGGGAAGTCTCCTGTTGACGTGGAGGGTAACAGCGCAGAAAGAACAAATGGGGAGTTTTAAGGACATCCACGTGGTACACCAGGGCATGGGCAGCTAAACCAAACAGTGGGCTGGAGACTGTGGCAAATGCCCCAATATCCCACAGAACAGAATGCCTCATCCAGGTGTGACGGACTGGGGATGGGACCATTTGCCAGCCAGGGGCCCAAGCCAGTGGCTTTACCTAGAAAAGACACTGTCCCGTCATGAAGTTAACCTTCTGATATTGTCCATAGCTCTAGGTCCCTCTCAAGTCCTCAGGCTACCCTTAAGCTTAAGACCTCGATGAGATGATTCCAGAAGGATCTACTCAATCCAGTTTGGTGAACAAATTCCAGACACAGATAGAAGCTTTATTGTTCAAAGATGAAAAGGGGTGCCTGGGTGGCTCAGTCGGTTGAGCGTCCGACTTCAGCTCAGGTCATGATCTCGCAGTTTGTGAGTTCGAGCCCCGCCTCGGGCTCTGTGTTGACAGCTCAGAGCCTGGAGCCTGGAGCCTGCTTCGGATTCTGTGTCTCCTTCTCTCTCTGCCCCTCCCCCACTTGTGCTCTGTATCTCAAAAGTACATAAATGTAAAAAAAAAAAAAAAAAAAAGATGAAAAAGTAGAAACGAGATAATAAGGGACCTCTGAAAAGATCCTAAACACAGATGGATGGTATAATACTTATGAAGCAAGAGGGGAACATTTAAAAAAAAAAAAGATTTACTGCATACATTTTAGACATTGTCTTGTATCATCAACAATATGAAAACAAAAGACAACACAGTGAGATCAAAAGGCAGCTGCTAAGGAGTTATAAAAAGGGAACTAGATGAGATAAGCAGAGAATGTTAGTATTAAATGTGTGAAAAGAGATTTTTTTAAATGCATAAAAAAGTAAAAGAATCAACAGAACAAAAAAAAAATCCCATCAGCAATGTGGAAGACAATTTTGAGGAATTCACCCAAAATCAGGAAGGAAAAATAAAATAAAATCAAGAAAGGGGCAATGCTAAAAATAGAAAATAGAAAGGAGAGATCCAAAGTACAGATAAAGCGTGTGTTTGATGGTGGGGCGGGGGGGAGAATGAGGCAAATTTGAGCAGAAGCAAACACCAATGATTTAACAAAAGAAAAATCTCCTTAAACTGATGCATCTGAGCCACAGATGCAAAGGCTTCAATGACCAGTAGAGTCCCTTCTAGATACAGATGCATCTTGAACTTGAGTGGGTGATATCCCAGAAAAGACTACGAACTAGCTCTTGGATCGTTTTTATTAAAGCACTGTAAGTGCTCTCTCGTTCCTAGGGTGTTGTTGGTTCTTATACTTGAGTGAAGGCTTGGGATCTTTTCCTCTTATAATCCTTAATGTTCTTCAAGGAGTTCCTATCATGCGAAGGGTAAGAGCTATTTCCTCAGGCCCTCCAAGGGTTTCTGCACACAAGTGTGGGGATAGAAGCGGAGACCTTCATCCAGTGTGACAGTTTGTTGAAATACACAACATGGCTGGCATGAGTGGGTTTTTCGTGGAGACCTGAAAAGAGCTGAAGGGTATGATTACGGGGATGGGGATGAAGTCACTGAACTCAGAGCCCAGCCAGGACCTGCAGAAGCCACTTCGGGAGGAGAGTAAAATTAACTGGTGTCCAAGGCAATGGCATTTGCGCTTCCAATGGCAGTGGGTCCCCAAGTGACAGCTGCTTGTACCTTGTTTCCTCGCTGAGTAGGCTCACCTGGGTTCTCTACAGCTCTCTTCACATGGTCTTTCATTCTTGAGGGTGACAGCCACTGAGATGGGGCCGGGGACAGAACAGACATGTAATGGGGCTTAACGTCTGGTGTTGAAGATAGATATTAATCGAATCATCACGGTGTAAAGTTTATAATTACAAATTGACGTGAGTAGACAGCAAAGGAATCCATGAGGGACAAGGGGGTCAGAGAAGGTCTTCATGAAAGAATGATACTAGAGTTGAGACCAGAGTGGGGCAGCATGCTGGGAAGTTTGGGCGTTTGGGGTTCATCACAAGATCAGTGGGAAGCCACTGGACATTTCTAAGCGGAGACTGGAAAGAATGACTCTGCACTGTGGAGAAAAGGTTGGAGGGCTCTGAGTAGATGTGGCGAGACTAATTAGGAGTCCAGCCAAGAGTGATGATGGCTCGCATCCCGGTAATGGCAGTGGAGATGGGAAGACGTGATCAGGGTACTTAGGAGCTAAAACTGGCGAGGTGTGGGACTAGATCCGGCGTGAGGCATGAGGGAGGAAGAGGTTTCCTGAGTTTCTGGCCAGCTCCATGAGTCTCATTTCCATTTAGAGGGTCAAAGTAAGCAAGTCAGCAAGTCAGATGGAGAAAGGGAACCCTTACGAGCTGCAGTTTTGCTCTTTCTCTGAATAGCCTACTTCCCAGCCCCTGAACGACATCCCCCAACTCCTGTCATTCATTAAAGATAAGAGGACAGAATCTCCTTCCTGGAAATTCCTCAGAAGTCTGGCTAACTAGAGAGCGACCCTCGTTCTGTGCAGGCGAAGCTCAGATTGTGGTGGTTTGAAGGCCAGCCCACACCCTCTGGGAGGCTACAGATGTTTGCTTATAAGTACCTTCCTTTAGCCTGTTAACTGCGTAATTGCCCTCTGGAAGATGGTCCAGCAGGGAAACGGAAGCCAGTATGCAAGTCTCTTTGTCTCCTTTCTAAGGCCATTAAAGCCCCCACTCTGGCCACTGGAGGAAAGCAGAACTGTGCTAGCTCTGTTCCCTAAAGTTTCTACCATGGACCCTCACAGGACATTCTGCAACTTGGTGATGCAGATGAGAAGACATCAGGTGCCGAGAGTTGACCCCATTAATCATGCCCTCCTTCCTGAAACATCTCCTTTCCTTGGCTTCTGGGAGCCATTTCTCCGCTGCTTCTCCTCCTATATCATCGGCTGCTCTTTCTAAATCTCTGCTGATTCCCATGCTTCTTCTTAACCTTTAGAATTTGAAGTTTCCTAAGGCTAAGTCGTTGGACTGCTTTTATGCTCCCTTCACCCTCACTCATTCCCTGGTGATTCCAGCCAGTCCTATGGCTTTACACAGTACTTATACCCTGACGGGTTCCTGGTCCGCATCTCAAGCCTCAGTATCTCCCTTAGCTGTCCAGATGCTTCCTTCCCACATCTCTATTTTTTATATGAAGCCTAATGTTTAAATCTGAATGCTTGATGGGGTGCCTGAGTGGCTCAGTCGGTTGGGCATCCAACTTTGGCTCAGGTCATGATCTCACGGTCCGTGGGTTCGAGCCCTGCCTCGGGCTCTGTGCTGATGGCTCAGAGACTGGAGCCTGCTTCAGATTCTGTGTTTCCCTCTCTCTGCTCCTCCCCCACTTGTGCCCTGTCTCTCAAAAATGAATAAATGTTAAAAAAATTAAAAAAAACATATGAACACTTGAGGTCCTGCCCTCCCTCATTCATTGTTCCTCCATAGACTCCCCACCTCAGTTCATAACACCGCTCATCCACTTTTACTGACACCAAAAGCATCCTCACCCTCTAAGTATACAAGCAATGACTATCAGCCCTACCTTCGAGGTATATCTTGAATCCAGTCACTTGTCTCCGGATATCCACCAGCACCATTCTGTCCACACTACCATTATCTTTCTTGGACGTCTGCCTTGGCTTCCTAAGTAGACTCTCTGTTTCTGTATGTTCTCCGTTCGTCACCCAGAAGTCAGAGTGATCCAAGTAAAACATGAACCAGAGTATGCCACCCCTTGTTCTTCCCTCTCCAGGGGGTCTCATCCTACTTAGATCAATTGCAAAGTCTGACTGTGACCTAGGACGCCCTTGGCCCACCTCTCCAGCCTTACCTCCAGCCCGTCTCCCATCACTCACCAGGCTCAGCCACCCTGGCCTCCTCGATATTCCATGTACACATCAAACACCTTCCAGCCATGTGGTGCTTCTTCGTCCCGTAGGGCATGGCTGCCTTATTGCTTCATTCAGGTGTCTGCTTCAACCTCACTTCTTCAAAGAGACCTCCTTGGTAATTTTTTTAAAAATACCCAGCCCCTACCACTCTTTATGACCTCACTCTGCTGTATATTTCTCTAGAGCATGTATCGCTATCTGACGTAAGGACTCTACATCTTTGTTAGTTTCTTCTATAAAACTATAAGATCAGGCAGTCAGGGACTATGCCCACCTATTTGCTGCAGTATCTCCAGTGCCTGGTAGGGTGTCCACTCGTGGTAGGTGCTCAATAAACATGTGCTGAATAGTTGAATGAATGGACGGATGAATGCCTACCTCTATTTTCAGAAGGTTAAGGAGAAAACACCCATGGGATCCAAAGAGCATACACAGGAAAACAGTGGCCGTCTGAGGGTGTTACATGAGTTTTGGAACAAGTTGAGGAATATTAGGGGGAGGTAGACTGGAGATGGGGGAAAACAAGCTGCAATTAAAAAAAAAAAGACTTACGGTGCTTTGTTGAAAGGAAGGAGGACAAAACAAAATCAATGTGTAAGGGTAGTAAGCTTAAATATTTCCTGAGACTGTAGAAACCCTGGAGTGGGAATATATATAATATATTATATACACATAATATAAACAGGAGAAGGACATTCTAAAAGGGTCAAATGCATTATGGAAAAGCAGAGGGAGAGCAAAGAGGCGGAAAAGAATAAAAATATGACTCTGATGTGTTTACAAAAAGCCATGATGTCCTTAACTGAATGTTTGTGTAAATGGTTTTGTTTTTCCTGGCGGTGGGAAAGGAAGTGCAAATACTGTATAGACACTATGGAAATTCATTTTACAGTTTTTGAAAGATATCGTCATGACGAGAATACAAAGCTACACTGCTGGGACGTGAGAGTTAACTTCAAAGAGCCCGCTCAGAATGCCAAGTGGCCCCGAATCCAGAGCAGCGAGAAGACCCGGGACGCCGGTTGCTGGATAGGTGAGGTAGCTCGAGAGCGCTCAGAGCAGGTCTATCTTCCAACAGAAATATATTTCCCATGCCAGCTCGCCTCTCCAGAAGCCATCCCTTTGGCAATAGTGATTGTGAGCCACGCAGGTGAGCAGGTGTAGACAGGTAGAGGTGGAGATGTGACTCAGAGAGTGTCTAAACAAAGACAGGCTTCCCGAACAACCAGCAGATGACAGCAATGACAACTTCTGCCAGAAGGATGGCTTCTGCCATCTTTAACTTACCCCCCGCCCCCCCGGATAATAGGAGAACCCATCTTTCCTGACTTCTCCCTCAAGTTTTGGCCCTGAACTCTGGAAGGCCTGCTGGAAAGGTGTCTCGAGAGCTCCACGGCAGTGGTGAGCACACTTTGCAGAGCTTCTTGGAGGCCAGCTCTGAAATCCTGCAATGCCAAAGTCAGTGGTCCATCTATGTATCTTTAAACTGATCTGGAGACAGAGTCGAGCCAGAAGCACCAGTCCTGATGCTTTTCCATGCTGGAGGGAAAGAACCACCTTTTCACCCAACGAAGGACACTGCCTACCAGGTTGGGACAACCAGAGAAGGCCCAGCCTCAGTCACCTGTTGGCACTTTCCTCCTCCTGGTGCCACAGAAGGAGTGTCCTGAGCAGACATGGGGTGAAGAAATCTCTCCAGTGCTACAAAAACAGCCACTCTTAGACTAAAAGGACAGCTTATATTCCAGTTGCAAAGTTTGGATGGTTCTTTTAGATGCCTGGGGCAGGTGAGAGGAAGGATCAGGTTGATATCTGCTCCTTTCTCTCAAATATCTCAGCAATTTCGAACCTGTATCAGTCAGAAGAGGTTACATCATGCTGCAGTAACAAAAGACTCTCCAAATCTCACGAGGTTCAAACGATAAAAGTATATTTCTTGCTCATGCTGTGTGCCCACAATGACGGAAGGGGCTCAACTCCTTGGAGCCATACAGAAACTCAGATTTATGGAGGAGCCACTATATCCAATGTTCTGAGTGGCCGTGTCAGAAAGAAAGGCGATCTGGAGACAACCTCGTATCAGCAACTAAACATTCCAGTCTCAAAGTGACACTTGTCACATCTGGTCACACTGCATTGGTCAGAACTAGTGATTTAGACACATCCAATCACAGAGGAGCCAGGAAGTGCGAACTTACCCTGCTCCAGAAACAAGGAGAACAAGAAATGCCCGGCAAACTGCACTAATGGTGACCACAGAGTATATGTGGTAAGGAAGCCAGTTCCAGGAAAAAAGACCACCCCTAGCTTCAAGCTCAGAAACAGCCCCTTACCCTTTGCTACTTCAAACCAGGAGCAGGGCACAGTGATGATCCCAGCGGGAGGGTCAAGAGAGGAAGTGGTGGCCAGAGGGTGTTCTGCAAGAGAGACTTTGTGACCCTCTAGCGACATTTATTGAACAGCAACATTTACTATGACGGATGGCTGCTGGAAGCATGACATTTAAATGTTTATTGATCCCCTCGTAAGCTGGACAGGCCCCAGGAGATGCTCATAACTGGGCACAGAGCCAGGCTGCCCAGCTGCACCGTACAAAGCGGGGCTGACAGATGCCCCGGAATCCAGCTCACTCAGGGCACATCTGCCTCACCCATGGGGGACACATATGAAGCCTTAAAGTTCAATTCTCCCTTCATAAAGGCCAGGCTGCATCTGCCCGCAAGGGTGAGCCCTGCAACTAGCTTGCTCTTCTCTTGTTTTTTCTTCCAGTTCACACTGAGGACTTCTTGTCTCGCTCACTCTTCAGACGTGTGATGACTGTCAGTGGTTAACAGGTACGGAGCCTTCTATCCAGTCTCTCCCGGGCACGTTTGTACGTGCCAGCTGCAGGGCCCCTCCTCACTCCCATCTCCCCTTGGGGCCTCCAGGGAACCAGAATCTCAATCCCAGCAGATGCTGCGTATGGAATTCTCCTTTCTTTCTAAGTGCTGCCAAACACAGAGGGGAGCTGAAGAGTGAGGCCACGGCTAAGCAGGCACAGGGGAGGATGGGGTTCTGAGGCTGTGCTGGCTTTGGGTTGGGGGGCACCAGGAGCTCTGCAGAACATGGGCTGCGGTGAGAAGGGCCGTTTGAGATCTGGTCTGAGTCAGGAGCATGAGATCCCTGGGAGGAGAGGCTGTGACAGGGCTAGGGCAGCACAAGGACTCAGAAGAGGCTTTGAAAGGCACTCCAACAGGTTAGACCCCTGGGCACCATGACTGGCCATACCTAACTGCCTTGCACGAGGGAAATGGATAGAGGGTAGCTGTGTGCCTTGCCCAAGCTAATGTACACAGTCATAGACAGACTAGGGGCAAGATCTGGGGATCCTGGCCCTGCGCCCTTTGCAGTGGGAGGGGACTATGGACTCCAGGCAGCCAAGGTATGGCCAAGTCGTCCCTGGACGTGTCAGCAGAGAAACACCAAGAGGCACCCAGGTCATCGCTCAAATCCTTGGGGATTCTGGAGAAGAAGCGTCCCAGTGCCTCAGAGGGCCAGGAGTGAACAGAGGTAGAACGCAAGTTATTCTTTCCAGATGAGTAATCCTACCTTGGTTTATCATTCAGGCTCTTGAGTGGGCTTCGGCTGAAATGGGGCTTTAACTGGTGGTGTTAAGATTGACGATACATAGTTCAGTCCTCATTTCTCGCCTTGAAAAGATTTCCTTTCAATACTGTATGTGAAAGGGTTCTTTGAGTTGTAAGTGACACACACAAGTTCAATTGGATTAGGGAGGAAGCAAAGTGGATTACTGGCCAAATAACTGAGAAATCCAGGATGTAGTTTGATTGGGGTATGAACTCAACCACTGGCATCAGGAGTCTCTCTCTCTCTCTCCCCTCTGCTTTCCTCCATTTTCCCTTCATTCTCATGAAGATCACTCTTCTCACAAAGTGACAGCATAGCCACTGACAGGACCAGACACTCTTTCTTACAGCCTACCGCCACCAGCAGAAAGAGAGCTGCTCTTGCCCCAGCATTCCAGAAAACGTCCCATAATTGCCTCTCCTTCGCCTTTGTCCCTCGCAAGCCAATGGCCGTGACCAGGCAATACGGGACGGTTGACCAGCCACCCCCACGAAGAGCTGGGCGTTGAGGACTCATATGGCAAGGATGCCTGATCCTGGAGGGACAACGGATGGCTGGGTAAGCAGGTGGAAACACTAGCCTGTGCAGGGCTGTGATTGTGTTTTTCTTTCTCCCTGAGCAGCCACTGCTGCTATTAAACAGCTGCTCAGCCTAATTCCATGAGTTTATTGTTGGGTCCAAAGAGGTGGAGCCCAAACAAAATAGGGACCGTCCCCTCCTCAGCTCCTCTTTTGGGCTCTGTGGTGGTCAACAAACAAACCAAAAAAAGTGAATGTTCTTCCACGGCTCGTCCAAGGGTCTGCTCCCAGGGAGCATGGTTCTAGCGAATTTTTAGAAGGAGATAATGCAGGCTCTGATACTAACACGGGACTCAGCTGAGATTTTTAAAGCCTTGGAGGGAGTTCTTGGTAAAATACAGTGCTTCATCCGATTTGCTTCATTCAAATTAAAAGTCTCTGCTTACCTAATTGTTTACAGAAACCCTCACAAATGAGATTAACATTAAAAAAAAAAAAAGAAAAAGAAAGAAAAGACAACAAGATAATTAAGTCTGATTGCTCAAGAGCAGGTTGTCACGGCCCTGGAAACGTGCCAACACTAATTGACTGGAGATATTTCCCGTACAGTTCATTGCAGATGGTCATTGAAAGCCCTTGAAATTATCTCGGGTCCCCTCAGCTTGAAGTGTGGAGAAGGGATTTAGAAGTGTGAAGGAGACAGGGCTTGGAAAGGGGACCTACCAGGGACGTCCGGTCCTTCCTGTCCCAGAACATCGTTCAACCAAGGCTGTCAAATCTTGTCACCTCTCTGGACTTTGTTCTTCTTGTCTGTGCAGTGGCTGTGGGTGGCGAGGGTGGAGAGGTCACCCAGAATGGGATGACTGGACCTTCTCTGACCTCCCCCCAACTTTGATTAAACTTCGACCATGGACTGGGGATGGCAAGGACACAAAGGTTCCTGAGTCCTCAAGTCACCTGAACGGCCCTGCAATGGCTAACTTAAAATATGGCAGAATGCAATGCACAGGGCTTCCGGCAACAGGGTGCTGGCTCTGGGGGGAAGGTGAAATCATCAGGCAGGAAGAGCAGAGGAACCAAGGGGGACTTTTTTGGGGGGAGGACTGCTTCTAAGTGAGGTCCTGGAGAGTAAGATTTAGGTCCATGAAGGAGGCGATGTCGGAGAGGAAAACACATACGTGTATAACGCGTTAAGGGAAGCCTCAATAAGGTAGTGGAGCCTGAGTTCTGTCCATTGAGAGAATGTTCTATTCTTCTGGTGCCAAGGAACAGACACTCCAATGCTGTGTGTTGGCAGGACTCACATGGGACCAGAAATCTGACAGGGACCTGGGATCCCCCAGGCGTGGGAGGCAGCCTCATGTTTCAGGGTGCAAAGCAGTTCAGTGACCAGGTCTCCCTGCTGCCCCTTTAGTGGAGATGTCGTCTGATGTCCTCCCTAGTGCTTGGCTGCTAAGGGAGCTCAGTTACCCGCTTTCCTGGAGACCTTTGTCTGTAACGATGAGCTTCAGCTGGCTGCCTCCCCTAACACTTCTGTCCCCTCACTGTGTCCTGCCCCATGAAAGCTGTGTGCTGCCTTCCATCTCTGCAGTTTTGGGTCTTTACTTTGGCCCCCACAGCAGTGAATGATTTCCTACCGCCCTAGCCAGTTACAATGCTCACAAAGGTGAATCGCATTCGCTTTGGTGACAGATACCAGATTTTGATCGTGCATCCGGTACTAGGCAAATCGGCCCAGGTGGCCCAGGACGTGGACACCTGCCAGTAATTTTCTGGAGCCATTTGTCTCAACCAGCAGCTATGGGGCAGGACTTCTCAGAAGGGGTTCCAGATTTCAGGTTAATTGGCTTGTCTAATGCAAAAAAAAAAATATATATATAGAGACAGAAGGTGGGAACATTGGCTTGGAACGAGTGCCCAGCGATTCTCAAACTGGACCATGTATACGAATCACCGAGAGGGCCCCTCCCCCACTTTCTGACGCAGTAAATGTGGGTTGGGCCTGAGAGGTCCCATTTCTGGCAGGGTGCCAGGTGTTGCTGATGCTGTCCGGGGACCACACTTGGGAAACCACTGATTAGGATTGATTTAGACCACCTCCCACGGGTCAATCTGGCCAAGTGCCCATTTGGGCAAGGCCTACACACTCAGCATGGTTTCGCATTTTTAAGTGGTTGGAAAAAACCAAATATATATATCATATTCTGATATGAATATTATATGAAATGCAAATGTTAGCATCCATAAATATAAAGCACTGCCACGCCCACTTGTTTACGTGTTGTCTACGTGGCTGCTTTCACAAGACAACGGCAGAGTTGAGAAGTTGCGACAGAAACCAAGGAGCCCAGAATATATTTGGCGGCTGGATTTTTACACGTGAAGTTTGTGGACCCCTGTTCTGAGCAAAGGGGTATGATGTTATTTTATATAATTCTGGAGATTTATCTGAAGAGAAGAAATATACACAATTCTAGAAATCCTCTTGAGGAATTTCTTGATCCCCTAAGTGATCCGGTCCTCGGGTCTCTGCCTGGTGGGCTTAGGGTCAAGTGCTCATTCTCCCATGGGACCCACTCTGGGAAAACCGTCTAAACCCCCAGATGAGGATCTACCTCTCGGAAGCTGAGACTGTCAACATATCTGATTCCTCCCCCAAATTCACTGTTTATTTTCTGCTTAAAGTAAGTTGTACAGTCATGGCCCGTCATTCCTAGCCTCCGGGGAGGGGCTAAATGTGACCAAGGGGCTTCCTGGCTATTTGGGCTTTGTGGCCCTGAATTCCCAGAGTGAACTTCTTGGAACCTTCCGACTTTTACACTCTGACGGTCTGTGACCTATGAGCCTACTTAAGCGATGGATAGAGATGAGTGGTCCTCAGTCTCTTCCCCTCTACCCTCTCCAGGATTTGGGACCCACTGATGGCCCATTCTATCCCTCCTTGTCACTCTTTCTGCCTTAGCTCATCAAATCGAGACTGGTAAAGATCACCAACCCTCAGTGAGTGTTTATTTTGTGTCAGATACTGTTCTCAGTCTTGGGTGTGGATTCACATAATCAGTCCTCACCAGAAAACCACGAGGAAGCCAGGGTTATTATCCCTGGAGAACTGAGACACAGAGAGGTGAAGCAGCTGGTGATTGGAAGGTCTGGTGGTCCAAGCTCAGATCCCTGCTCCTGCCCGCGTGGAGTACGGCCGCTCAGCCATGCCATGGGCCTGCTGGGCCTGGGAGAAATTATCTCGAGAAGACAGAAAGAAGCTCACTCCAATCACTGTTTAGAATGTGAAAGGTAAAACGTAATAAAGCTTTGCAAGGAAATATGTTTGTGACCTTGAGTAGACAAAGACTTCTTAAACAGGACGTGAGAGGGCTAACCATAAAGACGAAGAAAAGATAAATGGGTGAACATAAACGTTAGAATGTCTATTTATCAAAAGACACCATTAATGGAGCGAAAAGATAACCTTTCTTTTTAAATGGGCAAAAGATTTGGACAGACTTTTCATAGAAAAGGATACCCAAATGGCCCTTAAGTATACCAACAAAAGTGCCCAGCTTTCTTAGTTATCAAGAAAATGCAAATTAAAATATAGTGATGTGATACAGTACCCTGTCACCGAATGAAAAACAAAACTGAGCTTTTCTCTTTCAACAACCAAGTGTCGGCACGGATATGGAGCAGTCGGAACACTCATTCACTGCTGGCAGGAATGCACACTGATACAATCATTTTGGATAACGGACAGCATCTATCAGAGCTTAACATATGCATAACCTACGGTCCAGCAATCCCAGTCCTAGGTATATATTCCAAAGAAATATGGGGGCGCCTGGGTGGCGCAGTCGGTTAAGCGTCCGACTTCAGCCAGGTCACGATCTCGCGGTCCCGGAGTTCGAGCCCCGCATCGGGCTCTGGGCTGATGGCTCAGAGCCTGGAGCCTGTTTCCGATTCTGTGTCTCCCTCTCTCTCTGCCCCTCCCCCGTTCATGCTCTGTCTCTCTCTGTCCCAAAAATAAATAAACGTTGAAAAAAAAATTAAAAAAAAAAAAAGAAATATGTACATATGTTCATCCAAAGAAATGTCTTGGATGGGACATCTGGGTGGCTCAGTTGATTGAACATCCAACTCTTGATTTCAGCTCAGGTCATGATCTCACGGTTTGTGAGATTGAGCCCTGTGTCGGACTCTGAACTGAAAGTACGGAGCCTGCTTGGCATTCTCTCTCTCTCTCTGTCCCTCCTCCTCCTCTCTCTCTCTCTTTTGCACACACTCTCTCTCTCAAACTAAATAGATAGACTCAAAGAGAAAAACAAAACAAAACAAAAAAATGTACCAGAAATCTCATAGCAGTGCCATTTGTAATAACCCCCCAAATGGAAACCATTCAAATGTGCATCAATAGTAGAATGGACAAATAGTGTCACATACACACAATGGAAGACTAGCAATGATACACCATGGCCACACAGCGACACATGATATGGATGGATTAATCTTACAATGTTCAGCAAAAGAAGCCAGACACAATATGTATACAAAGAAAGAAACTCTATGCTGTTAGAAGACGTGAGAGTGTTCACGCTGGTGGGATTGGGGGTGAGTAACTGGAAAAGGGGACTCAGGGGTTTCTGGGGTGCTGGTCATATTCTTTCTTGATTTGGGTACTGGTTATACAGGTATGTTCAGTTTATAAAAATGCATTGGATGGTATTTTTTAAAAATCGAAGCATAGTTGACACACGGGGTTACATTAGTGACTCAACAAGTGTATACATTGTGCTATGCTCACCACAACAGTAGCTACCACATTCAATGGTATTCTTCTGCGCACTTTCCTGTTTTTAGATTATGTGCACATTTCCTGCATGTACGTTGATTAAACATTTACAAAATATGCCTATTGGACAGACAGTCACACTACAGTTTGTACCTCATCCAACATCCCTGCACACAATCTACTGAGTGTGTAGGTCGATACGGGGACCCATTTATGGCTCACTCGTTAAGTGAGCAGTTCAGCTCAGAAAAATCCCCAGTCACTTGCCTTAGAGTACCGGACACCCATCCTTAAGGTGATTTCCAAGCATGTTCCAAGCTGAGTTAAATCTGCTAAACGACTTATTCTGGTTACATGGAGAAAGACTTCTACAGTCTGACCTATCGCCTACATCCTGTCAGAAAACTTCCCTTCGTATTTAGGAAAGAAGCTCTCTTTCTGACTAAGCTAGCAGGGAAAGTATTTCCTGAGCCTTGGCTCTGTGTTGTGGCATCCAGACAGACATGTGAACAAAAATCACTTTTCAACCCCTGACATCCACGAAGATCGGAGGCTGATAGCAAGCAGATGTATCTGCTTTGGCAACTTGTCTTGTTTTGGCCCCGTAGTATTCTACTTTAAATTTGAATTAGCTGCCCATATTTCAACATCAGACGTTCGCCCCAAACTTCTCTGGAAAAAAAAGCATCAGCCATCTTCCTGGGTCCCACACCAGCTCTCTCCTCTCGGCCACCTCCGTCCTTGGCCCCTGCAGACGTGCGGTTGCAACTCCTAATGTAGAAAGTTGGAAAACAACAGCAAAGGGCCCTTGTGCTGATGGATTTTATAGGGCAGGATGCTGGGTATTTTATCAATTGGATGAACCCATATTGATGGCCCAGACCCTGTGTTGGGGGCTAAGCCACTAATGTAAGCATTTGGGCTTTAGTTTCATCCTCTGGAAAATAAGAGAATTGGGGGAGCCTGGGGGGCTCCGTCAGTTAAGCCTCTGACTCTTGACTTCAGCTCAGGTCACGATCTCACAGTTCGTGGGATCAAGCCCTGCGTCGGGCTCTGCACTGATGGTGAGGGGCCTGCTTGGGATTCTTTCTCTCTCCCCCTCCCCCCCCAATAAATAAATAAAAAACATTTAAAAATATTTAAAATAAGAGAATTGAACTGCGTATTTTCTACAGTCCCCTCCAGTTTGAAATTTTGGTCCATCTGTGATTTCAATTAAATCTGGAGAAGCGGGATGTAATTACATTTCGTGAATAAGTCAGCCATTCCAAACTAGCGTGCACGAGTTCAGGCACGCATAACCAGCCCCCGTCATGGTCACTGGGGTCCAGCGTGGCCTTTGTCCTTGAAGACTTGGGCTTAGGGGACTCTGAGGAGCCCTAGGAAAAGGGACCCTGTAAGAAAACACCCCACCTCCAGACTCTACTTCACAGAAGGCGTTGGATGGTTTGGGCCTAGAAGCCTTGGCACATTTCTCCCATTTTTCACACCAGTGAAAATGGAAATCCCCAGCTGCCCCCGCGCCAGACCCGCTGAGTCAAAGTCTGCATTTTAACAAGATCCTTTGGAGATTTTTGTGGCACTCACGTTGGAGACGTGCTGGGTCAGGATCCCCTTGGACGGATGCTCTAATCGTGGGCCACTTAAGAAGATGCATGGCCCTTTTACCTTCATCTCTGCCTGTCCCAGCCAACAGTCAGGACGCAGGGGGACAGTCAGCGGGCAGTCCTGGTCTCACTCTTTCTTCACCGGCAACACTGGGGGGATATTCACAGTCGCCTCCGCGGGACAAGCTCCCGGCACGTTAGCCCCAGCTCTCGCTGACCCTACCTCTTCCTCTCTTACTCAAGAAAGCATCTTGGAATTCCAGGGAGCGGGAAATGACTGCTTCAACCCACTGTAAGTTTTCAAAAGCAAAGCGTGTGTGTGCCTTCCTCCCTTTGCTACCGTCAAACAACAGATTACTCTGACCCCCTTCACAACGGCTCGCGACACGCCCCAACTGCTCGCGACACACAGCCCAGAGCCTGCTAGAACGGGGCCTGGGAAGGAGGGGGCGGCTCTGAGAGGAGGAAGAGCCTGCAGGGCCCGGTCCCCTTCCAGGCAGATGCTAATGAGCCTCACCAGCCCTTAACCTTCCTGCCAGAGGGGCAGGCCGGTAATGTGATGAGCTGTCATTGTTCGTTATGGGGACAGCTGATGGGCCCAGAGGTGTCCATGGGCACAGACCAGCCTGTAGGGGCAGCCTAAGAGGGGGGCTGTGCTAGGGGCAGAGGGCCTGGGGGGGGACAGGGGACAAAGAAACGCCCCCCTCCAGATCAGCTTGTTTTGCATGAACGCTGGGCAGTCTTTCCCCACTCAGGCTATAAGGAGAGGCTGCTCAGTAGAGAGCTTGCTTCCCCCACACTGCTGGCTGTCGTAACAGGGTCCGGTGCACTGGCCAACCAGAAAAATGAATCTGGGGGTCTCTCAGCCTTACACGCTCCAGGACAGGGGCTGGTGGAGAGAAGAGAAAATAAAAGGAGAATGTGGACCCGGAGGAAGGAGGGGTGCAGGGAAGGACGAAGCTTTTCTGCTGGTCCTGAAGAGAATTCCACTTTCCCCCAGGTAAATCAGCCCCCACCCATGCACCCCATCCCAGGTGGTTCATTGGGTCCTGGGTCTTAAGAGCGGCCAGCACCCTGCAGGTGTCGGGGGGGGGGGGGGGTACTTCTAATTCCAGCAGTGGCAGGCAGCTGTTGGGTCCAGTGGCCTTTTGTTGCTTCCCATAGTACACCAGTGATCGCTCTGAATTGCCTCCCGTGATCCAAGCCGCCGTTGTGCGCCTGGGCTCCGGGACCTCCCCACTTTGTTTCCTCCAATCCCAGGAGGCAATGGTGGCTTCCTGCCATTTTGAATCTCTGGGATAGTTCATCTTCCTCTCTGTGGCTCTTTCAGCCCTTCCAATGCTTTGGTAACGTGTTCCATCCAGCGCGTTTCTGACGTTTGAAGTATTTCGCATGGTTTCTGATTTTCTGGATGGATTTTGTCCAATAAAACCAGGAGAGAGAGTGAAAAGGAGGTGGCAGGGGGGGGGGGGGGACATTGAAGCAAAGAAGAAATATGTGATGTGGCCAGAAGGTCAGTTCTGATGGAAAATGGGAATGAATTCAGAAGGCATTTGTACACCTGGGTAGCTCAGTCGGTTGAACGTCCAGCTCTTGATTTCATTTCAGGTCACGATCCCCCGGTTCGTGGATTCGAGCCCCACATCGGGCTCCACACTGAGAGTGTGGAATCTGCTTGGGATTCTCTCTCTCTCTGCCCCTTCCCCTCTGGCGCGTGCGTGCTCTCTCTCTCTCTCTCAGAATAAATAAACTTTAAAAGAAGAGAAAAATGAGAAGGCATTTGTATTCCATCAGAGGACATACCTAGAGCACAGAGTGATGCCAACAATACCATGCTTCCTTGAATGGTGCCTTGGGGTTTGGATCTTCTCTTCCCCTCCCCGTCCTTCCCCGAGGAGCCTACAGTCTCAGGCACAGTCCAGCTAACAGTTTCCTGGGGCTCCACCTCAAGCCCTTGCATCTGTCCTTCCCCCTGGAAGGGAGTGCTTGGCGATTGCCTTGAGCTTATTGGAAGCCAGAACTTTAAGGCTTGACTTTGTGTCCCGTGAGATGCCAGGAACTTCCAGAGACTTCCTCAGCCCTGTTATTTGTGGTCAACATCATCTCCTCCTCTAAATGAAAGCTAACAAAGAAACAGTGGGTGTTTTGTGTGCGAATTCCAGCCTCTGCAGGTGGAGTCTTCTCCATTTCCAGCCAAAACCTTGGGTCAAGGATGGCAGGAAGGCAGCGGGAGGAGGGAGCTAGTGAGGGGCTGGGTCAAGTAGCTGCTGGGCCTGGAGGAGCACTTTGTAAAGGGGCGGGGTGGAGGGGGGAGGTCATCAGCTTAGAATGCGCATGTGGGAATAAAGTCAGGGGCTGGAGGGGCATGAGGAACGAGACCCTGCTACATGGTGGAGGGAAGGCTTGATGAGCGTTAGAGAAGCCCCTGTTGAGATCCAATAGCAGAGATCTGTGATCTACAGGGACTGTTTCATAACTCTCTCTAGAAAGACCCCGTAGCCAAGGAGTGGAGATAAAAAACAGTGCAATTTACTCAGAGCAGGGGCGTGGGCAGAACAAATGGTCAAGAACTCTGTTCTATGGGAGTTCCGTGATCACTGTCAAATGGCTGACCATGCAAGTCAGGCTCTGTAAGGGAACAAAACTGACCACAGCTCATAACTTCTGGAAACTCCCTCTTCCGGCCCCCCACCCCAGTGCCTCCCCTGATGGGGTCGTAAAATAATTTCTCCTGTGATTCGCCACAGGTTGGGACCTTACGATGCTCGGTTGAATCCAATAGCAAAGAACAAAGACTAATATCTAAAATTGTGCCTCTTTTGGTCCTACATTTGGGCCAGTTCCTTTGTTGTTTTACTGTGGAGCATTGTGCTGACTTCCAGAATCTTCAATGGAGCTGTCTATGGAAGAGAGTTGGGTCCACGCTCTTTCCCCCACACCCAGCCCCCAATCCCAAACTAAGACTTTGCTGGCTCACCATAATAGGTCTCATGGGCCTGCTGGCTGGGTTGTCACTAACAGGACTCCTTGCGTCCCCCGGGCCCCTTGGCTTCATCTGGCTCCATCTGGGGAGGTAATAGGGTTGAGGACCAAGTGCCCAGGAGGGTCTTAGCTGGAGAAAGAAGCCCACGTTCTGGATTTGGATGGAGATTTGGATCCTTCCAGGGCCCTGGACCACAGCAGGACGGGACTTGCAGGGAGGCTGCAGCACAAAGACTGGACGGCCAGCCGGATAGGAGAATGCCGACAAACATTGAGGTGGTTATCTAAATACAAGAAGGTGACTTTCAGGAGGACCCGAGGGGTCTGGGAGACTCTAGGAGCACCGTAGGTCCAGGATTAAAGGCAGACACAACCCCAGAGATTAGCTGGGACAAGACGTGTCACACAGGGCACCATGTGCCCGGGCCAGCAAGATGCCAAGGAGCAACAATGGGTGGGACCACTGAGTCAGAAGCAAGTCTGTGGCTCTTTTCCCCATGAGCTCAAGGAAGGCTGGGGAGGAGACAGCAGTATCTGCTAAGGTGACACAGCCGAGCACTCTTGGCATCTGTGACCCAACAGTCAGGGCAGGTGCCCGAGAAAGTAAGACTAGAAAGGGAAGGAAGCCAGCTACGGGTGCTGACTGGAGAAAGCAGCATTTCCGGCTCCGAGGTCAGGACACAGAGTTGAGGCTGGGGGCAAGGGCGTGGTGAGCCGTGGGGTCCAGGGCGGCTGGAGAAGGACAGTCTCCTGGTCAGTGATGGAACAGCACACAACTTTCAGTATGTAAAGTGCTGATGGCTAGATAACGTGCCCGATCAGAATGAAGTCAGAGATAAAAGTCAGGAAAGAGCCTAGACCTTTCTCGCCCCCGGTTTCCTTGCGTAGCTTTCTGAATGGACTTACATGGAAGGCGCGTCAGGACAGGGACACGTTCCAAAGACTAATTTTCTCAAAAGCACGCCGGTTGACAGAGTAGAAGAAGGAAGGGGGTTTGGCTAGATTAAGGCAAAGACAGATGAGTATAAATTATGTGGTGGGTAGTTGATCAGTCGGAGTGGGAGAATTAATCTATGGCATGCGTGTCTCTGGATGCGTGTGGTGATATAATTCAGAAATGGCAGTGAGGCAGCATTAAGGTTGAGAAATGGTACAATTAGAAGAGCCAAGAATCACCTCTGTGAAGGCTCCTGCGTCGTCATTAATTCAGCCACATTACCTTCCGCAAACACTGCACAAGGTCCTGTTTGCAAGCCTTCCAATGACTCACAGAGGAAGGCCGGCTGCCAGTGGCATTTCTGGGGCTCCTTGGGGGAAATTCGCGATTTTCCTACTTGACCAGCCTCTAGAGTTAACCAAGTCCTGCCCGGAACAGATGCAGACGGCATGTGTTTAAGCACTGCCACCCTGGATGAGCTGGCAGGGTGGGGTGGGAGAGGTGGGGGCGGTAAGAAAACTGAGAAGGTGATTAGCTGCCTAGTGGTAGCCGGCGTTTCTGTTTCTGTAGATCTGGGCTGGGGCCCGAGATTCTGCATCTTTCACAAGCTCCCCGGGGTGCTGACGCTGCTGGTCCCAGGACCGCCTTTGAGTAGTGAGGGTCTAGACGCTCTGGACGAGAGGCACGGGCGTCACCTGGGAGCCTGTTAAAAATGCAGACCGCAAGTCCCACCCCCCAGCCCCCTGAATCAGGGTCTGCGTCCAGAACAGATTCTCTGGATGATTTCCTTGCTTATTTATGTTTGAGGAGTGCTGCTTTAGAGACCTCCTTGGTTTCCTTAGAAAGATCTGGGACACCCCTAAAATGGGATGCAAAATTGCCCCGACACGCTTGTGCGTGTTTAGGCCACAGGTGGCGCTGCAGTCCTTGAACCCTGCAGTATATTTCTCCTCCCTCCTGGGTTCTCAACTGAAGGGGAGGTAGTGACAGAAAAATAGCCAAATAGAGAACTCAATGCAGAAAAAAAAAAAGACAAGAAAAAAGGCTGTAAACCAGAGCCTCTGAGCCAGTGTTCGATGTGTCCCAATGTGCCAGTTCTCTACCAGCACAGGCAGGCGTATACGCCCAAAGAGACCAGCAGGATTTCCTTGTCTTGTAGAAATGCTCTCCTGTCCCCTCCACCGCAAGAACAAAGGTGGCCAGTCTGCTTCCCCCTCCCAGGTGCAGGCGGAGACACGCAGGTTCTGGCCAGTCAGCCCAGAAAGGCAGATGGGACCTTATGCATGCTTGACCTCACGGGGAGAGGGCTTGTGTGTGTGTGTGTGTGTGTGTGTGTGTGTGTGTGTGTGTCTGGGGCAGGGAGGTGGGACTCCAAAAGTAAAAGAAGAAAATGATCTTGGTTGCTGTCATTATAGTCATTAAACACATCCAGATGTGGGACAGAGTAGTAATTGCTCTTGTGACAAGTCCCTAAGTGGGTTTGGCAGAGAGATGAAGTTCCTCTACCCAGCCCTACCCATCATGGGTAGAGGGAATAGAAGTTTCCATTCCCTGTGGGGTGAAGAAGAGATACTGGGAGGGAAGCTACCACTGTAAAAATGGGGAAAGAGTCTATATGCCCAAAGAGACCCATGCTGGACAAAAGCTTCAGATGCCCCCATCCAGAGCCTGCCTTGGCTACCAATTGAAGCCTGGAATAAAGAGGTACCAGGGTCTTGAGAGATGCCCTCAGCCAGCTCAGGCTGCCGGTGGGGGGGCGGGGGGGGCCGGGGGGGCCAGACTCTTGAGCAAAGATGTCCAACCAGTTCAATATGTGACCAGCTGGGGTGGGGACAGCTCACCACAGCCTCCTCCCCACGGCCCAGGGATGTTCCAGAGGTAAGAGGAAGGGTAATTAACCCCTCTGACACGCCCTCTTCCCTACAATCCACCGGCAACCAACCTCTCAATGTCTGTACGTCTCCTGAGAAGCCAATGGGTGCTTAGCCCCCAGGGCCCCCTCCCCTTCAGAGACCTCAAATGCTGGGAGCCATTGAGGGTTGTGGAGTATTCCAGGAGGAGTGGGGACACCAGCTTTGTCATCAGAAATGGTTTCTATTCAATTCAAACTGTAGGATTTGGGGTTTCGAGCAGTTTGGGGGGGGGGGGTTGTTTGTTTGTTTTGTTTTGTAAATTGAAGAGAGATTTCAAAAGAAAAGTAGTTGAGTTCCCACGGCTCCGGAAATTCATTTTGGCTATTTTCTCGTTCTAATATTTGTTCTTCTATCATTTTTTTTTCTTTTTCTTAAAGTGGCCTTCCACCCAGCACTGATACTCTAACGTTGCTGCAATCATGAATAATATGAAGTGGTCTCTCACCACAAAAAGCTGAGAAGGTCGACTCCAGATTCCTCTCCCCCCATTCTTGTTTAAACCAGAATGAGTTTTTTTTTTTTTCAGTGCACCTTCACTTCTCGGCCATGATAAGAAGGATAGAAGCCAACAGTGTCCTTAAAGGGCTTTTGACAGATGCATTGAAACTCAAGTTCTCCTAGAAGCAATGCAGGTCTGCTCCACCCCCCTGGAACATGTCTAGTTAAAAACAAATCAAAAAGAAAAAATTCAGCACATTCCTCTTTATGTTGCTCATGGTTAGAAGACCTAAAGTTTGTTCCACGCTCTTTAAAGCTCAAGCATGCAGCTCCCTCCCACCCCTGTCACAGTCACCTGTAAGTCTGCTCCCTTTTACCCATCTCTTTTAAAGCCCCATCTTCCTGCCTTGGTTCCAGATCACATTATCTCCAGGAAGTGGGGGACAGCAACAGTATAGGACTCACTCAGGGCAGTGGGGAAGGACGGTAAGCCTATGACCCCATGATGGGCTGCCCAGATCTGAGAGGGGAAGAGAAATTGCCTTAAGTTTGTTGTTTGAGTGAATCTCAGATGGATAAACGTTGGGTATTTGGGTCAAAGGTCCAGGGTAGAGGTCTACCAGTAGAATCGGTAGTCATTAAGGCCAGGGTTTTCACCTGGGGATAAGGTCTGGGCAGCTTCTCTCTCTCCCCTACCCTTCTCTCTCTCTCTCTCTCTCTCTCTCTCTCTCTCTCTCTCTCTCCCTCTCTCCATCCATCCATCCATCCATCCATCCATCTACCCATCCATCATATCTACCTACTTACCTACTTACCTACCTACCTACCTACTCTATCTATCATCTATCCTTTGTATATCTTAACTGTAACTAATTCACAGCATTGATGTTAAGATTAAGTGAGATTTTGTACATAGAGACTCTTTATAAATCCCAACGGTCTTATATTTACAGGTGTAGCCTACCCCACAATTTGGGGACTTTCTCAATGACAACACGACCTTGGTAGAGAGATTCTGTTATTTTCGGTGTGTTTTCTTCACCATCAACTTCACCATTCTGTCCACTAGACATTCTACATATTTGTCTCAGAAGAAGGTTGACAAAATGGTTAAGCCTTGCTTTTGAGATTTGAAACGCGAGGTCTCAGGAGGAAGGGGGGCAATGCAGGATTTTGGCAATAGATTTTGTACAGGCTGCGTAAAAGCAAGGCTTCTCTCTACCTCACCACCACCACCAAAGAAAGGAAAGAGAGGTGACAGAGTACGGATGACACCCAGAGGGACCAGGCAGAAAGATATAGAATCAACACAAAGAGCTTCCCAAACTTCACCCTGTGTCAGAAAGAAAGCTTTCAATATTTCCAGGACTCAGGAAAAACGTGGGAGCCAAGTGAGTCCTTGCAGGGGGCATGAGCCCTGTAGAGAAACTCTGTGGCTGTCCCCCATTTTGATGTCAGCCGTGACCAACAGATCATTTGATGATCATCCTACAGAAGTGACACCTATGATGCACACACTTATTTTTGGTTGCCTTCTAACTTACTCCATTTGTAAGCCCTCCTTTAAACACTGCAAGACACTTCTAAGACCCATACTCAGAGGATGGGATGAGGACATACCAATGAGGTGGGAAGAGGCATGGAAAGGCATGCCCCTGCACCTGTGCCTCAGTCAGACTTCGTAAAAACAATTGGGGATCTTCCTTGGATTGAATACAATGGCAAGAGAGGTACCACCACCCGCACCTCAGTGAAAAGAGGAATTAGAGAGTCCCCTCCCCAAAAAACAAGTCCTGGAGAAATCCAAAACCCAGGAAAGCAGCAATAGCATGAATTGTCCCGGTAACCAACGTGAGTGTGCTTGGTGATTGATCCCCATTCCCTGTATTTCTCTGAAGAATGAAGAAAAAATTTTTTTTCATCTAACATATTCCTTTTTTTTTTTCAGATACAGCATACATCATATACTTCAGTCATCCCTGATCCCATCCATTCTTTTTTTTTTTTTTTAACCTTTATTTATTTTTGAGACAGAGAGAGACAGAGCATGAACGGGGGAGGGGCAGAGAGAGAGGGAGACACAGAATCGGAAGCAGGCTCCAGGCTCTGAGCCATCAGCCCAGAGCCCGACACGGGGCTTGAACTCACGGACCGCGAGATCATGACCTGAGCTGAAGTCAGACACTTAACCAACTGAGCCACCCAGGCGCCCCAATCCCATCCATTCTTAACACCTCCACCACTTAACAACTCTTCAAAACAAATATATTTTGGAGGTAGAGCTGGTAGAACTTGCTGATAGATCACATAGAGATATTGAGGGAAAGGCAGGAGTCAAGAGTGACTTCAAGCATGTGGGCCTCAGCAAGTAGCCATGGTGATGTCATCTACTGAGATGCAGAGGGAGGAATAAGTATTGATGCCTGAATTATGTGATTTATCGAGCTTATTACTGCTTTATTTTCTGGCTTTGCTACTAGAGTATAAGCTTCATGAAAACAGGGACTTCGTCTTTTTTTCTTTTTGCCCCATGGACTAGAATAATGCTTGTAATAATGATGACACTCAGTAAACATATGTTGAATGAATACACCATGGGAATGAAAGGTAAGTCCAATAGCAGTGAGGGAGAGAGATGGGCTTGGGATGGGGGAATATGGTTCAGTTTGGGAAATGTTAAGTTCAAGGATCCCTGGAACCGTTGGACTGAAAACATCATATAGGTTGTTGGATGTTGGAGCTTGGCGCTTAGGAAGGGGGTCAAGGATGAAGAGGAAAATGTCAGGGTCGTCAGCATCCTGTTGGCACTCAACACCGTGCAACTGATGAGGTCACCTAGGATGAGGTCTCTTTGGAGATGAGAGGGAAGATCCCTAAGGGCCACCAACACTTAGAGATCTAGGAGAGCATGAGGAGTCAGCAAAGGAGTTCATGATTATGTAGGAGGTCATAGATCCTGGTCTCCAAAACCAGGAGAGGGAAGGGTTTTAAGAAGGAAGAATCACACAGCTGTGTCACATTCTGCTGAGAAGATGCATGAGGTGGGGTTGTTTCTGCATCTACCATGGAATCACAAGCTCACCGAGAGCCATGATTCTGTTGTTGGGTCACTCTATGCCCCAGATCATGCCATCCCTGCCTATGTTGTGATAAGGTGCACTAGGGAGGCTGATGTACAGAGTACAAAGGGCTGCCTCAGGGAAACACGAGAGAAGTGTGGGTCTTGGTCCCAGCTGGCGACACTGGCTACCTTTGATGGGGAGGGCTGGGCAGATGGCAGATCATCTTCCAGTTAGTATTCATAGTTCTATATTGCACTTATACTATGTCCATTTCGCACGCTTCCCAAAGCCAGGGTGTTGGTCAATACTAGAGAAAAATACACCTTACAGTGTGGGGGTTAAGAGGATGGACTTTGGATTCGGACAGACCTGAATTTGATTCCTGATGCTGCTAACTGACAATGAAGTCTCATCTTTCTGGGTCTCAGTTACTATCAGATTGGATTAGAAAAAAATCACCTTTGTCCCTTTAAATACCACATCCTATGATCATGGGGTTCTCTGAGGGCACAATGCAAAAGGGGTGAGTTTCTGAGGACTTCAACCCATGCTTGACAATTAGTCAATACCCAAAGGTGTATCCTGTCTGTCACCAAACTGTCTGTCACCCAGTTGCCTTCCCAAAGTCTGTGCCAAGACAGACGAACTTTTGTTCCTGTCGCTGGCATGACTACTGGGACCAGGGGACCAAGTATGGCCTCATAGTTGTTGCTTGCTTGACGGGTGTTGGGCAGCGCATAAGCTGATGGTGTAGAGGCCAGGCATTTCATTCCTGGTGGCCCAATGCTGAGTCACTGGAGGGGGTGGCTGGGGGAGCAGCATTCCAGAGTCGTCTGCCCTTTTCTGGAAAGACTCTGATATAAACGCATCTGTTTGATAGGAATGATGACCAGATCGTCTTGTCATACATTTTAAGGGAGGACAGACAAGTTTGGTTCTGGAGTGGAAGGGGCCCGAGGGAGCATCACAACTGCCTGTGGTGTTCCCAATCCACTGAAGGACGTCACGTATGTTCTCTCCAAGGTACGGGGCTGTGAAATGGAAGGGGAGTTGTGCCCCTACTGCTCCAGAGAATGAATGAGGATAGAAGTCACCAGGGAGGTTAGTTTTAGCTTCGCATGAGAGACAAGACAGCAGAGTAGCTGAGAGCCTGAACTTTGGAGTCGACAGGTTATACGATCTTAGGCATGCAATTTGACTTTCCTCACATCGATTTTATCGTATATAAAATACGGAACAAGTATTTAAGGTGTTGAGCATTGTGTCCAGGCCATATTCTCTTTGGTTTCACTAGGATTAGAAAAAGAATTTCAACAGAGTGCTCCAATAGTGGGCAAGGACCGCTGTTCAGGGAGCCAGCCTCTGAGACTGGAAGGAATGGGTGAAGGACCGTCTGATGAAGAAGAGAGATCTCAGCATAGAGGCAGGCTCTGTCTCAGTTTGGGACCCAAAGTCTAAGCAATGATTCTATACGTTGCTCATCAGGTCCCCTCTGATTCTGACTTCCAAAATGGAAGGCCAGCTTTGCTTTGCTTTCCTGAAAAGGGCAAGTGAGCTGAAAAATACACCAGAAGTACGAGACGTTCTTTTACATGGATTCTCGGGGCAGCAGTTTCCAAGGAATCTGAATGGGAAAAGACAAGAGCAGAATGCACTGTCTGTAGGAACATACCTGCCTTAGGCTGAGCGAGGGGGAGCCTCCTGATGCAGTTGTCTGTACTACTGAGTGTCTTGTGACTGTCACTATGGCAACCCATGGCTGAGAGGCCCTGGCTGCCAGATCACAGATGGGCACAGTTAACCTCTCCCTCACCAGTGGCAGAAGACCCAGTCACACCGATAGATGCAAAACCTTGGTCTCCACGCCTTCTGAAATAAAGTATCTGAGGAGATACCACAGCCTGTTTAACACACACACACACACACACACACCCTCTTTTGTTATAGCAGCAGAACCTGTTCTTTGTATATGGAAGCACGTGAAATAGGACAGTTGTCTTAGCTGTTCTGGTCAAGGACAGGATGGAGAGATTGCACATCTTCCCTCTTCTGAGATAGTTCACAAGGTATTTCTTAAAATTTTTTTTACATGTTTATTCACTTTTGAGAGAGAGAAAGAGACAGAGCGTGAGGGGGAGAGGAGCAGAGAGAAAGGGAGACACAGAGTCCAAGGCAGGGTCCAGGCTCTGAGCCATCAGCACAGAGCCTGACGTAAGGCTCGAACTCACAGACCATGAGATCGTGACCTGAGCTGAAGTTGGACGCTTAACCAACTGAGCCACCAAGTCGCCCCATTCACAAGGGATTTCTGGAGGACAGGAGGGCTCCAAGACCCCATAAGGAATTATGTTTGAAATCCCATTGGTCTATAGTCTAAGTGTTGTAGGACTTGGAAGAAGAAGACTCCTGAAGACTGGAGAAGTCAAGGAAGGCTTCATGGAAGAGGTAGGATCTGAATTGGTCCTCGAAGGATGAATAGGAGGTGGTAGACAAGATTTCCAAGGCACTGTGTCTGATGGGTCTTCAGAAAGTTCTTTACCCTGGACTTCCCCATCGACTTCCTGTGTCCAGATCATTCTTATTTTCTCCTTGACCCCTCACTCTGTCTCCACTCCTGCTTTAAGGTGATGCTCTTCTGAGCTTCTCTGACAGCTAAGGAGGAGAGAGCCTCCATCTAAATCATTCATTCATTTAACACATATTCTTTGAGCACCATCTGTGTGTGACAAATCTGTGTGAGAGAAGCAGAAAGCAAAACTCGGCCTTCAAGGACTGTCAGCCTATCAGACGACCCACTCAGGGAAGCACCAGGGTGAGAAAGAGCACATACACATATTTATTAAAAATCGCACTTTTGTGTCTATAAGAATAACATACATTCATGGTGAAAAAGAGTTAAATGATGAAAGAACTAATATTATCATTCAAAAAATTGTATGTATTATTCATATATAAATATTATAGATTTACTTTCAAAAGGATATCGTACTTTTTAAATGTTTATTTGTTTTGAGAGAGAGAGAAAGAGCATGTACATGTGGGGGAGGGGCAGAGAGAGAGAGAGAGAGAGAGAATCCCAAGCAGGCTCCCCACTGCGAGTGCAGAGCCTGATGTGGGGCTTTATCCCACAAACCGTGAAATCATGACCTGAGCCGAAACTAAGAGTCGGATGCTTAACCAACTGAGCCCCCAGTGCTCCTATCTAGATTTATAATTTACATCTAATGCATATTGTAGAAAACAGCAAAAACTCTGTGGCTTAACTCAACAAAAATCTGTTGTCTGTGCCGCAAGCCCCACTGTTTCGGGAGGTGGTTTGTTCCACATAACCACTCCACACTATTTATTATGCCTCTGTCTGAACATAATGCTTTAGGTTTTTTGAGAGGAGGAGAAAGCAATGGAAAGTTGGCCACTGGCAGTTAAATGCTCCGCACCTTTATGGAAGTTACACTGGCTCACATTTCCTAGGCCAAAGGTAGTCTTGTATCTGATTTAACATCAAAGTTGGCAGGGAAATACAATCCTTCCTTGTGTCTTAAAGGGGAGGGGGCCCCATACTGGTAAGCAGACTGCCAGGCAGAGTGTTCCAACACGTACATGTGCCATATTTGTCCTACCGATTCCCCTGCCCTTGAAAGAGCTGATGATATAGTTCACAATCTGTGCCAAACCTTAGGGCAGACGTAACACTAGAGGCTACTTGGGTCTGAAATGCCAGAATTGAAACCAGGATCCATAACCCAGGATGGGAAAGCTGGAGTGTTCCCAGAAGTAACAGAGTTCTCGGCTATATCCACACATTCAGGAAGCTATGCAGGTACAGTGTATTACCAAGAGGTAATTTCACCATCAGGTGACCATGAACTCAACCAGAGTAGAGGTGGTCCCAAACAGACTTGTCTGTTGAGTCTCATTTCAGTCCCTAGGGTCTTCACAGAAGGATGTCAGGGGTCCCTTCCTTCCCTGATCTCTCCCAGCTTCTTTTTCTTTCCTCCCTAAATGATCTCCTTACTTTTTGTACACATCTACTTCTCCTTCCCTAACAGTGTCCCACTCCATCCTGGAGACAAGTCCTGAACATTTCCCCCAAGACAGTCTTGAAGTGTCATGAGCTGTTCTTACGACACATAAGCCCATTGTAGAAGGACTTAGATATTTTTGATTCTTTATAAAATGGAGCACCTTCACCCTTCCTCTTGCTGCATTTCCCCACTCATGAGAAGGCACAGAGGGCATTGTTAAGCGGCACCTGAAAACGGAACTTTCCAGGCTCTTGGATCCAAATCAGAACACAGGTGTTGAGTATGGAAGAGTCACTTCAAAAATCGGATTCCATGGATATGTGATCAGTAGTTAAAGGGTTAAAGTCACATTCGAAAGAAAGGTGACCCTCCTTCTCCTTGCTAATGTAATTGGCCAGAGTCCAAGCCATTGGCCAAGCCATACATGAGTGGGGCCACCTGATTTGAAAAAGGTAAGTAATAATCTCTCTCCTCTCCCGCCTACCCCTCCCATGGGGTAGGATTGATGCGTGAACTCAGAGCCTGCCCATCAGGCCAGGACTGCCAAGTCTCTCCTTCATCCTACACAAGTGAATGCATTCATCATTGCCATGTTTAAGGGGGCTAAGACCCCAGGACTTGGATTCTGGCTTCAGGAGGAGATAGAAACCCAATTTGGGCTTCAAGTTAAATTTTGTAATCTAGTTCTGCTCTTTCTGAGAGCTATACATTGAGGCGTTGAATACAAATGGGATTTTTGTGCCCCATATCACTTCTCTTTGTGTGTACCTCTTTTGGGGAAAAGGTGATGGGTCAGAAGATGGGAATTTGGGCAGGGCACAGACCCTTAGCCAGAACAACATTAAAATCTACTCTTGACCTAACAACGTGCTGTTTGGAGATGGGTGAAGGCATCACAGAAGAGGGCATTGGAGCTGAGTCTTGAAGGATGAATGGAAATCTGACAGGCAGATAAGGGTACTTATGCCTTAGGTTACCTGAAAGGTGCGGAGGAGGGGAGTACCTGGAGCAAAGTTGCCCAGGATCTTTCCTACAGCCACAAAGGCAGACTCTGCTTCTTTGATGTTCTCACCATCTAATTCGAGTTGTCTAAGTGATGGATGGGCTGGAAGGGTTGTTTCTCGGCGGGTAAAGGATTCTGCGTCTGCTGGATCGGCATGTTTTTGGCAGGCTGTCTATCTTGATTTGTTGCTTTGAAGGGCCATTGCTCAGAAAGCCTTTGTTATCAGCAGAGCCTGGGGCTGCTGGGTCATGTCTGTTTCTGTGCTCTAGCTGGCATGCCATGCTTTGTTATCTTTATTATCCAGCCTTTAGTAACTCCAAGCCTGGAGGAAGGACGGATCCAGCTTTCTGCTGGGCAACTCTGTGCATTTGGTGTTTGGTGAGCTGGAGATGCTGAGATGGGTTGGGAATCTTTGTGTTCGCTGCCAGGGACTTGGTGAGTAACCTGTGAACTCAGGGGGAGAATGAGGCACTTTATGGAGACAATAGTGATGGTAAGTAGGGTCGCCATGGATTGTACTCCACTTATGCATTCAATCACTCATGCAGCAAACATTTACCAAGCTCCTATTTTACTCCAGGTGCTGGACACAGGTAAGATATGGCACCTACTCTCCCCAGGAATAAACCCATGAACACAGCATGTGAATGTGCTGTGCCACAGGGAAGCTCGGAGGCCCCTTGGAGCATGGAGAAGGGTTTCTGCCTTAGCCTATGGTATGACAGGGTCAAGGAAGACTCAACCTCTAAGCACTTAACACGCCAGATATGATCGTCATGAGGATCACCCAATGACTATTTCAAGGATGCATCAACACTGTGTAGATGGTAAAGAAAAAAAGATGAACAGAGTTATCTTTATTGTTGCTCTCTATGTCCACAGAACAACAGAATCCTTCAAACAACTGTGGTACCTAAGATTTGACTCAGGTTGCCTGTGATGTGGGTTCACAGCATTGCTTCCCCTTTCTAGACGCTTTCCTCCCAATCTTCTTCTTTACTCCTCCCCAAACCATATTTTTGTCAACAGCAACCTTGACCTAGCTTCATCTAGAAACCTCTTCTGAGCCTGATGCGTTCAAGGTCCCCTGCCCCCCCCTCCCCCCACACTGGGGATCCAAACGACTACACCTTCCAACCGCGCTTTAGGAAGAGATGGCGGGCCAGGAGGAAGGGGATCTTCCCAGGCAGTTCAGAGGCCCGCTACAACTAACATGGCTTTCAAACATTCCTGATGTCGTCCTCAATTTGTTTTGTAAACGGGAATCGTATCTTTCCCACTCTATCACAATCTACTCGAGGGCAAGGCCAATGCCCTTGGATGCTTTTCCTTGCTCTACGTTGGCTGGTATGGTGAGAAGCACTCAGTGTTTGTCATCACTTTATCAGCGAGGCTGATAGAAATGAGGCTGTTAATTTCATCTTTGGGACTTCATTTGCAATTAAATGGATGGTGATGCCTTGGTTACGGCTTAATTAATAAATTCAATAAACATGAATTAAGGATCTATGATGAGTCAGACACTCTGCTAAGCACTGGCTCCACAGAGATGAATGGCAGGTCTCCGCTCTCAAGGATTTCATAGTTTAGTAAGAGACGAACATACATCAACAGATATTTATAACGCCGGGGGGAATTGCTAGAGAATGGGTTTGCCTAAGGGACTGTGAAAACCCAAAGGAGAGAGCAAGAATCCATGCTTGCTGATTTTAAGGCTGCAAACAAAATTTCCAAAGAGGCAGAGGAAAGCTCTCCAGGCAGAAGTATTACGGGCGCAAAGACACAGGAGCGTGATGAGTCGGGAAGCCATCCCAGAGCAACGTGTACATCTCAGTGTGTCTGCGATCTGGGCTCTGTGGTGGGGAGTTGGGTCAGACTGTGAAAGCCCTTTTATACCAGCTCAGGAATTTGGGCTTTATGGGGTACCCACAAGAGCTGGAGGAGAGGGTTTGTTTGTTTGTTTGTTTCTTATGTTTCATTTATTTTTGAGAGAGACAGAGAGCAAGCAGGGGAGGGTCAGAGAGAGAGGGAGACACAGAATCTGAAGCAGGGTCCAGGCTCCGAGCTGTCAGCACAGAGCCCGACGTGGGGCTCGAACTCACGGACCGCGAGATCGTGACCTGAGCTGAAGCCGGATGCTTAATGGGCTGAGTCACCCAGGTGCTCCGACCGAAGGAGACTTTTAACACACGGAGCACCATCGTCCTGCTTTTGCCCTTTCAAGAACGTAGCCTTTGGTCTGGGTCTTGGGGAATCAAACGGATGGAAAAGAGAAGCTGGGATGCTTTTACTTTTTAAAAGACCTTTTCTATAAAGACAAAAAATACAGATTTTAAATAGCTACACATAAATATCAATTGCACTGGCTGCATATATGAGCAGGAAACCATTTAGAGAGTAAATGGCTTAAGGGCCACTTCTACGTGCTCCATTAATGTTTAACCACACCCTTGCATATTTAACCTGATCCTCTCCTGGGCAAGGGTAGAATTACTCCATGTTAAAACTTTCTTGCACCAAAACCTGGAGGTTTGTCCACAGCCCATAGTCCACGGTTAACCAACTTCCTTCCTGTCTTGAACGTATTTTCTATGGCATTCGTGACAGTGACCATCGGTGGAGGTGAGGAGGGTGGCATCCCAAGCGTAAAGCATCCCAGGAGGCTTTCCAGGGCGCGCCAATACCCCATTTGGGTCCCCAGAGTCCGAAATCCCATCCCCAGCTTTGCAGATCCCCAAAACTAATTTCCTCGGTGTTCCAGAGTTAATGGAGTTCAGAAAGGCTGAGCTAACAAAATTTTGCCCAGTCTTTAATTTGCCCTGAGAAACGTAACTGCCGGGGGGAACACTTACTCATGTCCTCTAGCCCAGCTGGCACATTTACTCCGTTTTGACATTTGCGCAAGAAGCAAAATCACAGCTTGAAGGCTGCGTGGGGAGATAGATGTATGCGCACATAATTGATGCACCAGGTATGGCTGCCTGATGCCCCCTTGTCCCTCGAAGGAATTTTCCTACCCATATGCCTGGGCAGCCCCCATCTCCCGGTTGCAGTTCAGCCCAGTTGTAGACAAAGCCTTAAGGAGAAACTATGATCTGAGGGGCTCACAGTATTTACCGTAGAAACTGAGAGGCAGTGGGCAATATCAAGCCTCCCAAGTAAATCCGATTGAATCGGTCCGGAGTTCCGACAGGAATTGTTTCACTCTTCAACACGTGTCTGGCGTGTTCGAAGTGCCAGGCATCACATGCTACGTCAATAAACGAGACAAAGACTCTGTCAGGAGACTCAGAATTCGGTAGGAAGCCGACCCATTGGCTTGTGATGACCATGCAGGGTAATGTCTGCTGTGATGGAGGCTTGTTCTAGATACGGTGGGAGCCGGGACCAAGTGCCCTAGTCCTGCCTGGGGGTCCAGAAAAGCTGCACAGAGGCCAAAAAGCTTAAGCTCATTCTACTTCAGTATCTGGTTTTCACAGTGAAAGAAGATGCCATTTTTATGACGACGGTATTACCGAGAATATAATTATTATATAGAAAATTGCTATTAGCGTTGCGGTGTGTTTCTTTTTATGTTTAGGCATCAAGATTTGTGAGATTAAGTGTGGAATCCTACAGGGTCGTGCAGATTTCATTTAGCATGGTAACATGAGACAGGTCCATCTTCAAAAAAAAAATGACTGCTTGGTATCCTATCCTCTGGATATACCATTGTTTATTTAACTAAACCCTGTTGTCAAACATTTTGGTTATTTTCTCTTTTCTTTCTCTTTTTCATTAAAAAAAATTTTAATGTTTATTTATTTTTGAGAGAGAGAGAGACAGAGACAGAGAGGGAGCAGAGGAGAGGCAGAGAGAGAGGGAGACACAGAATCCGAAGCAGGCTCCAGGCTCCGAGCTGTCAGCACAGAGCCTGATGAGGGGCTTGAACTCACAAACTGTGAGATCATGACCTGGGCCGAAGTCAGATGCTTAACTAACTGAGCCACACAGGCGCCCCTCTTTTTAAAAAAAATTTAAATCATGTTTTTATTTGTTTTGAGAAGAGAGAGAGAGGGGGGGAGAGAGAGATAGCAAGCAGGGGAGGGGCAGAGAGAGAGAAAGAGAGAGGGAGAAACCCAAGCAGGCTCCATGCATCAGGGCAGAGCCTGACGTGGGGCTTGAACTCATGAACTGAGAGATCATGACCTGAACCAAAATCAAGAGTTGGACGCTTAATGCATTGAGCCACCCAAGCACCCCAAACATTTTGGTTATTTTCAATCATTCTCTATTATCAATAAAACCTTAAAATGAGAGGACCTAAGAGATTATGTGATAAGATCCTCTCACTTTGCCACTGAGGGAACTGGTTTCCAGTGGATCTAAATGATTTTTCCCCAAGTCCTATAACAGCTGGGTCTGGACTTCTGATGAAATTCATTCTGGGCTGGAAGGGGGAAGCGGGGTGGGCTACCTGAGAGTCAATAAAGAGGAGAGGCTCTGGGAAAACACCAGGGGCAGGCAGCATGGGGGACTCCAAAGGAGAGAGGAAGGTGAATTTCAAGGTTCTGAGGACACCGGTGCACTGGGGTGAAACCGCGCACGCGCAGAAACGGACACGAGCCTCTCGGCATGCAAAGTGGGGGCGGGGTGGCCCTTTCCAAGGCAACTTGACAGTGCATGACAAGAACCTGGAGAAGACCCTCCAATGGCGTGACCTGGCGAGTTCACTCCCAGGAGCCTGCCGTCCTAGGGAGCTGGGATGTGCATGGGCAGTCAATGAAACGTGGTTCACAGTGCAAACCAATATCCTACGATAGGCGCCAAACGACACTAGAGGTAACCTATCGTGTTAGACAATGCCATAGGACAATCAATCGATAGGACAGGCGGGTAGGTGATAGATACTAGAGATATAATATATATTTTTCTTCGGCATATGTAAAATCTCTTTGTATATTAGGCACACTCTTTTGATTATATTACATACACTTTTAATATATAAAGGAGTTCTTTACAAGGGACTGTCTCATACCGTTATGGAGGCTAAGTCCCACACCAGCCATCTGTAAGCCAGAGACCCAGGGAGGCCAGCGGTATAGATGTGGGAACCACAGGCAAAAGACCTAAAGGTCAACACCAGCTGTCAGGCAGTGACGGTAGATGCTTCCTTTCTCTGCGTTTTTGTTCCATTCGGGCCCTGAACACATTGCATGATCCCCACCCACTTTGGGAAGGGCAATCTGCTTTACTCAGCGAGGTAGAAAAGCTACCCAGTCCTCCTCCTGAATATGTCTCCTCTGCTCATACAGAACGCTCATGGGGTCACCTGGGTAGCTCAGTCCATGAAGCATCCGACTCTTGGTTTCGGCTCAGGTCGTGATCTCATGGCTGGTGAGTTCTAGCCCTGCGTCGGGCTCTGCGCCCACAGTGTGGAGCCTGCTTGGGATTCTCTCCTTCCGTCTCTCTCTGCCCCTCCCCCACTGGCTCCCTATCTCTCTCTCAAAGTAAATAAAAATAAACTAAAAAAAGAAGAGAAAAAAAAGAACGCTCATAACACTTGTGGTCACAAAACGGGTGTGGGATTTACCCCACACCCAGCAATTCTCCCCCACACCAGCTGAGCATCCTACAGTTTAGCTGCGCTCTGACATTGGGTAACGTAGCATCAGGTCCCACAGGTGAAGGGCTCAGTCGGACAAGACTGCACATCACCCCCTTCAGATGCCAACCACGAGTCGGGGCTGTCACCCGGGCTTCTGGCCAATCGGCTGCCAATCGGAGCTTCCCACAGTCCTCCCCTTGGGTTGGATTAATCTGTTGGTGACACTCACAGAACTCAGGGAAACGCTTATGTTCACCAGTTTGTCCAACGACACAGAGGAAGAGCTAGATGAAGAGATACATAGGGAGAGGTTCTGGGAGGGTCCCGAGCACAAGGGTTTCTGTCTCCCATGGAGTTAGAGTATCACCCTCCCAGTGTGGAGGTGTTTACCAGTCTGGAAGCTCCATGAACCCCCCCAGATCCTCTCCCTTCTCTGGAGGATGGGGGTTGGACAGGAAAATTCCAAGCTTCTAATCATGGTTTGGTACTTCTGGTGACCAGCCCCCACCCAGCAGCCACCCAAGAGCCCACGAGAGTCGCCACATTAGAACAAGGTGAAGGTTCTAGGAGCTTTGTGCCCGGGGTCGGGGGCAGAGACCAATTAAATATATTCTATTGTTTTCTATTAGTTTACAGTTGGTCTACTGACTCAAACGTAATCTCTTCCAGAAACACCCTCACAGACACACCCAGAAGTAATGTTTGGCCAAATATCTGGGTACCCCAGGATCCAGTCAAGGTGACACATAAAATGAGCCATTACGACATTCAATGCTGGGGAAAGGTTAAGTCGATTCTGGTCCATTCACAAGAGGCTGAGGTGTGTTCTATGATTTCCTCTTTTTTCTTTTCATTGTTCTAGCTTTTCCGGTTCAGCCGGCCCCTCCTCTCTGCATCCACAGAGCCTCACCACACGGTCTCTCCAGCAGGCTACAGCCTACCCCTGTGTTCAGTCCCTATCTCGAGCCCTCCAAACACGTATCGTGCTCTCCGCCCTCTGTCAGTTCAGTGGGATCTCGGGAGAACAAAGATACAAGCACACAAACACATGTGATCAGTCTGCATTATTTTATCTGAAGACCATTGCTTATTATTTAAGTAAAAAAAATATATATGTAAGAGTAATAAAAATATCTATACTCTTTCATCCAGGAATCCTGCTTAATGCAAGTGAGTAAAAGGAATAAAAAAGAAGCCAAAATGATCAATATTACCATAGTACAAAATTGGTAGCAGTTTAAAGTCTAGGAGTCTGTGATTAGTGTTTTTCTTGTTTTTTTTTTTTTTTTTTTTTTTTTTTTTTTTTGAGAGAGAGAGAGTGAAAGCAGGGGAGGGGGCAGAGGGAGGGGAGAGAATCTTTTTTTTTTTTAATATGAAATTTATTGTCAAATCGGTTTCCATATAACACCCAGTGCTCATCCCAACAGGTGCCCTCCTCAATGCCCATCACCCACCCCGCAGAATCTTTTTTTTTAATTTTTAAAAATGTTTATTTACTTTTGAGAGAGAGACAGAGCATGAGCAAGGGAGGGGCAGAGAGAGAGGGAGACACAGAATCCGAAGCAGGCTCCAGGCTCTGAGCTGTCAGCACAGGGCCCGACGCGGGGCTTGAACCCACGAACCGTGAGATCGTGACCTGAAGCTTAACCAACTAAGCCACCCAGGTGTCCCTCTGAGAGGGAGAGAATTTTAAGGAGGCTCCAAGCCCAGTGTGGAGTCTGACACAGGGCTGGATCTCGCGACCGTGAGATCATGACCTGAGCTGAAATCAAGAGTCAGACGCTTCACCGACTGAGCCCCCCAGATGCCCCCGTGATTAGTAATTTAAAGTACAGTGAATGCATATAAGATAGCATTGGGTAACTTAAAAAAAAATTAGGTCACAAATCAGACCAAGACAAAACTCAAGAAAATTCTTATGTTATAATATTAAGTCCAAAGACCAGTTACAACTGTGTGAAAAGGTAAGAAGCACAGGGAAAAAAGATCGGGAGTAAAGACAAATTATAGAAATCATATTGGGGCAGTGACATTTCATGTGATGTGTTTTCTCTAATGTTGTCATTTTGCTTTTGCAATTAAAAAGAAAAAAGTATTCGGGCGCTGGGGTGGCTCAGTCGGTTGGGCGTCCGACTTCAGCTCGGGTCACGATCTCACAGTTCGTGGGTTCGAGCCCCACGTCGGACTCTGTGCTGACAGGTCGGAGCCTGGAGCCTGCTTCCGATTCTGCGTCTCCCTCTCTCTCTGCCCCTCCCCTGCTCACACTCCATCTCAAAAATAAACATTAAACATTTTAAATAAAAAATAAACTTAGAAAAAAGTCTACTTGTCATTTCCCTGCTTAAAACCTTCCAGTGATTTCTACTGTCCTCAGGTCTCTTTTTCAATGGCCTATGAGGTCCTATATGAGCTGGCCTCTGCCTGACCGTCTGACTTGCTGTCTACTCTTCCCTTGATCACGAAGTTTCCGTGACACTGGCCTGCTTCCTGGTTGCAGATGATTCCAAACTTCTTTCTTTCTTGCAGCTTCCCCCCCAACCCCTCACCCCTACTATTCCTTCTTCTCCCCCCACCCCCAACCCCGGGGCTATTATCAGACTGGTTGCTTCTCATTTTTCAGATTTCGATTCAAACTCACCTTCCCACAATCACCCTATCTAAACTCATGCCTCCAAGACACTCTGTTTCCTGTTATGTCCTCTTCCTATTTTATTTTTTTATGATACTTATCGCTAATTGAAATTACGTTCGTATTCAGACGTTCCGTCTCCTTGCTCGGGAACCTCAGATCAAACCCCCTGATCTTTCTAGCTGCTGAATCCCTGGAGCTTAACATAGTGCCGAGTTAAAAAAGAAAAAAAAAAAAACCTTAAAAATTTTTAAAAAAAAAAGAAAAAAGGGTGCACCTGGGTGGCTCAGTCGGTTCAGCATCCGACTTCAGCTCAGGTCATGATCTCACGGTTCATGGGTTCGAGCCCCACATCGGGCTCTGTGCTGACAGCTCGGAGCCTGGAGCCTGCTTCGGATTCTGTGTCTCCCTCTCTCTCTGCCCCTCCCCTGCTCATAGACTGTCTCTGCCTCAAAAATAAATAAATAAACATTAAAAAAGAAAAAGTATGGGGGCGCCTCCCCCACTCACTCTCTGTCTCTCATGCTGCTCTGCCTTGACAGCACCTTCCCGTCTGCAGGCGGCTGGTGCGCGTGAGAGACGCAGCCCGGCAGACAGAGTGGGTTTGTGCCTGTGAGTTCGTTGTGTCAAAACACATCGTACTTGGCGCGTTTATGCCTCCTCGCACCGAGAGACACGCAGCTCCTTCCTGCGCGGCTTGCTCCAAGCCTTTGCTGTGGTTGTTTTCTGTATGTGGAGTTTCGCAGACCCGGAGGGCACCAAAGCGCTGCTCTGAGCGCGCGCTGAAGGGAAGACTGTTCTCGTGCCCAGTCCAGAGTCTGCCGTCCATCACACCGACGAAGTTCCCAGGGATCGGATCCCACCGTGGCCAGGCACGTGAGACGCAGCGACAGACTGCAGGCCAGCACGCCAGGCCTGTCTACCCCGCTCAGGAACCACGTGGCTCAGACCTGAGCCCCTTAAGTAGAAGCGAAAGGGGGTGCAACATTTTCTAATCCCGCCTCCTGCATTTTGCACGCACCTGCCCGTCCCCAGGAAGCTGTCAGCCAGCTTCTGCTTGACCCCTGCAATCAGGAATCCAGGTGGGTTAAGTGACTTGCCCAAGGTCAACGTCACGCAGCTGGAAAGCCGGAATGAGGGGACTCAGTTCCAGGCTGTTGGACTCCGGAGACCATGATTGCACTTGCTCTGTTCTGCCCATAGAGTAAAGGTCCACCCGTAACACCTGCGTCTGGCTTCTGGAGCCAGAACGAACATGAGGGCTTGCGCTCCCCCCACCCACCCGCCCCGCCCTTACCTTCCATTGGGTAAGCTTGGTCAACCTTTGGACGTCTAGTAATAATTTTAAATGTACCACCATTTTTTTTCCATGCAATTACAAAGGGAAGTATTTTACATCAACAATATTGTTTCGTATCACAATGTGAGATACTGATGACAACCTTGCATTTAGCCAGCAGTGCCCGGTTCACTGATGGCTCAGTCCAGTTCTTCCTTCTATCTCTCTCTCTTTTTATTTTATTTTTTCCTGTGCACCTGATTTCTCCCAAATTGGAAAGCTCTAAATCTCAGTGGTGGGTCATCATGAGTGGCAGTGGCAAGCACTTGCTTGTTTTTAAGAGGATTGGGTGGACCCAAAAGATTTCTCACTGAAACCTATTCCCACATCGTGCCATGAAGACAACAAAGTTCAAACTAGAAGGTTGGGTGTCTCAACTCCGGAGATGATGGTCAAGAGCTCCCAATCTATGCTTTGACTGGACCCAGTGATCCATATTGGTTTACATTTGTGGCAGCCTTTGTACATGATTTTATTTAAAAAAATTTTTTTTAATGTTTTTATTTATTTTTGAGACAGAGAGAGACAGAGCATGAGCAGGGGAGGGGCAGAGAGAGAGAGACAGACAGACAGAATCCCAAGCAGGTCCCAGGCTCTGAGCTGTCAGCACAGAGCCCGACGCGGGGCTCAAACTCATGGACCGTGAGATCGTGACCCGAGCTGAAGTCGAACGCCTAACCGACTGAGCCACCCAGGCACCCCTGTGATTTTAAATAATATGCCCCCAAGTCACTTCTTGACAAGTGAAAAGAAAAATCAGCAAGTTATGGAAAAGAAAGCTTTCAACAGTGGAGCTGTTTGTCCCAAGTTAGGTCTCCCTGGAAAATCCCGATGTTTGATTTTTCATCCTTAAAATTAGGATATTTTATCCCTAAGGTGATAGATATTTCAAGCTATACCCAAGACACTTCATAAATCATCGAGAAACACCACCGGAGGCAAACCTCTTGAAGTTTCCAAAGTATACCAACTTTCCATTAGTCAATTTCTCTTGGTGTATTTATTTGTTTATTGAATAATTGTTGAAAAAGTCCAATGGTTCTACATGACTTAAAGCAAAACAAAACAAAACGAAACAAAACGAAAAAAAGAACTATGTTTTACCTACCCCTCAACATCTCTAATCCCCATTTTCTAGAGACATCTTTCAGTTCCTTTTATTCTCCTTCTCCTCCCTCCCGCCCCCGTCCACACCCGCTGTATTTACCTCTACCTTTCTAAGTAACACGCTTTCGGTCTTTGATTTTTTTTCTTTTCAGTTTTTAAATATTGTCTCTTGAACTACCACTGCAGATGATGAGAATTTAGCTCTCCGATGCCAGGCTCCCTGTCTCTATAGACGTAGAGATTACCTCTCCTTCCAAATGTAGATTTATCTTGCTTTGGTTAGACACATTTATTACCTACCATACTTTTACTATATGACTGTTGTTCACAGTTGAGCAAGATGGTCCTTTCTTGGTATCGCGTTACTTTTTTTTTCGGAGCCCCGTTTGCTTCATTTTGCAAGTCTCCACAGCTAGTTCATTCCCGAGTTCTCTACCAATTGTGCGCATCCTCTCGTGGTACATTTCAACACGTTAGTAACTGGCATGCTTGATCCCAGCCTCCTCCAGAGCCTTCCCCCGCTCTCCTGCTGCAACCTGAACTGGTCGTTCTCTGTCCCAAAAGCCCCTGGGAACTCTATTTACCATCATCCAAAGGGCTGCCTTTATCTTTCACCTGTATCGGAATCCCTGCTTTCCAGGATCATGTTTTTTGTTTCTCTCCCTCTTCATCTGCTTCTTTGTTTCTACAGGATTCGGCTTCTAGTAACTCCCTGAGAAAGTGGGCCAGTGGGCACAGGAGATAGAACGTGTCAGACATTTCACATCTAAGATGCGCGCATTCTACACTAACACCTCATCAATAATCTGGCTAGCTACAGAAACTAAGCGGCAATTTTCTCTCAGAATTTTGAAGGCACTGATGGGGTTGCCATCCAGCCTCCAGGTTAGTTGAACAGTTACAGTGTTAGTCTGATTCCTGATACTTTGTATATGATTTCTCACTCCCCTCCTCCTCCCCCTCCTCCCTGTCCTCCCCCTCCTCTGTCCCTCCCTCCCATCCTCCCTCCTTCTCTCTCTCTCTCTCTCCCTCTCCCTCTCTTTCTCCTTCTCTCTTTGTAAAGATACAAGACAGATAACCTGGTTTGCCTTTTCAGTCTGGAAAGTCATACACCTCCGATATGTGGAATTCCATTGATATATTTCTTCAAAAACATTTTCCACCCATTTTCTCAGTCCTCTCCTATTCTCGGCTGTCAAACCCCACCAAACTGGTCCCCTATGTATTTTGTTTCTTTTAGCTTTCTCCTCTATTCGTGAGGGAGTCTTTCAACATCATCTTCCAAATTTTATATTGAATTTTTCATCTTCTATCATATTTTTAACTCCCCAAAGCTTTTCGTTTCTCGTAAGATATTCCTTTTTTATAGCAGCCTGTTTCTGTTTCACAGTACAATATTTTCTCTTATGTCTCTGTGGAGATACATAAAAGGATTTTTTAGGCTTTTCTTCACCTGCCGGTGTTGCTGCTGTCCCTCCTCTGAGATTTTTCTTTTCTGCTCTGTCATGTCTCTCATGATACAGGTTTTCCTCGGGGCTTGGTGATCTCCGTAGCGAGGCACCTGCTAGAGTTAATAGGAACCCGTGTGTGCCTGAGCAGAGCTTTTGACTAAGGCATTCTGGTTAAGGTTGTTTTGATGAGAGATTCCCTTTACCATCAGTTTCGGTATATCCTTTCTCCCGGTTATTTCATGTTCCTGAGGAATGATCTTGCTATCTCCTCCCTGCAGGTGTAGCCTGTGGGACGGCCTTCCACAAGCCCAAGAGAAGACGGAAGCTGAGTGGTCTCATCATTCAATACACAGGGGACCTTCTCCCCTCCAATTTTTCAGTCTCCATCATTATAATATACAGAATAGTTTCACCACTCTAAAAATATCACCTATCCAACACTGTACCCCCTAATCCCTCACAAACATGATCTGTTTACTCTCTCATAGTTATGCCCCTTTCAGAATGGCATCTTTCACTTAACAATATGCATTTAGAGGGGCACCTGGGTGGCTCAGTCGGTTAAGCGTCCGACTTCGGCTCAGGTCATGATCTCACGGTCCGTGAGTTCGAGCCCCGCGTCGGGCTCAGTGCTGACAGCTCAGAGCCTGGAGCCTGCTTCGGATTCTGTGTCTCCCTCTCTCTCTGACCTTCCCCCATTCATGCTGTCTCTCTGTCTCAAAAATAAATAAACGTTAAAAAAATAAAAATTAAAAAAATTAAAAAACAAACAAAAAAACCCCCCAAAACAATATGCATTTAGATTCATCTTTGTTTTTGCGAATCTTGATAGCTCATTTCTTTTTCCCCCCAGGCTTATTGAGGTATAATTGACAAATAAAAATTGTATATATTTAAGATAGGCAACCTGATGGTTTGATACATGTATACATTGTGAAATAATTGCAACAATCAAGCTAATTAACATACCCATCACCTACATGGTTAACATTTTTTTCTTTCTTTCCTTTTTTTTTCCTTTGCTGTAAAAACACTTAAGATCTATCCTCTTAGGGGCACCTGGGTGGCTCAGTCAGTTGAGCCTCCGACTTCAGCTCAGGTCATGATCTCACCGTTGGTGAGTTCCAGCCCCGCGTCGGGCTCTGTGCGACAGCTCGGAGCCTGGAGCCTGCTTCGGATTCTGTGTCTCCCTGTCTCTCTCTGTCCCTCCCCTGCTGGCATGCTCTCTCTCTCTCTCTCTGTCTCTCACTCTCTGTCTCTCAAAAATAAATAAACATTAAAAACAAAATTAAAAAAAAGATCTATCCTCTTAGCAAGTTTTAAGTATACAGCACAGTATCGTTAGCTACACTCCTATTGTTGTACGTTAGATCTCCGAAATTAGTTCATCTTGTGTAGCTGAAACTTTGTGCCCTGGACCCATTTCCCCCTCCCCCTGGCCCCTGGCAACCACCATTCTCTTCTCTGCTTCTATGAATTCGATTATTTTAGATTACACATGTAAATGAGAACATTTCAACACTGTTGTCTTTCTGTGTCTGGCTTATTTCACAGAGCATAATGCCCGTGTTACTACAAATGGCAAGATTTCCTTCTGCGTTAAGGATGAATAATATTCCACTGTATGTGTGTACATTTTCCTTATCCATTCATTCATCAATGGACATTTAAGTGGTTTGCATATCTTGGCTATGATGAATAATACTGCAATAAAGATGGGAGTGTAGACATCTGTTTGAGATCATGGTTTTGTTTCCTTTGGATACACACCTAGACGGATCATAAGGCAGTTTATTTTTTAATTTTTTTGAGGGACCTTATACACGAACAAATTGGATGACCTAGAAGAAATGTACAAAGACCTAAAAACACACAACCTATCCAAACGGAATCAAGAAGAAATAGAAAGCCGGAACAAACCAGTAACGAATAAGGTGATTGAATCAGTAATCAGAAACTTCTCGACAAAGAAAAGCCCGGTGCTATATGGATTCACAGGGAAGTTCTATCAGACATTCAGTGAATAATCAATACCAATCCTTCCTAAACTCTTCAAGAAGTAGAAGAGGGACCACTTTCAAATCATTTCATGAGACCATCATCACCCTGATAATAAGGTCAGACGAAGAAACCAGCAGAAAATAAAACGGTAGGCAATTTCCTCCATGAAAAATTTCAAATCAGTTGGATACATACTCACAATAGAATGGCTAGATCATATGGTAAGATTATGTTTTAATTCTTCTAAAGTGACTGTATCATTTTTCATTTCCACCAGCATTGAATGAGAATTCCTACTGCCCCATAGCCTCCCCAGTTAATTAATATGGTCAGTTTCCTGGATTTTAGTCAGGAATCCCGGATTGCACAGATCTTCCCGGATTTACAACGGGATAACACCCTGACAAATCCATCACGTGTTGAAAATATCAATCATTAAGTAGAAAATGCATTTACTACACCTAACGTATCAAACACCATAGCTTACGTTAGTCTACCTTAAACATGCTTAGAATACCTAGGGCTGGGCAAAATCATCTAACACAAAGCCTATTTTATAATATAATGTTGAGGGGAGCCAGGGTGGCTCAGTCAGTTAAGCGTCTGACTCCTAATTTAGGCTCAGGTCATGATCTCATGGTTCGTGAGTTTGAGCCCCACGTTGGGCTCTGTGCTGACAGTGTGGACCTTGCTTGGAGTTCTCTTTCCTTCTCTGTCCGCCCCCCTCCACCTCTCTCTCTCTCTCTCTAAATAAATAAACATTTAAAAAGTTTTACAATACAATGTGGAATATCTGATGTAATCTATGGAATACTGTGCTGACAGTGAGATACAGAATGGTCGTGTGGGTACAGAATGGTTTTAAGTATATCGAGTGTTAGCCCTTTATGATTGCAGGGTTGATGGGGGGTCGGCTGCTCACTGTTGCTACCCAGGATCATGAGCGGGTCCCCTACAGCATGTTGCTAACCTAAGAAAAAAAATCAAAATTCAAAATTCAAAGTACAATTTCCACTGAATGTGTATCACTTCCACACTATGGTAGAGTTAAAGCAAAAAAGTAAGTCAAACTATAGTAAGTTGGGGACCTTCTGTATGGTTGGTATCTTATTATTGATTAAATTTGCAAATCCCAGGGCACCTGGGTGGCTCAGTTGGTTGAGTGGTCCAGCTCTTGATGTCTTCTCAGGTCATGGTCCCAGGGTCGTGGGATCGACCCCCACGTTGAGCCTGTTTGAGATTCTCTCTCTCACCCTCTGCCCCTCCCCCCTACTTGCATGCTCTCTCTCTAAAATAAAAAACAAAACAAAATTTATTTTTTTATTTTTAAATATTTATTTATAATTGCGAGAGGAGAGAGAGAGAGAGAGAGAGAGAGAGAGAGCAGGGGAGGGACCAAGAGATAGAGAGACACAGAATCTGAAGCAGGCTCCAGGCTCCGGGCTGTCAGCACAGAGCCCGACGCGGGGCTCGAACCCACGAACCGCGAGATCGTGACCTGAGCCGAAGTCGGACGCTCAACCGACTGAGCCCCCCAGGCGCCCCAAGAAAACAAAACTTAAAAAAAAAATTGCCATTCCCTAGTGACTAATGATGTTGAGTATCTTTTCATTTGTTTATTTGCTATTTACGTATCTTTTTTTGGGTGAAATGTTCAGATGTTTTTTTTCCATTTTTTAAATTGGGTTGCTGGTTTTCTTATTGTTGAATTTTAAGGGTTCTTTTTATATTGTGGATATAAGTCCTTTATCAGACACGTGCTTCGAGAACGTTTCATTATGTGGCTAGCCTTTTCATTTCTATTGCCAATGTCTTTCCCGGAGTAACAGTTTCCACTGTAATAAAGTCTAACTTAATCGTCTCTTTCTTGGATTGTGCTTTTGGTGTTGTATCTAAAAACTCATCGCCAGCCAAAGGTCATCTAGACTTTCTCATAGTTTTTCTTCTAGATGTTTTACACTTTTCCATTTTGTATTTAGGTCTATGATACATTTTGAGTTAATTTTACTAAAAGGTGTGAGATCTATGTCTAGGTCTCCCCCCACCCCGCTTTTTTTTTTTTAACATATGAACATTCAATTGTGCCAGCCAGCATCATTTGTTGAAAAAAACTATCCTTGGGGCGCCTGGGTGGCTCAGTCCGTTAGGAGTCTGACTTCGGCTCTGGTCATGATCCCATGGTTCGCGGGTCTGAGCCCCGCCTCGGGCTCTGTGCTGATGGCTCGGAGCCTGGAGCCTGCTTCGGATTCCGTGTCTCCCTCTCACTCTGCCCCTCCCCCACTCACACTCTGTCTCTCTCTCTCTCTCTCTCTCTCTCTCTCTCTCTCTCTCAAAAATAAATAAATATTAAAAAAAATTTTTTTAAAAGAAAAACTATCCTTTCTCCGTTGAATTGGCTTTGCACCTTTGTTAAAATCTAGTTGACTATGTGGATCTATTTCCGGCTTCTCTCTTCTCTTTTGCTGATTGATGTGCCCATACTTTGCCAATACCACACTGTCCTGAATACAGTAAGTTTATATTGAGTCTTGGAACCAGTTAGTGTGAATCTTCCAACTCTGTTGTTCTTCGATAGTGTGTCCATTTTTCTAGATCCTTTGCTTTCCCATATAAATTTTATTGTATTTTAAAACATGTTTTACTTATTGAGAGAGAGAGAGAGGAAGGATGAGAGGGAGAGGGGCAGAAAGAGAGGGGGGACAGAAGATCTGCAGCGGGATCCGTGATGACGGCAGCGAGCCTGACGCAGGGCTTGAACTCACGAACCACAAGATCATGACCTGAGCCAAAGTCGGTCACTCAACCGGCTGAGCCACCCAGGCACCCCTGCCATATACATTTTGCATTAAGTTTGTCCATATCTATAAATAGTTGACTGGGATTCTGGTTGCCTTTAACTTATTGCCTTTAATCCGCAGATTAAGTTGGTTTGGAAAACTGACATCTTTATAATATTGACTCTTCTGATCCATGAACATGAAATATCTTTCCATTTATTGAGTTTTTTAAAAATTTCTTTCACCAGTGTTTTATACAGCATACACAGCCCATACATACTTCCTTAGAAATATGCCCAAATACTTAATTTTTTGGTGTGCTTACAGACAGTATTGATTCTAAATTTTAATTTCTGATTGTCCATTGCTGGTATATAGGAAAGTAATCAACTTTTATACATTGACCATGTATCCTGTGACCTTGCTATACATGCTTAGAAGTTCTATCAGTGTTTTGGTACATTAAGTTGTTCTACACAGATAATAATGTCATCTGCAAATACAGACAATTTTATTTCTTTCTAACCCACAAACTTTCAATCTCTTCTTCTTAACTTATTGTACTAGGTAGAATTTCCAAGACAACACCGAACAGGAGTTGAAAGAGGACATTTTTTCCTTAGTCCCTATTTCAGAGAAAAGCATTCAGTTTTTCACCATTAATTATTACGTTAGCTATTGTTAGGTTAAGGAAATTTCCCTCTGTTCCTTGTTTTTTTTTTTTTTTTGAGAGTTTTTGTCACAAATAGGTGTTGAATTTTGTCAAAAGTTTTTTCTGCATTAATTCATATGATCACAGTTTTGATTTTCCCGTCTATTAATAGGATAAATTACATTAATTTCTTTACAAATGTTAAACTGGCTTTGCATGCTTGGACGAGCCCTACTTGGTCACCATCAAGTATCCTTTTTTTTATATGCTGCTGGATTTGATTTGCTATTAAAAAAAATTTTTTTTTTAATGCTTATTTCGTTTTGAGAGACAGAGACAGAGTGCAAGTGGGGGAGGAGCAGGGAAAGAGGGAGACCCAGAATCCGAAGCAGGCTCCAGGCTCCGAGCTGTCAGCACAGAGCCCGACACGGGGCTTGAACCTGTGAACCGTGAGGTCATGATCTGAGCTGAAGTCGGACGCCCAACCGGCTGAGCCACCCAGGTGCCTCATTGATTTGCTAAATTTTTAATGGATTTTGCATCTATGTTTATGAGAGTTTCTTGTAATGTCTTTATCTGGTTTGGGTATTAGCCTAATACTGCTCTCATAGAATGAGTTGAGAAGCGTTCCTCCCTCTACTTGTATTTTCTGGAAGAGATTGTGGGAAATTGGTGCTACCTCTTCTTTAAATATTTTATAGAATTCTCCAACAAAACCATCTGGTCCTGGTGTTTTCTTTTTGTGGAAGCTTTTTAAGGATTGGTTCTATTTCTTTAACAGATACAGGAATGTTCCTATTGTCTATTGCTTCTTGAATGAGCTTTTGTAGCTTGTATCCTTCAAGGAACTGATCAGTTTCATTTAAGTATCAAATGCCTGGTCCTGTACATGCTCTTCCTGTTCTGTTACTAACTTTCTTAATGTCCATGTGATCAGTCACGTTGATTCCTCTTTCATTTCTGGTATAGTTAACGTGGGTCTCCTCACTATGTATCTTTTTTAGGTTAGCCTGCTGGAGATTTATCTGTTTATTTGTCTTCTCAAAACAAAAACACTTTTGGTTTTACTGATTTTCTCTATTGTTCTTCTGTTTTCAACAAGTCAACACAAAACAGATATTCTAGGATCTCTTATGAAGCAAACTAAATTGTTGGTGTGGTTTTGAGCATTTGGTGGAGAGTAGGAAGGCAACTTTACTTTATCTTGAAGATAGGAACAGTCTCCTTTGAGGAGCATTAAACCCTTGAAGAAATTAACATAATTTTAAAATGCTACTTAATGGGGCGCCTGGGTGGCTTAGTTGGTTAAGCATCTGACTTCGGCTCAGGTCATGATCGCGCGGTTTGTGAGTTTGAGCCCTGCGTTGGGCTCTGTGCTGACAGCTCAGAGCCTGGAGCCTGCTTCGGATTCTGTCTGTCTCTCTCTGACCCTCCTCTGCTCATGCTCCGTCTCTCTCTGTCTCTCAATGATAAATAAACATTAAAAAAATTTTAATGCTATTTGATTCTTCAAAGATATTATATTTATAAAGTCATAAAAGTATAACTGTAATTTCAAAAGGAAATAAATTATAATAAAATTATATTATTTTGATACATAAGTATTTGGTGGTTTTTTTTAAAGAAAATGTATTTTTGATGTGGCGAAATATACGTAATGTAAAATGCATCATTTTAACCATTTGCAGTGGCACTGAGTACATCCACACTGTTAGAAAACTCCATACCCATTAAATAATAACTATTCTATTCTTTCTTCTCCCCAGTCCCTGGAAACCACCATTCAACTTTCTTGTCTCCATGAATTTGCTACTCTAGATACCTCATGTAAGTGGAATCATACATTATTTATCCTTTTGAGATGGGGTTATTTCATCTAACATAATTTCTTCAAACGGAAGGGTATTACACTAAGTGAAATAAGTCAGTCAGAGAAAGATAGATATCATACGTTTTCACTCATATGTGGAACTTGAGAAACTTAACAGCAGTCCATGGGGGAAGGGAGGGGGAAAATAGTTACAGACAGAGAGGGAGGGAGGCAAACCCTAAGGGACTCTTAAATACAGAGAACAAACTGAGGGTTGATGGGGCGGGCGGGGGAGAGGGGAGAATGGGTGATGGGCACTGAGGAGGGCACTTGTTGGGATGAGCACTGGGTGTTGTATGTAAGCGATGAATCACGGGAATCTACCCCCAAAACCAAGAGCACGCTGTATATACTGTATGTTAGCCAACTTGATAATAAATTATATTAAAGACAAACAAACAGGCAAATAAATAAATAAAACCATTCTAAGAAAAACAACAAAAACCATAATGTCTTCAAGGTTCACCCATATTGTAGCATATGTTAGAGTTTCCTTCCTTTTTAAGGCTGAATAATATTCCTTTGCATGCCTATCCATCTATTGATAGACACTGGAGTTGGCTATTGTGAATAACACTTCCATGAATATGGTTTACAAACATCTTTTCAAGCATGCTTTCAGTCCTTTGGAGTATACATCCAGAAGGAGAACCGCTAGACCATTTTTGCAATCCTATGTTAAGCTTTCTGAAGAACCACTATACCCTTTTCCACAGTGGCTATACCACTCTACATTCCCACTAGCAATAAACAAGAGTCCCAGTTTCTCCACATCCTACCAATCCTTCTTTCCTACTTTGTTGATAATAGCCACCCTAATGGGTGGAGTGTGGGGTCTTGTGGCTTTGACTTGAATTTCCCTAATGATTCGTGAGGTTGAACAGCTGTTTCTATGCTTCTTGGTCACTGGTTTATCTTCTTTGGAGAAATGTCTATGCAAATGTCTTTTGCCATTATTTAAAAAAAAATTTTTTTTTTCATTTTTTTTTTCAACGTTTATTTATTTTTGGGACAGAGACAGAGCATGAACGGGGGAGGGGCAGAGAGAGAGGGAGACACAGAATCGGAAACAGGCTCCAGGCTCTGAGCCATCAGCCCAGAGCCCGACGCGGGGCTCGAACTCACGGACCGCGAGATCGTGACCTGGCTGAAGTCGGACACTTAACCGACTGCGCCACCCAGGCACCCCTAAAAAAAATTTTTTTTAATGTTAATTTATATTTGAGAGAGAGAGACTGCAAACAGGGGAGGGGAAGAGAGAGAGAAAGAGAGAGAGAGAGAGAGGCAGAATCCAAAGCAGGCTCCAGGCTCTGAGCTGTCAGCACAGAGCCCGACACGGGGCTCGAACGCATGAATTGTGAGATCATGACCTGAGCTGAAGTTGGCCCCCAGGTGCCCCTATGTCTAAAATGTTTTTAAACAAACAAAAGACAAAAACAAAGGCTCACGCTGTTTCTGATTCCAGAGAGAACTGGCTTGAATCCTGGCTCTTTTTACGAGCTGTGTAATGCTTAACAAATTACTGACCTCCTCCTAATATTGGTTTTCTCTTCTGTAAAATGGGGTGACAAACAGAAGGTACTACATAGGAATGTTATAAGATATTGAAACGACAGGATACACTTAAAGCTCTCAGCTTATTGCCTTGTTCTGGAATAAGTGCACCCTGGTGCCATTATAAAGAGGAGTAACCTGCTTAAATATGCTTTATACAGTCTCCATGATTTTTAATAAACAATTTTATCCTACCTTGGGTCTGACTGGTGTCAGCCCTTAATGGAAACCCCACACAGATGCACCCTAGCTGCTTGTCAGATAACTCTGTTGTCCAAATCCCATCAGAATCCTGTTTAGGAGAACAGATATTTATGGAGGATTTGCCTGAAGGACATGTTATTCATCTATTCTCTGGAAATGATAAATTTTACCCTTGGATCAAATAACACCATCTGAGAGCTGCATATCGGAATGGCATCATTCTGACTCTTGTCAAATTTACTTGACAGGATTGAACGTCACTGTTGTGAGCCTGGCTTGCGTTGAGGGATGCTGTAAGAAGCAGCCGGGCAAACTTTGCTCTTGTATTTATTGCTGGGCTGGAGTCCAGGATGTTCTTGTCTGAATCAAAAAGTGTTTTCTTTATGAAGACCCGAGGGAAGAATTTTTCTTAGGTCAGCAAGATGAGAAAACTTTAAACAACGGGTCTGTCTCTATCTTGCGGACGATCTGGATCTTTTAACAGTGCGTATTTCCCTGCTTACTTTAGCTTCCAGGAAACCTACAACCCCATCAGTGGCCCATCTTGGGTGCCTCTATAAAACAATGTGGCAGAGGCGCCTGGGTGGCGCAGTCGGTTAAGCGTCCGACTTCAGCCAGGTCACGATCTCGCGGTCCGGGAGTTCGAGCCCCGCGTCAGGCTCTGGGCTGATGGCTCAGAGCCTGGAGCCTGTTTCCGATTCTGCGTCTCCCTCTCTCTCTCTGCCCCTCCCCCGTTCATGCTCTGTCTCTCTCTGTCCCAAAAATAAATAAAAACGTTGGAAAAAAATAAAAATAAAAAAAAACAAACAATGTGGCAGTGAGAGGTAGGTAAATTTGCCCTTGGATTGTTTTTTCACCCACATTATTTCTTTGTCCCAACACTTTCCATGATTTATTTTCCATATATTTTTGGAAGCTGCCTCTTATTTATGACACAAGATAAGAAGAGAGAAAATGGAAAAATGAGGCTAGTATAAAGGAAAGTGGAGTATCGATAGGGGATAAATCAAGTAGGCAAAACTCTTATTACTTTCACATTTCCCTGGGCACCTTGCATTGAACTTCACAGCTAGTACATGGTTAGTGAATGTTTGTTAAGGAAAGAAAAAGAAAGAGAAGATCTATCAGGCCATTCCTTGTCCTGCTTGTGCCCAGACGTAAGGTTGGGTTAGACGTAGGGGAGGCTTGATGAGTCCCTAAGAGGCCAAAGAGAATACTTTGATGCCTTCTGAGTGATTATCTGACATTTCCTGAAGCAATGCCCTAGCCGCTTTTCAAGGCTCACTCCAATGCGTCCACCTTACGAACACATCCCCTGTTGTAAGCGAATACCTCTCTCTCCTGGGAACGCTCTCAGAAACTACTGTCTCTGAGTACCCATTTCAAATGTGCTTAAAATAAAAATAAAAATAAAAATTTTTATGATAACTTATGAGATACAGATATAAAGATGATACATAAGGAAGGAGGGAAAGAAAGAAAGAAAGAAAGAAAGAAAGAAAGAAAGAAAGAAGAAAGAAAGAAAAAAGAAAGAAAGAAAGAAAGAAAGAAGAAAAGAAAGATTAGTTCAATAAATATTTTTAAACAGGTAAATGAAAATCCATTGTATTGATTTTTTTTTTTACAAACTTGCATTAAAACTCTGTTCCCATGAGTAGTATGGATGACTTCTCAAATGGGTTATAAGTAAGTAAAAGAAGCCAGACTGAAAAACCTAAACTTTTGACTCCATTTACATAACTCTCCAGCAAAAGCCAAATTACACAGGGAGAAGAAGGGCTGGGAGACAGGAACGGGCACAGTGGAACGTGGGGGTAATGGAACTCTTGTGTCTCAGGATTGTGTGGTGTTGGTCACATGACTCTATAGCTTTGTCAAAACACTCGGAATTCTGCCCTCAAAAGTGTGGATCCCAGGGGCACCTGGGTGGCTCAGTCAGTTAAGCCTCCAACTTGGGCTCAGGTCATGATCTCACGGTTCATGGGTTCGAGCCCCGCGTCATGTTCTGTGTTGACAGCTCAGAGCCTGGAGCCTGCTTCCGATTCCGGGTCTCCCTCTCTCTCTGCCCCTCCCTCCCTCGTGGTCTGTCTCTCTCAAAAACAAATAAACATAAAAAAAAAAAAAGAATTATTAAAGGCACACATGACAACTGACACTGTGTGTGCTATTCAGAGTGACAAGGGGGGCCATACCATGGAATTGGATGAGATGGGTAGAGGGAAGCCCAGCAGAGTTCTTTTGAACAAGAGGTTAATCACCTGAAGGCCGCAGGAAACAGAGGTATTGACTAAGTGGGGCGGATGAGGACATCCCGGGCAGAGGCCTGTGCTCAAACATTGGAGCGGGAAAAACAGTACAGAGCTCTGGCCGAAAGGAAGACCACCAGTGTTTTAGGGAATAGGGTGACTCAAGTGCAGGCAGGGGAGTGGGGCAGGGGCCAGATCACACAGAGCCCCATAGGACACTCAGAGGATTAAAAAAAATTTTTTTTAATGTTTATTTATTTTTGAGAGAGAGAGAGAGACAGAGACAGAGACAGAGAGAGACAGGGGAAGGGCCAGAGACAGAGGGAGACACAGAATGCGAAGCAGCCACCAGGCTCCGAGCTGTCAGCACAGAGCCGGATGTGGGGCTCGAACCCACGGACCGTGAGATCATGACCCGAGCCGAAGTCGGACGCTTAACTGACTGAGCCACTCAGGCGCCCCCAGAGGCTTTTAAGTATATCCTGAGAACTCTGGAAAGCCATGAAATCAAGGTAAAATCATCACGAATACTCCAGGCTAACCTCCATGACAAAACTTCAAGGGAGGGGGGAGAAGAAAAGCTCCAGAATACTCTCTAAAATGAAATAAAATGAAAAAACTGAAGCAACATGAGTTTCGACGGCATTTTATGGCTACCATATGGGTCTCTCATTTGTCACCCTGGGTCAATATGGTATTTACCTGTGTCCTTTCTGCTGGACCAAGTGCTTCCGGCAATTAGCAACATCTTATAAATTATTATGCCTTCAGGATCTGAAGCTTAGTTAAGTGTTCAATAAATATCTGTTGAGTTGAAATAAATTAAACAAAATCTCTAGGTATGCAAATACATAGCATTCCAAAGCCAAGTCCAGATACTAATTCCCCGGTACGTCCAAAAGTACTAAGAGATGCAAAGTTACAGGTGCATCTGCCGAAGCATAAAGTAACTTTTTTTTTTTTTTGGAGCTGTCATGAATATATGCTGATCAGAATTACTCAGAATCTTCTGTCATGGTTCCAGAAACGTGGGGAAAAACAAAAGACAACACAGAGATAAAATTACAGGTTACCAAGAATTATTTTTGGAATTTTTTCAAAGCCAAGACAGACAACGCAGCCAGAAGATGAGAACAGCCAACTCGTGATAACATTTCTCTTCAGTGGATCAGGAAAGAGTCACAGAAGGTAATGACAGCCCAAGAGCAGAGAATGAATGAAGCCAAAAACTTCTGAAATAGGGAAAGGTGTGCAAAGCAATGACTAACTTTTTTTTTTTTAATTTTTTTTTTCAACGTTTATTTATTTTTGGGACAGAGAGAGACAGAGCATGAACGGGGGAGGGGCAGAGAGAGAGGGAGACACAGAATCGGAAACAGGCTCCAGGCTCTGAGGCATCAGCCCAGAGCCTGACGTGGGGCTCGAACTCCCGGACCGCAAGATCGTGACCTGGCTGAAGTCGGACGCTTAACCGACTGCACCACCCAGGTGCCCCCCAAATTCGCATTTTGAATCCCGATGCTTAGTACCTTCAGATGTAACCTTATATGGAGATACGGTCTTAACAGAGGTAGTCAAGTTAGAGTGAGTTCATCAGAGTGGTCCCTAATCCACTTTGATTGGGGTCCCTTAAAAGGGGGAAATTTAGGCGCAGGGGCACCCATAGAAGGAAAATGCCATGTGAAGAGACAGAGAGAAGATGGCCATCTTCATGACAAGGAGAGAGGTGTGGAGCAGATCTTCCCCTGGACCCCTCGGAAGGAACCAACCCTACCAACACCTTGATCCTGAACTTCCAACCTCCAAAACTGTGAGAAGATGCATTTCTGTTGTTCCTGCCCCTCGTCGGCAGTCCTAGGTTGCGGCAGCCCTAGCAAAGTAATACAGTAATTAACCTGAAAAATCCTCATTTACTGGAGGATTCTAACATTAAAGGGCGAAAAAGTAGTTGAATGAGTAGACCAAGGAGATAAAAGAGGTCTCCTCGGGCTCATATGTACACGAAGCAGGCTTTTCTATTATATTTAGCAGAAACGACACGAGGTTGGAGCCTGGAATGGGAACATATAGAGTAGTGGCAATGAATGACCAAAATAGGTCTTAACACGTGCCAGGCACAGCATCATGTGTTTTACAGGAGTCATTTGACTTGATCCTTACAAGGTTGAATTATTTTAGAGATGAAAATACTGAGTCTCAGGGAAGTTTGGTTTCCTCACCCAAGGTCAGACAGCAGTAAGAGATGGGAAAGAGCTCCTCCTGGCTCTGGCAGGGTAAGGAGGAGAGTGATCGCTGTGAATGCACCGAGACCCTTCTCCATCACAGGGACTATTCTCCAGAGGGAAAGACACATCCCACTCAGGGGAAGGGCATATCTCTAACTTCAGACCCTGTAGTTTTCTTCTGTCACCTAAGAAGTAAAAATAAAAGCTATGAAAAACTTGTAAAGGTCACAACCCAGGACACAGACCCACTGAACACTGAGATTGAATCCTAAGATTATAGAATGCTTCCCTCTCTGATTTTTTATCACCACATCAATAGGCCTCCAATATAATAACATTTGACAGCTAAAAGGGCTGCAAGGTACAGACTCTATTTAAGGAGGAGTTCTTAGTGGGGGCGCCTGGGTGGCTCAGTTGGTGAAGCATCTGACTCTTGATTTCGGCTCAGGTCATGATCTCATGGTTCGTGGGTTCGAGCCCTGTGTCAAGCTCTGTACTAAGAGCATGGAGCCTGCTTGGAATTCTCTCTCTCCCTCTCTCTCTCTCTCTGCCCCTCCCCTGCCCACACACACTCTCTCTCTCTCAAAAATAAATAAATAAACTTTTTTTTTTTTTTTAAAAGAGGAATTCTTAGGGAAGCACAAAGATAAAGGAGGTGACAAAAACAAGGGCACGAGAGGAATGGAAAGCTTCTGGTACTTGTAACCACAAGCCAACTCCTAGCCAGGTTAACATAAAACCTCACTCCAAAGCCTTATTTACTCAGGCCCTCTTGCCAGATTTATCGTCTCTGCTTCACAACTAAAGAGGATAACGAAAGCTACAAGACGTCTACACGGTCCGACAATATGAGACAAGCATGAGAACCAGACACAGGCATGACACAGATTGTGGACTTATCACCTAGGGAATTTAAAAATACCTGTGATTCATATGGTAAAGGATTTCATGGAAAAAATTAACAACACGCGAGAGCAGATGTAATGTAATCAAGAGAGCTGCAATGTTAAGAAAGAATAAAAAAGCAAATGCTAGAACTCGAAAAACTTTGTAGCAGAAACGTAAAACGTCTTTGATAGGCTCGTCAGTAAAATTCTTTCCTCTGATATCACCGAGGAAAGAATCACCAACCTGAAGAGAGGTCAAGAGAAACTTCCCAAACTAAAATGCAAAGGGAAGAAAGGATGAAAACAACAACAACAACAACAACAACAACACAGCATGTTCAAGAACAGTGGGACAATTTTAAAGGTGTAACATGCATGCAATTGGAATTCTAGAAGGCAAAGAAAGGACAAAGCAGAAGACATATTTGAAATAATAATAACTGAGAGCTTGTCAAAATTAATGGCAGACACCAACCCACACATCCAAGAAGCTCTGAGAACACAGCAAAAAGAATACCAAGAAATCTACACCTAGGCATATTGTGTTCAAACTTCAGAAAATCAAAAGCAAAGAGAAAAATTTTGAAGCATCCGTATCTACGTGAAAAAAGGAAGAGCTTTGGTGAAGGAGTAATTGAAGGTGAAATAAAGTGTTATGTTTTTTCTGATGCTTAATGTATCAACAAGATAACTGTTTAAAGTAACAACAGTATATATACTGGGTATTTAGGACATATGGATATGTGGATTGAATGACAGTAATACCACAAGGGATAGGAAGGAGGAATTGGGATTATTCTGTTATAAGGTGGTTGTACTAAATGCCAAATTGTATAATTTTATTTGAAGGTGGACTTAGGTTTCTTAAATATATATATTGCAAACTCTAGGGCAACCACTATTTTTTTTTTAGTAAGTATAATTGGTATTCCATGAGACAAAATGGAATCATACAAAATGCTCTATTATAATCAGAGAAGGCAAACAAAGAAAATTTCTTAAGAGGGGAAAAAGTGTAAAAATAATTATGTACCACAATCTCGTGGGATTTATTGCAGGTATGAATGCTCGTGTAACATTTGAAAATCAATCAGTATAATGCAGCACATCAACAAAGGAAGAAAAAAAATCACAAAATATCAACTCGTTCAGAAAATATTCTGACGAGGGGCGCCTGGGTGGCGCAGTCGGTTAAGCGTCCGACTTCAGCCAGGTCACGATCTCGCGGTCCGTGAGTTCGAGCCCCGCGTCAGGCTCTGGGCTGATGGCTCAGAGCCTGGAGCCTGTTTCTGATTCTTTGTCTCCCTCTCTCTCTGCCCCTCCCCCGTTCATGCTCTGTCTCTCTCTGTCCCAAAAAGAAATAAACGTTGAGAAAATATTCTGACGAAATCCAACACCTATTTATGATAAAAACTCCCAAAAAACTAAGAATATAGAGAAACTAACTTGACCAAAATAATCTATTAAAAGTGCACAGCAAACACCATAATGGTGAGAAACTACCCAGATACTTCTCTTTTAAGATAAATACAAAGTAAGGATGTCCCTTCTCACCATTCCTATTCAACATCATACTGAAAGTGCTAGCCAGTGTGTGGGGTGAGGGGAAAGATAAGGAAAGGAAACAAATGGGGTGTCTGGGTCGTTCAGTTGGTTAAGTGTCCAACTTCAGCTCAGGTCATGATCTCAGGGTTCGTGGGTTCAGGCCCCGTGTCGGGCTCTGTGCTGACAGCTTGGAGCCTGGAACCTGCTTCCGATTCTGTGCCTCCCTCTCTCTCTGCCCCTCCCCTGCTGGTGCTCTGAGTCTCTCTCTTTCTCAAAAATAAATAAACGTTAAAAAATTTTAAAGAAAAGGAAATAAAGAGTGTACAAAATGGGAACGAAGAACTGAAACTGCCTTTGTTCAGAGGCGATCTGATTGTCTACGTGAAAAATCCCAAAGAATCAGCATATATTCTGGAACTAATAAGCAACTACAGCAAGGTCACAGGATAAAATGCTAACGCACAAAAGTCAATTGCTTTCCTATATAACAGCAATGAACAACTGGAGTTTGAAACTAGAATTATAATACTATTTACAATAGCACTGCAAAAAAACAAGGAAAATATTAGGTATGAGTCTAAGAAAATGTACAAGAAGTACATGTGGAAACAACAAAACTGATGAAAGAAGTCAAAGATCTAAATAAATGAAGAGGTGTTCCATGTTCATGGATTGAAGACTCAATTTTATCAAGATGTCAAATTCTTCCCCACTTGATTTATGGATTCAGTGCAATCCCAATCCAACTCCCTGAGTTTATGTCCACCGTTGTAGTATTGGGCTATGCTCTCATTTGGAAAGGAAGACACATTCAGGTGTTTCAAGATCAAAAAGGAGGATTAAGACTTATTGCTAAATACCACCCACGATAGTAATTAATTTACACATTAGAGCTATCATATAATCCTCATACATAACAATCATGTGATGGAAACTCACACCAATCATTCAGAGCTTCTTTGGTCATGGCTAACAATTTTCTCCACGCCAATGGTCAATTCTTCGCATTCCTCTTACTTATATGGCACCAGTGGCAATAGTTAACATATTTTATCATTCCCTCGTCCTTCAAGCCCTCCTTTTCTTGGCTTCCAGAACACCTCACTGGTTAGTCTTAGTCTCCTTTGCTGCTTCCTCCTCTCCTCTCTGACATTTCCACATTGGAGAGTTCCAGGGCTCAATTCTTCATCCTCCTCTCTTCTGCAGGGTTACCCTCTCCCTCCTTGGACTCCAAGGTTTTCAAAGCTCATCTGTGCTGGATTCCAAATTTGCATTTCCAGCTAAGAAACCTCTTCTAAACTCCAAACCTGAAACCATATAAGCAACACGTGCTCAACATCTCCACTTGGAGATCTAATAGCTATCTCCAATTTAACATGTCCTATAAACTGGGTTGCTGATCTTCCCTCCAAAACCTGCTTTGTCCACAAGCTGATTACCTGTCTCTATGTATGGTGGCTACATCCTTCCAATTTCTCAGACCTAGAATTTGGAGTCATCCCTGGGGTGACTCTCTGAATCTCAGTATCCCAACCCTCTGCCTGTGAGATTCTAACCCATGAGCACTAAGTCCTGTTCTTCCTTCAGTACTTGCTCAAGTCACCTTCTCAATGAGCCCACCCTGACCAGCCTCACGTACCCTGACCACCCCCATCACTCTCAATCCCTTTCCTTTCGTTCTCTTTTTCTCCCGGAACCTATTAATTTCCATCACATGTAACTTACCCATTGAACTATTTTCACAATCTGTCTCTGCTGGGCAGAGATCTTCATCTGTTTTATTCACTAATATATCCCAGGCATATAATATAGCACCCGGTACCTGGGGAACATCCCACAAATAATTATAAATACTCTATGAATATGATTGTTTCTGTTTCACAAATGAGGTCAACTTTAGTCTTGCGGATAAAATGATGAATTGGGGTCCCAGAGAGGCTTGATTTCCAAATCTTGGTGCTTTCTATCATTGGGTTTGTTTGTTTTTTTTTTTTTTTCTCCTCTCTTTAGATTAAGTACACCAGAACTGGCTACACAGCCAAATCACCGGAGGAACTTTCATATAACACTAGATGCCACTCTGAGTTTCATTCAGTCAGAGGTGGGGTGTACGTGCCTGGGTTTTCACTTTCCCATCCGATTCTCATGAGCGTCCAGGTTTGTGGACCACTGCCACAGATCCCATTCTCCGATGTGGGCATGTTTTGCTTCCAGAATTCTTAAAGAACTTGAAGGGGATGTCCAGGAATAGTTAGCTCATCAATACAGCAGTAGTTAACTATATGGCATCAGAAGCCATAACTATACGGCATCATTACCCCACATTCTTCAATTAATAAAATGGAAGTTCCTCCTTTTGGACATCAATGCCACTTAAAAAAAAAAAAAAGAAATGTGAGCTTGTTTTTAATGTGTGTTCTTCCATGGCCTGGAATGCCCCCCATGTATCCAGTCAATTCCCACTCATCCGTCATGATTAAATCCGAGTGGTCCCTTTTCTTGGGATCTTTTTCCAAATCCCTCCCCGATTTTCTTTTTGGAGTGAGGCTCTCCCCTCGCTCTACTCCTATGGCATTTCTGTGCCTTTCGATTGAGACAGTGTGTTGTGGTAAGTCATCAACTCTTCTCGTAGTAGTAGTAACAGCACTACTTTTATTTCAAAGGGAGAAACCCACCTCTACTTGGCTTAAGAAGAAAAGAGAATTGATTAGCTTGTGGAATTGCAAACTTCGTGGGTGGCTCTGTCACCATGGGATACAGGGGCTCCAATGACGAGTTCAGGAGTGTGACTTCCTTCTCAAAGCAGAAGGCTGCCAGGACGGCTGTGAGAATCTCCAGGCTTCCGTTCTGCCTTTTCGCAGAAGAAGAACACCTGAGTCCCCAGAGCCTTGATAAGAGTTCCTGGAAGGACGCTCCCTGGGACCGCCCTGGGTCATGTTCCCTCCAGGAACCAATCACTGCAGCTTGGAAGAAGCGCAAATGTACTCGGACGGGCCAGGTCCAAAGTGAGTCACACACGGCAGAGGCCCGGTACACCTAGACGCCTTGAGAGCAGGGGCCTTGTCTTTTTGTTCTCTCATGTATCTTCATTTTCCTCGCGTAGCGCTGAGCACATACAAGGCAGCTCATGCTCGGTAAACGCATCAGCGTAACAAATGAACATAGTCTGGGTTGTCGTGAAAACCATCCATTATTACCCTGTGCCATGATACACGGTGTTCCCGGGGGCTGCAGATGCGGTCTAACACCGGCTGCCTGCCGTGTGCAGGGTGTGGGTTACGTTACTGTATGGAAAGTAAGCCTCTGCAATAGATGCTTTTGTTGTTGTTGTTGTCGGGGTTTTTTGTTTTTTTGGTTTGTTTTTGTTTTTTTTGTTTTTTGTTTTTGCTCACCTCCGAACATGACTATTGGTAAAAACACTGTCAATTCTTTAATTAGGTATCCCAGGAGACCAGGCCGGGGATGTTGTAGGATGACAAAGCCAACAGGAGGGGAAGTGGAAATGTCACCCTCGTTAGTGCGGTTATTCACAGGAGGAAGGGCCCACCCAGGGTCCTGGGGAGTGTCAGAGGGCAGCTTCCTGCTAAGACACTGAAGTGAGTGGAAGAGACGGCAGCTGGCAGGGCCTTGGCGGGGGGGGGGGGGGGGGGGGTCACACTGAGAAATAAGGCAGAGGGAGGAAGAACCTGTCCCCTGGGGGATCTGTAGGACTTTTTTCCAAGGTGATCTTGAGATGTGCGTGTTGTGGTTATTGCTTATTTATTTCCTATTTATATTAATGTCCTCTTATTATGTGCCACTTCGAACCACCATGGGCTCGAGCTCTCTGACCCAGCAGAGGGCAGATGAAGGTACTTTCTGAAACGCAGCTCCCTTCTCTCCCCGAAGCCCTGCCACACGCCCCGGCCAGCCCCCCCGCTGCAGAGGGTGAGACTGCTGGCCGTGTGCCTCTCCTCCATGCTGCTCGCAAGCCAAAGGGCAGACCGGCCACAAAGCTGCCAGAACGTTCAGCTGAGGAAGATGTGGGCTGCCGCAGGAAGAACTGAGACTCAACCCAAGTCCTGACTTGGCGTCTCTGCTCTGTCACTAACCAGCCACGGGACGCCAGGCGAGTCAACCCATCTCATTTCTTAGCTTCCCCACATCTTAAAAACTAAAAGGCAAAACAAAACACGAAGGATTCTGGAGTTCTCTAAAGTCCCTGCCCTGGAATGAATAAAAACTGCAATAAACGAATCATTATGCCTTTGCTGCCAGGACCAGATCTGGATCTTTGCGGTGACAGAGTCTGCTACTTGTAGGGAAGACCATCCAATTCTGGCTAAGTTAAGCTCAAGGGATAATGGGTCATAAAGGACTCAGGGCTGTTGGGAGAGTCGGGCTTGGGAATGGCAGAATTCCAGAGGCAAGAGGCCGGGCCACACCTGTCCCATAACGAGAGTGACTGGCTGGCACCCTGTCCCTGGATGCAATGGAATGCCAGCCATTTTCAGGCGTCCTGTCTCTTTGCAAGGGGGAATTCACCTCCTTGGCTTAGACCGGGTCATGAGACGATGAACCTCCAATGACTTCTCCATCAGACCGTATTTAACAAGGAAGAAACTTTGCCTCAGAGGAAATCAGAAGGCGCTGGAGAATGAAAACAGATGCCAAGCATCCAGGAAACACGAAAGAGGAGAGACAAATGCTGTTGTTCTTTGAGGAATGCTTTTTCCCTGCAGTCTAGAATCCCAACGGCCCTGGACCACAGGTGCAACCAGAGAGAGCCTCCAAGTTCACAGCACGGCTACCCAGCCCCCAAACGACAGCGCTGGCTCCCCACTGTCCTCCGCAGCTTTCCATGAAGACCGAGAAAAGAGTCCCTTGATCATTGACCCCCCCTAACAAGTAACTTAGGGAGAAATCTTCCATACAATTAGTGGTTTAGCTAAACAGACATCGCAGGGAACACTGTGTTGGCAAGGAGTCTACCAAATTGCATTTACAAGTAATACATTAAAGTGGTGATCTCTGTTGACCATGGATGGCCCCTCTGGAACTTGCAGAAGGGGTGCTGGGTGCAAGATCGGGGACTCAAATCTGAGTCCTCGCTCAGAGGGGGAGCCTCTGGGGGGTGGCGGGGGGAGGTCTTTTGCTTCTTAGCACCCAAGCTGCTTAGCAGCTCTATTCTGTCATCCCATGGCTCCTCTACCTTCTCCACGCAACCCCCCCAAACCTTCTCACTCCCAAACCACGCCCGAACACACCTTCACCCCCCACTCTGTTCTTCAGCCTCTCTGTCTGAATACAGCATCAGTCCATCAGGCTGAGCCAAGGAACTGCCTCTCTGGGTTGATGAGAACAGGCTCTCTCCACCCCCTGGTCTCTGAGGCTGCCCATAGCCCCTGCAGGTTAAGCAGAGAGGAGATTAGAAATTATCTAAATCACAACAATTCCCTGGCAGCTTTTGTATGATTACAGGCTCTGGTGAACTAAACTGTCCAGCTGGGTAATTGAAGGAAACATATTTATTGAAATTCACATGCTTACAGTTATACTTAGCCCCTGGATATCAGCAAAGCTAACCTGAAGAGAATAAAAAGCCCCTTGCAGCTTTCCAAGTAAGCATTCTGTACAGGCCCTTTGGGGTTTAACTCTCCGGTGGCGAGAGAGAGCTTTGATTTTCTCCGCTCTCGGTGCCTCTCAGCTGCTGCCAGCTGTCAGCTGGGTTGCCGGGGCTCAGGCAGGATATGGAAATGGGACCCACGAAAGCTAACATTCCCCCTTCATAAAAGGCTTTGCCCAAAAGGTGTCAGCAACATGGCCTTACTTTTCAGATTTCATTTTCTGCTCCGAAAGACGAGGCTTTCATCAGCTGGTGAGTTCGCTGGGAGTGACAGCTGCAGTTTGGAAGCAGATGAAGCACCTAGTGCAGAAAAGCCGGCCTGTGCGAGGTCACCCTGGGATCCACACAGCTTCACGGGGACCAGCTGGAAAAACAGGAAGCCCAGGCAAAGCACAGGGTGCATTATACGCAAACAGATACACTTTCTTTTCACGCAAAGCAGGGCTCGCGGCGAGGGCGCCCCGCACCAAGTTACAGAATCGCAAAGAGACATCCAAGCTCGTCAGAACCCATCCGCTGCCAGGTGTTGGAATCCTTTTCCTAACCACCCCCACATGATCTAATTAATCTAGGGTTTCAATTCCGTTTCAATTAAATGTGATCGGTGAGTGCCTCTCTTAGCTGAGGTCAGGAAGGCCACATTTGAGTTCATCAGGAAGAAGTATCGTGCGACATCTGACGAAGGCCCGGGTGGGAGCAAGTCGCGGCAATTGTGCGAGGCTTTGCGCTCTCTGACTGCAGCTGTGAGCAGTGTCGCTGGTGAGACGATCCATTCTCAAAAAATAGGCCTGGCCCCCGTAGCCCTGGGATGACACGCGAAGGCAGAAACCAGCCTGTATGGAGAACTGTTAAGACCGTTGGCCCCCTGGGCCAGCAGCTTGGGAGCAAGGAATATGACAAGTCCGGCTACCAGAAGTGCATCTTGGCAAAGGTTTATGTAGGTCCTATCACCCAGGTTTGGAGCTGTTTCTCCTTGGAGATCTCATCCGATACTCTCAGCTTCTCGTTGTATGCTTGCAAAGCACCTCAAAGCATAAGACAGCACCTCATTGTAAGTCCTGGCAAAACCTGGATGCATCCGGGATCCTGGATCCACGCATCATCGCCAATAGCAAGCAAAAAAAGACAAGTCAAATGCAAAGGACACAAATCCTACGGATTGGGGGAACAGCGAAAGCAAATCCCGGGACATCAGAAGAAATGCAAGCTAGAATCTCCAGACAGCCCGTCTGTACATATGGAAATGCAGAATTTTCTTGAGCAACAACAGGATTTAACCGAAAGATCAAAGAGAAGCGAGGGGGACCTGGGGGGCTCAGTGGGTTAAGCGTCTGACTTCCACTCAGGTCATGATCTCGCAGTTTGTGAGTTCGAGCCCTGCGTCGGGCTCTGTGCTGACGGCTCGGAGCCTGGAGCCTGCTTCCGATTCTGGGTCTCCCTCTCCCTCTGCCCCTCCTTTGCTTGCACTCTCCCTCCCTCTCTCTCTCTCTCTTTAAAAAAAGAGACGTAAAGTACTAGCCAAGGGAGACTTGGTTTCAGACCCCTGCCCCTTAATGAAAGCCCAGCGTGGCTTACCCCAACTCAGGCTGAAGAGTCCCCAAAAGGAAGCACAGGCCCTATGATGGGAGAGTTAAGAGCATTCATGGATTGCTATTTGAAATTATACCTAAATCTTGTTAATCGGGCTTCTGAATTGGGAGTAAAGCTCACACTTGCATTCCCTGCAACAAAAGAAGGTTTGCAAACTAAAATAGATTGCATAAATCCCATTTAAGGGAATTACTAGGACAAACTGATTTTAAGGACGTCGGCACATTAATCGTTCGAATAAAGATGGATAGAACCAATTACCAATGGGTTTCAGAGAGTTTCCAAAGTGGTCCTCCAGGGTCTCCACTCAGAAACACTTTGTCACCAATTCATGTTGTGCGTCTACAATCTGGGATAAGAAGCTGAGGGTTGTCTTTTTTTTTTTTTTTTTTTTTTTTTTCTTAAGTAACTCAGATAGCCGATCCCCTAACGGGGAGTTTATTCCGCTTTAAAGAAATCCAATCTATGAAGAAAATCTAGAATTATAGAACAAATAATATGCTATTAAAAACTGCTGTAATATTCCTCTAAACAGAAAGTTTCCCTACCGAATCTAACATTTGACTCTTTCCAGAGAGGGAGAGAGGCAAACCATAAGAGATTCTTAAATACAGAGAACAAACTCAGGGTTGATGGGGAAGGCGGGGAGGGGAGAGGGGAAAATGGGTGATGGGCACTGAGGAAGGCACTTGTTGGGATGAGCACCGGGTGTTGTAAGTAAGTGATGAATCATGGGAATCTACTCCCAAAACCAAGAGCACACCGTATACACCATTATGTTAGCTAACTTGACAATAAATTATATTAAAAATAAATAAATAAATAAATACATACATACATACATACAAACGTTTAACTCTTTCCATAAAATAAACTTAAGGACGACTTTTTAGGAAGATGTCAGTGATACAAAGGGACCCATATCTTTGGAGCAGGTTTATGTCAGCAAGTCTGGGACATTTTATATGATCTCTTGTGGGAGCCACTTGGTGCAAACAAGAGTCTGTGGCTTAGTATGGGTGGGGGTTGCCCTTGGTATAAACCAAGGGTATTGTATGGGAAAAATAGCCCATCCTGCTCACTGCTAATGGAGTATATGAGCCTCTGTAGGAATGTTCACCCATTTCTATACCCAACAAAACTGTACTGAGCACCTGTGTTGCACATAATACATTCATTTACATTTATATGAATATATACACGCAGCACATGCAATGTCCAGGAAATGAGTTCTATCTCTAGGGACTGATAGTGCAGCTCGATTAATGTTTTTGGTGGACTGGTATCCATTTCTACCTTCTGACAATCTCCTAATTTCCTTTTGAGGAGTCACCTCTGTCTTCTTGGATTCATCATGGAAGGATATGATCAGAGTATCTTCTGATATTCTGATATCTACCTTCTCCTGGTCAGGTGTTGAGCTGGGCCAGTAGGTCTCTCTCTATTGACAGTGTGGCTCTTCTGTGCTATCTGGTACCAATTTTTTTTTTTAGGTTTCTGTATTTATTTTGAAAGAGACAGAGCGTGTGTGTGCATGTGTGCGAGTGGGGGAGGGGCAGAGAGAGAGGGAGAGAGAGAATCCCAAGCTGTCAGTGCAGAGCCCAGTGCAGGGCTTGATCCCATGAACCATGAGATCATGATCAAGCGTCAGGCACCCAACCCACTGAGCCACCCAGGTGCCCCCGGGGTGCCACTGTTTTGACCAAGCTCTCTTTGACACGAAATCATAGCCACGTTTCTGCTCCTATCTGCCAGTGTTGATGGGGCCAGCGCCCAACCTTTCCTCCTCCTGTGAATCTCTAACAGTCTTTTGGTACTTTCCCTCTTGCTGAAGTTAGCTCTCTGTTGCTTGCAACCAAATCATCCTGTGATGCTAGATCCTGAACCATCATGCTGTGCTTCAAAACTTCCTCCAGGAAAGAAGCTAAGCCTCCCCCTCCAAAATCTGTGTGTTTTCTAGCTGCCTTAAGCCACCTGATTTGAGCCTCCTTCCTGACACTGTTTTAGGGAAAACAGTGTCCTTCCTCCTTCAAATTGATCCCTCCTCTCAGTAGGGTGACCAGTTCATCCAGGTCTGCCTGAGACTTACCCAGTTTTACCAGTGAAAGTCCAACATTCTGGAAACTCCTCCCATCTTGGCTAAGTGGACAGACAGTTACCCTAACCTACAGCTTTCCTCTCCTCTCTTTCTGCACAATGGTGCAAATTTTTCCCTTCACCACTAAATCAGTCTTTGGCTCTGATTACCTCTCGCTCTTCCCACGCTCTTGGAGATCTTACAGAATCACTCTAAAACTCCACATATCTAACCTTAAACCTTCACCCCATCATCTTCCCCAAACATCCCGAGGTACTCAAGTAGAGATGCTCTGGGCTGACTCTTCAGACTCAACATACTCTAAACTAGATCGCAAACACTGCCTCCGTGTGTAGGGGGGCACCGCCACTTTCGAGGCAACACGTCCAGATGGCAGTGTGATGGTAAATACTGACATTTAAAAGATGAGTGCCTCACTGATGTAGAGAAACACATGCACGTGTGTACAGGAAGCAGGTACAATCATTTCATCATCATTCATAATGGCAAAATGGCAAGCGCCCAATAATGTATCAGTAGAGAGTAATGTGCACATAAACTATGGCGGATTCCAACTGTGAAATCGCACGCTGTCAGAAAGAACAATAATTGTTATCTTGTATAGAGCTTACAATGTTGGGGCGCTGTCCTTCACTCATTAAGTGTAAAAAGAAACGTTTAGAAAAACACATATGAAAATAATAAAAGTGTTTGTATCTAAGCACGGTATTGGGTTTGTTGGGAAGTCATTGATAACGACTGTAATGTTTTCATGTTTTAGTGAGGATAATGTTTGCATAAATTATTTGAGTAATAATAATTCGTTACCAAAAAAACAAAACAAAACAAAACAAAACCCTGATTATCCCACTCAATTTCCCATATCGGCTAATACTGCCATTCTTCTTTAATCACCCAGACTCAGATCCACAATACTAGTTTCGGACACCTCCCTTCCCTTTATTTCTTCTGTGTAATCAATGAGTTTTCAAGAACCATCAAACCCTTCTTGAGATCGATGTTGGGATCGATGTGTTGGAAATTGCCGTTAATAGGTAAATGTTACGTGAAAGGAGTAACAGATTAAATGTGTAAACATGCAAATCAATAACAGATACCCTGGCTGGAATTAGGTAGTTCCATCAGAGTCCCCAGCTTCAGCAATGGCACGGAGGGAAGGAAGCAGGTGGGAGATGGGGAGAGCAGCTGCCCCTGGAGCCCTGGGAACCTGATGGGGGTGGAGGTGGGGCTCCAGAAGGACAAAGAATGAGGGATGGGGGCTAAGGACAACTTTTGCGAAGCACCTGGAAAGAGAGGAGACTGAAGTAGAAGAGATCCTCTAGGAATTTCTCAGGAGGGTTTTCAAATCTCAGAATAGAACACATAGTATGGGACTAGAGAGGTCCAAAGGCTGTCTCATCTGACCCACCATGGGGCACACACCTTGAAGCCAAGATTTAGTGCCTTTTACTCTTGGTATCCTTAACACCCGGCAGGGTCTGGCACAGAGAAGGGGCTCAATAAATACTGTTCAAATGGATGACATATATAGATAAGAAAACTTAGGCACAAGAGGCATAGACATTGGTTTCAGCCCACAGAGCGGGAGAGGGCAGAGCTGGGAGTCAACCCTAAGTCTCCCCATTCCCTGATCTGAGCCCCCACGTGATACGGATCCACTTCCCCAGTTGCTGCTTGCCGTCTTCTGCATACAAGCCCTTGGCAGGCACAAGGCACACCCACGCAATTCTCTTCCACTCCACACCGTCTTAAGACTCATTTGTGAAGCATGAGTGTTCACCCCTTTCAGTAGCCAAACCCCAGGGCATCCTCTACTCCACCCTGCAGAGGGAGCACGCAGCCTGCCTTGGTTATGCTTATCAGTATAGAAGGCAATGCTTCCAGACTCCACAGGACTCACTCGGACTGCTTGCAAGGCTCCCCAGAGGCCCCAGGGTGACGGGAAATGAGAAAGCATATTCATTCAGTGAAATAAAATCTTCCCTCCCACCTTCTCCTGGGCTGTGATTTTCAGGCAGTGAGTAGAATCGAGGCTCTGTTTCTGGACCAGAGGCTCTGGCTGTGAGGCAGGAGTTACAGAGTTTCCCAAACAGAACATAATATGTTCAGATTGTTCTCCCTGTTTCCTAACCTCACAAAGTCTTTCCTGTCTGGGCCCAAGGAGAGATCTCCATTCAGCCTTCAGGACTCCTCCCCTCCTAAGAAGCCCTCCCTGCTTCGCCTGAAAGCCAAATGCACCTGTCCTCTCTGGGCACTGCCAAAGAAAACTGGCTTTCCTGGAGGTAGGACCTATGTCCCTTGGCATTTAGGGTTCATTGTGCAACCCACCTGCATTTTTCATGAGGTGCAAGTGGACACAATGTTTTAGCAACATTCCCATGAGAGCTGAGCAGAAAATGTTATAGTCTATTGAATGGTGAGCAACATAAATCATTGTGCAAAAGGCTCATTTCCTGCTTAAAAGTGGTGGCTTTGACCCAAATAGTCTACTCTAGTCCCACAAAGGACAGCTCCCTATCCCAGAGGTCGAGCAAGAGACTCCAGGCCCCTCTCCATAGATGAGAGGCTTCAAATCCTGCTCACCTTCACCTTTGCTTCAAGACAAGTCTTGGTGGTGATGGGGAGAAGGGTACAGGTAGAACTTAGCATCTGGTGAGGCTGTCACACCAATGCGTGCACTCCATTCCTGGTCCCAGGTCACAGAATTCAGTTCTCTGGTGCCGCCCACCCTCATTGCACTCCTCTGGTTGGTTCTCCTGGAACTCCAGGAGCACCCCTCAATCTCCAGGAAGAAACTCAGCTAAGGGCCAGGGAGAGAGCAGTCTGCAGGAGTAAGACATATCCGTGGTGCAATGGCAGCCTGGATGCTGATCTAACAGGCGTAATCAGTACTTCAAGAATCCCAGGCTGCCGGATGAAGAAAGAATGAAAGAAAGAAAGAAAGAAAGAAAGAAAGAAAGAAAGAAGAAAGAAAGGAAGGAAGAAAGAGAGAGATGGAAGGATGGATGAAGGAAGGAAGGAAAGAAGGAAGGAAGGAAGGAAGGAAGGAAGGAAGGAAGGAAGGATGGGTGGATGGATGAATGGATGGAATGATGAAGGAAGGAAGGAAGGAAGGAAGGAAGGAAGGAAGGATGGGTGGATGGATGAATGGATGGAATGATGAAGGAAGGAAGGAAGGAAGGAAGGAAGGAAGGAAGGAAGGACAGATGGATGGATAGATGGACGGACAGATGGGTGGATGGATGGATGGAAGGATGGGTGAAGGAAGGAAGGAAGGAGAAAGAGAAAGAAAAAGAAAAGAAAAAAAGAAGCATTCTTAATTCCTAGGGCTGACTTTAATTTCTGGCTCTGAAACCTAACCTGTCCTGGAGCAGATAAAAATAACACAGTCCAATCAGAGTTTTCATATTCCAATGTGATATTTTAAAAATGAAATCTAGGGTCATTAACTCTTTCCCAGTCTGAGTTAGAAATTACAGCAAAGCCATTCCTTTCTGTAATTGCCTTGCATTTTTCGCAACCAACTCTCAACTCCCTGGGGCTCGCATGGCCCTTCCGGCCTCACCTGAGGCATCAGCGGGTGGATCTTTCCATTAGCCCAGCACTGGTGGGGATGACGAGGGGCCCGGCTTGGGCTCTTCCAAGCTGGCTCCTGCTAGTACCTGCCTGCGTATTCTTGTCCGTACTCTCAACACTGGCCAGGGAGCTGGGCTCTGGCCAGTGAAAGTCAGCCATGTCTCCTGGGGCAGACTGGTTTCCGCACGCCTCACCGGGCAAGACCCCTATCCACTCCTAAATGGAAAAAATTGTTTGCTTTGTCGATTCACAACACTCCTGGCACTAACCCCCCAGAGTCAGCACAGACCCCACCGGTTAAGGGCTTAGTTCCGCCGGACTGTCCCCACCTCAGATGCCAATGGCAAGTCTGGGCCTTTCATACTTTGGAGAGACTGCCTGCAAATCAGGAGTTCCCATGAGCCCCTCACAGAACTCAGGAAAGTGTTTCATTTCCCAGTATCAGCTTACCATAAAGGGTACAACTCAGGAAGAGCCAACTGGAAGAGACGGACAGGCGAAGGCATGAAGGTGGTCTCCATTCCCTCTCCACGCAGGATGCACCGCCATGTCACCAGCAACCCAGAAGCTCACTGTTGATGGCAGCTCCATTATGTAGGCATGACTGATTGGATCCTTGGCCCGTGGTGATTAGCTCAATCCCAGCCCCTCCACCTTCCCTGGAGCTGAGAGTTCCCACCCACTCTCTAATCACATGGTTGGTTCCTCTGGCAACCAGCCTCGTCCTCCAAGAGCCACTTCATTAGCAATAAACTCAGGTGTGGTTGAAAGGGGCTTATTATGAAGAGCAAAAGATACTCCCGGCCTCCCATCACTCAGGAAATCCCAAGGATTCTAGGAGGTCTGTGCCAGGAAACTGGGGCAAAGCCCAAATCTCTTATTATATCACAACACCCACTCCAACTCCAAGAGATTTGGGGGTACCTTCCGTCCTTTCTGTGTGATTCTGGCTGCATCCATCTTGAACACCCATGTTGTGTGGCTCTGGGACCCCCCCTTCTCCTCCCCGCTTGGCATTCTTTTTTTTTTTTTTTTTAATTTTTTTTTCAATGTTTATTTATTTTTGGGACAGAGAGAGACAGAGCATGAACGGGGGAGGGGCAGAGAGATAGGGAGACACAGAATCGGAAGCAGGCTCCAGGCTCTGAGCCATCAGCCCAGAGCCTGACGCGGGGCTCGAACTCACGGACCGCGAGATCGTGACCTGGCTGAAGTCGGACACTTAACCGACTGCGCCACCCAGGCGCCCTCCCCGCTTGGCATTCTTAACAGACTCTCTATTACCCTTCAGATCACTACAACCAAGAGAAATGTGCAAACCGAAGAAGGGGTCTGGGCCCCAGAGTGCCTACACGCTCCACGCCACCGGAACTTTAGTTGCCAAGTCAAGAAATAACCTGTGCAATCTGTACAACTTCTGTTGTTCACGAACGTGCTCTCTTGTTCTCTTATATCACACAGGACCAGAGCGGCAGGGAGCAGGGTAGGCGAAGACTACCCACCAAGGTGTATTTGTGGTGATGGGAGCAAAGAGTAAGTAAGCTTCGATGCCTCTCACCTGCACGGACCCTCTCTGAGTTCCTGGGAGGTACCTAGCAACACGCGCACACAGCGGTCACTTGCTATTGTCAAATTTGCGGAAGTCAAATATTTTCATCTCAACTGGTTATAAGGTCACTGTTTCTTTCTACCTTAACTTCCCCTCTACCACACCTCCTCTCAGACCGGATGGCGTTGGGATGACCATGAATGTGTGCATAGCTTGGGAGAAGTTGAGTTGGGAATACAATTTGGGATATACAAAGTGGGAATACAAAGTGGGATATAATTATGAGGTTCACAGTCACTTCCGAATATAGCAAAGTCTTTGCCAACCATCCTGGTCCAGGAATGGCGTCCAGGAAGACCCTCTCTGGTCCACTGTGCCAATCACCCAGATCTTGACTTTGTACAAGGTAGGTTCAGGGCCAGAGTTGTACCACTATATGAACATGCCCTGCCTCTCACAGCAGACGGAATGTAGGCACGATGCGGGAAAGTAACACCTGGGAATGTTAGGAGCCAGAATCCCATCTGTGGAACGTTCTCCCCATCCCATCAGGCAAATAACTTTGTAAGTGAAGATTTGTTTTCCATCAGTGCTTGGTCAAGACAGAAGCCCTCTGCTATCAGAAATATGTGAATAAAGGAAAGCACATTTCCTTGTAGGAGAATACATTCTTTCTCTTAAAGTGGTCCCTGTTTCAGGTCCCTCGGGTGCCCCTGCTCTGGGTGTGTCTTTTTCTCTTCCGCTTTCCTCCATCTATCTCTTCGATCCTAAATTCTCCTTCTTTCCGTCCTTCAGCTCTCTTTATAGAACAGGGTGTCTCGGCCTTGCTGCTACTGACATCTTGGGCCAGATAATTCTTTGTCGTGAGGCTGTGCTGTGCACTGTGGGACGAGTGGCATCACTGGACTCTAGCCGCTAGACGCCAGATGCACAAAGTTGGCACAATGCCCACTTCCTATTGTCACAACCAAAAATGTCATCTGACATTGCCCAATGTAAAACTTTCCCTCATTGAGAACCGTTGACCTAGACCGTAGAAGTAGTTCTATCTGAACGTGCTTGGGCGAATCTTGGGATCTTCTCTGAGCTGATGACAGGGTCTGGTGCCTTCACTGCTGGTGGTGGGCTGGCCCTGGGGTGGTGAAAGCCTCGACTCTCTTTCTGGGGGTGGGAGGGGGTCGCCAGCTGTACCACATCAGGTGGGAAGGGGGATATTTACTAACACTTGGAAATGTCATCCTACCACATCGCCAATGATAAATGAGCAAGTCCCTTCCCATGTCCGGATCTCTGTTTCCTTGTCTCTAAAAGAGGGTTGGAATAACTCAAGTCCAAGTTGCCTGGCAATATTCCTCAGTCCTCACTGTGAGCCCTGCTGCAGGAAGGCAGAACCCCAGCTCTGGGGAGGGGTGGGAGGAAGGGGAAGAATTCTCCAAGATATCCATTGGGTCTAACCAGGTGGTAACATTCCTGCCACAACACGCTTACTCCCGTGCCTGGATTTCTGCTTCCATGGTTTGGTCTTCCTGTCTATTCAAGGACCATAACATACTGCTTTAACCATTGAGGTTTTCAAATATATTTCAAAGCCTGATCGTGCTTTTCCTTTTCAGAGCTGTCCTGGCTATTCTTGTTTATTTTTCTATATGGACTTTTCTATCCAATAAGCTAATAAATGGATAAATTCATTAGATTATAATTCTAATCTTGAGCATGAAACTTAACTTCTCTCTTTAAAAAAAATGTTTATTTATTTACTTTTGAGAGAGAGAGAGAGACAACAGGAGACGGGCAGACAAAGAGGGAGACAGAGAGAATCCCAAGCCGGCTCCACACTCTCAGCACAGAGCCCAACACGGGACTTGAACTCACAAACCATGAGATCATGACCTGAGCCGAAATCAAGAGTCAGATGTTTAACCGACCGAGCCACCCAGGTGCCCTGAAACTTAACCTCTCTTAACACTGACTTATCATCTGTCAACCGAGATCATAGTGTTTATCTTGCAAGGTTACCATGAGAATCCCATGAACTGACGTAGCGAAGCATCCGTGTAAAGCGTGGCACATATCTCGTGCTCAATCAACAAAAGTTCGCGTGATCATTTCCTAGATGTCCAAATAGAGCAAAATTATCAAACATGCAGTTAATTTCACCTAAAAGCAAGTCACTTCCAAGACATAGTTTCCACATCTGCACTGTATCTAAAAGTGGACTTTCCTGTACCACGAAATGGGGATAAATGATGGCCCAGTAGAAACACTGAACCATGGGGAAGAAACACCGAAAAACCTTCTGGGGATGTGGTTGAAATTCCAGGCACAGGAGGAAGGGACAGAAAATTGTCCTTACATTTCCTCTTATTCAGAAAAAATGAGCTAAAGCAGGAAGCTTAGCTCTCATTGTTGAGAACAGCGGGGAATATTAGGAGCTGTGTGTGCTGAATATATTTTTTACGTATTATCTTGTAAAGAGCAGCAAATTTGGCTTCATAACAGTGAGATCAAGCATAGCAAATTTACTTAAATTCTTGGAGTGCATTGCTGAATCGCATAGCCTTTCTACATATTTCACCCCTAGAAAAGGATTTAATAACTTCTCTGCTGCGTTCTTTGTCTGGGTAAAAAGCAAGGGAAAAGAGTGTAAGTGGATTTGATGAATTACAAGTTGTCTTGGGCATAGGACAAAGCTCATTTGGTTGTTGCAAAAGTAGAAAATTGGCAACTCCTGTGAGTGAAAAAGCTAGTGTAGCTTAGGGAAAAACGTGAGCGCGCCCTCTTGTCCTCTGAAGGCTTGCAAACCCTGTCTGTGGGCTCCCGTGCTTACCGGGACAGGTGCCCACGGGACAAGAAAGTGGGCAATGCCCTGTTTGAGCAGAAAGAAGAAAGACAAATGTCTGGTCCTTGACTTTGAGTGACTTGTGGGGCACAGGTGGGAGCCCAGCCCATGGGCAGAGGTCAACAATTCTTTGATTCACTGGGGCTTAGGATTCGGTTGGTTTGTAACCCGCCAGGGTTGAAGCAGATTCCCAATGGCCAGCACATCACCTTCAGTCTCTTCTCCTGATGATGTCTAAGTAAAGTGCCCAAATGCAGGCAGACGTTGGGAATACCGGCCCAGAGCAATCTTCACAGAGGCTGGCACATGGCAGAACCGAATTCTCTGGAAACTCAGCTGAACATTTACTGCGATCTCCACCCTAACTCTACAGATAGGAATACTGCCCTCTTTAGGGGAGATGTGCTCCCAACCGGCCAAAGGCTTAGGGAGGCCCCAGCAGACAAGCCCAGACACCACTGCCCCCAGTCCTCCCTGGCTCATTCTGGCAAAGGATACATCAACTTATCCTATAGCTGGAAGATTCTGGAATTTTTTTTTTTTAATCACTTTCTATAACACTATTGACAAAATCTCTGGATCTGCAGGTATTTCCTATTTCTGGAGGACTGGTTATTTAACTTGGTGAAGGTTAATGGCTCAGAGGGCTAGAGTGTACCTAGATCAGTAGTTCATAGTCCTGACCGTCCATTAGAAACTCCTAGGGAGCTTTTTAAAAAATGTCAGTGCCTGTGGAGCTCCACCACTGGAGGTTCTAATTCAGATGGACCGGGGCAGGGTCCGGGGCATCCGTTACTCTGGAAAGCTCTGCAGGTATCTCCAGTGTGCACTGCGTTTGCTAGAGTGCCTTTAGACAGACAGGGAGGGTGTAAACACAGGTGTAGACACCAGCCCAGCAGCCCCTGAACGGCAGGGTCACGGAGATCAGTTTCTTTTGAGGGTAATGAAGGCAAAGACATTCCCTGACATTTTCACTTGGAAGCCCTGCGTGTCCCCATCTGCTCAGAACCAACCTCCTCTACTTAAGGGTGTGGCCTAAGGTGAAGACTGACCATGGAAGAAGGGACGCCATAGATTCGTGGGTTGGAGACATTCAGTAATAAGCCCACGCCCAGCCAGTTGCATTAACTGAACTCGAAATACGGATGATGCCTCCACAGTTGCCAAGAACGCTTCCGAGCTCCCTTAGGCTGCAGGCTCTCCTATTGTCCACAGAGACGAGTTCAAACAGCTGCTCCTGAGCCTCCTTCTTTCAAAGCTTGTTTCCTTCCTGTTTCTTATTTCAGTGAAAGGTGCACCATCCACCCAAGACCCAAGCTAGAAGCCTGGGGGTCATCAAAGATTCCTTTATCAGGCTTTCTCTGCCTAGTTAATCACTCACCAAGCCCTCTGGATTTTACCAGCGGAAAGTCTCTTACATGCAACTGCTTTCGTCTATGCCGATACCGCACTTCAGGCCACCACTGGCACATCCAGAATAATCTCAATGGTCTCCTAAAACATTCTCACTTTCCAAACCTGCCTCCCTCCAACCTCTTCAACATTATAGGTCAGAGCGATCTTTCTAAGTCTCATCAATTCACTCTTTCACCCCCTTCCTCAAAACCCTGGCTTGGCCCCCATTGTTCTCAAGATAAAATCCAAACTCCTCCACAGAGTCATACGGTTCTTTGTTCCCTGGTCTCTGCTTATCTGCTCCTGCTCCCCACCTCCCACCATGTTGAAGGTTCGTGCTGGACTTCATCTGGCCAATTCTATTCATTCCCCAAGCCTTCCGTGGCTCGATGTGGCTCACTTGGGCTGTCACAGTCCTTTATACTTATCACTCTTATCACTGTATCACTGGGTTACTCCTCTGCTTCCCAAGTTGACCGTGGGCTCCTTAAAGACAGATGATGGAGCATATGGGGGCCATTGATCATGCCCTTCTCTCCTTCACAGTCTGAACCAACTGAGACAAAAATTAGATGAGAACCACGACATTAACTCTATTATTAGCAAGTTGCCCTGGGGAACTAAATTTAGTCCTCACTCCATAACAATTATCCTTCACCCATGGAAATTACCTTGTGGTTTAACTTCAGATTTCCCTCTTCCCCACTCACCCCACCCCAACACCCCCCCCCCAACACACACACCAGAGAGGGAGGCAGAGCAAGGCATTTACCACGCAAAGCAGAATCCAAGCGAGAAGCAAAAAAGGGAAGTGTGCTGAGCTACACAGGCAAGATTCCGTTCTCCAGTTTTGGCATTTGGATAAGTCACTCCTCCTCTCTGAAGAAGAAACAGCAATAGAGCAGCGAAGGAAGATGGAAGTTCTCCTCCTAAGAGAAGAGGGAGTAATGGCTCCCATCGACAGCAGGTGTTGTGTTCATTGGGGTTTGCCCAGAGAACTGCGTTGGGGGCCTGTGGAAGATACCCCCGGAAGGCTCACTGGATCAACAGAGGGAGCAAGTCACTGAGGGATTTGCATGAGAAGAAAAGAACTTGGCATTCTCCTTCCCAGGACAAAATGGTGGCCCCTTTTCCAGACGCAGAGGACGCATCAGAGTTGTTAATAGGTCATGCAGTCAGTGCTTTTGGAGATGTTGTACCCATTAGTGAGATGCACTGGATGGAACCTGGTCTTCGCTGGGCTTTGAGTTCAGTAGCCAGGGAAATGCGTGCCTTCTGGTCATTCAGCTCCAGAAACGGCGCCTTTGGGAAGCCACGGCCACCCTAGGGAACCAAGGTTCACCGCAACCCCGAGAAAGTAACTTCACAGCACCCACTGGTTGGTGGTTCAGGGAGACTGCACGCCGGTGGGCCGGCCTCCTTCTCCCTGTTTCAAAGCTGGCACAATATTAACTACACCCCTAATGTGATCATTCTGGGCCTTAAATTATGTGGTCATTCTTCCAGAACTGTTTCATGTTTCTGTTCCTAAATTACTTCTCCAGCTGCGAATTGAAGCTGCCACATTACTAAAACGATTTCTCTCCAGATGGGAGGGAAAGTTTTATATTTTAACAGAAGGATAAGATAAGATAGACAAGATAAGATCGAAAATCTGTGCCTGCAAGTCTTCTTCCTCCTTCCTCCTTCCTCTGTGTGGTGTGTTTAAGAGAAAGGCCTGACCGGTATTCGGCCCACGCTTTCCCTGAAAATGAAATAGTCTTTATCAGACATTCCGCAAGGCTTCACCGACAGGGTCGACTCTCAGAGTCACCTCTCTTTCCCCTCCCCTCCTTCTCTCCCCCCTTCTCTTCTTTCCTTCTTCCTTTTTGTCTTCTGTCTGTCTATTCCACAAGAGTTTTGAGCCCCTACTATGTGCCAGCCACTGTGTTGAACCTAGTGATTTCACAGAGACTGTTCCCTGACCTCACGGGGACTCAGTGTAGGGACCAGAGATTCAGGTTCTCCACAAACTCATCAACGCCTTACTGTTCTCTTTCCTTAAAAAAGAAGAGCCCTTTGGAGATTGGGTGCACCCCTGCCCCCTAACCAAATACAAGCCTTCAGAGTCTCCTCCCACAAGTTAAAGCCAACTCTCAAATGCATGTGGAGTCTTTTATTTTAATGTTTATTTATTTATTTATTTTGGAGAAAGGGGGAGATAGAGAGTGAGCAGGAGAGGGGAAGAGAGAGAGAGACAGAATCCTAAGCAGGGTCCATGCTGTCAGCATAGAGCCCGACGCGGGGCTTGAACTCATGAACCTCCAGATCACGATCTGAGCCGAAACCAAAAGTCAGGCATTTAACCACTGAGCCACCCAGGCACCCCTCAGGTGCACACGGAATCTGGAGTCCCAGCTGATGTGATGGTGACAGAAAGTGCCAGAGGTGACCCCATTTTCTGTCCCTGTGATTCCAGTTGAAGTGGGTTGGCCTTGTGGCCCGAGTCTTCAGACCCTGCCTCTCTTGGCATTTACCCCAGCACTTTTGCTCTCTTTCCTGTCTGGCCACCTCTTGGCAATGCAGGTGCACCCCCCCCAACCCCCCCCACCCCCGCCGCCAGGCCCCTCTGCCAGTGAGGCTGAACACCACGCTTTTCAGGGCACGGTGCTGAAACACCATCTGGAAGAGAAGCACAGTGGGGTCAGACAGACACACAGAGCTGGAGAGACAGGGAGGGAGCCATCTGGGGAACACAGACCCAGAGGTGGAGAACCAGTTGGCAGGAATGTCTGCCCAGGGACCAGACTCGGCCTGCAGTCGGACTTTGTCACGCAAAGCGTTTTTGAAGGTTTTGCACTATCATTCAGTATTTAAAAATCAAGAAGTTTAGGGGCACCCAGGTGGCTCAGTCGGTTGAGTGCCCGACTTCGGCTCAGGTCATGATCTCGCGGTCTGTGAGTTCCAGCCCCCGTGTCAGGCTCTGTGCTGATGGCCTGGAGCCCGGAGCCTGCTTCCCATTCTGTGTCTCACTCTCTTTCTGCCCCTCCCCTGCTCACGCTCTGTCTCTATCTCTAAAGAATAAATAAACATCAAAAAAAAAATTTTAAAGAAGTTTCCCCTGAAATTTGAATTTCTACCTTCTTTGGAAAACTCAGAAAATAGGTTGTGTCTGGCGGGCGACAATAGCAACGGATTGGAGGGGACTGGTTTTCTACCCCTTGCGGATAGACACCCGTTTTAGTCCCCACCCAGCCCTCTCCCCCTCCCGTGATCTGTCTGGCCCCTGCCTGCACTTAGCTTGAATATGTTAATTACGGTTTTCAATTGCAGGGAGTGTCCTGACCCCTTGTGAGGTAGGATGCTAGTTATAAGTTGCTAATGACAGGTTTGAGCATCAATGTTTGCAAGTGATTTACTTTCAAAACTAATCAGAGTAGCACCAAAGTTACCCCTGGAATAACTTTGTATTCTTGTTTACTTGTGTTCTGACATGCTTTCTGGAGAGTGAAAGCCAAGGTGTAGGCTAGGCATGGGTGTGTGAGCATTATCTGCGTCGCAGCAGGAGCAGGGTGGAGACCTGCGGACAGAGACAGCCGGTCCCATTCCTTGGATGAAAATGCGGCAAGAAGCCAAGAGACAGCCTTGGAGGGCAGGCTGAGCTGGTTGGCTGTCTCCCATGGGATGGCACCCGGAGGCAAGGACAACCGATCCCACCATAGGGATGCAAGATTGGAGCCCTGAGGGCTGGACGAAGGAGGCGCTCTACCTCACGCGGGCTCAGGTCTGCCCCTAGGTGAGTCCTACAAAGAGTTGGCCTGAGATATTGCGCGGCTCAGGTAAGGCTATAAAAAGACCCAGAGTGGGGGCTCGAGAAGGCCAAGTTGAGAGAGTGTGCCAGTTGAGGTCCTAGGGCAGAGACAGAGCAAAGACCCCTGTCTGGTTGGTCGCATGCAATCCAGTCGCCTTCCTGCCAACCCGTCCCGTTCACGTGTTCCCTCAACCCAGCCAGAGTTCTTTGGCAGAATTCCGTATCGCTCTACGATTGTAGAGACATGCCTGGCTTCTTGGGAGCGTCACACCGACGTAAACCTACTTTCTCAGGCTCCCTTCCTTCACCTTTAACTCTCAAAGTTTAAGACCATACTGCTGGTGTGAGAGAGGTCTCTGCTCCTCTTTGCAGCCAACTCCTTGAAGTAACAGTCCAGACTCACCGTCTCCGCGCCTCAACCCATTCTGATTAGGCTTTTGCCCCAATCCCCATCAAAAATGCTTTGGTCAAGGTTATTGCTAAATCCAAAAAGGAGCAGAGAAAGTAGGTGACAGCTGGTGGGGGGTGGGGGGTGAGAATGGGGTCAAGAGAAGGTTTTCTCTTTCAGATGGACAGTCTCTTATTTATTTATCTATTTATTTATTTTTAAATTCTTTTTATGTATTTTTGAAGGAGAGAGAGACAGAGCATGAGTGGAGAGGAGCAGAGAGAGAGGGAGACATAGAATTTGAAGCAGGCTCCAGGCTCGGAGCTGTCAGCACAGAGCCCGACTCGGGGCTCGAACTCACAAACCGTGAGATCATGACCTGAGCCGAAGTCAGAGGCTTAACCGACTGAGCCACCCAGGCGCTCCAAGATGGAACAGCCTCTTTCAGTAGGTGTCCTTATGCTATGAATGGAACCGATCCAGTAGAAGGGGAACTAGACGTTAAAGAAGGCATGTGGCAGAACCACTAATGTGATGTCACGGGGTAGAGGGAGGAAGGGACCGAATTAATGGTTCGTGGATAAGAACAGACGAGAAGGCGGAGTGCACGGAGAAGGTGGATTTGGTGGCGGGAGCCCAGGGAGGCCCTCTTCAAAGTGTTTCCCTTTCCCAGCGAGACAGGAGGCAAGGTCGTATCTGAGAGTGTGGGTGAGTGAGGAAGTTCCGGGGATTTCAAGGCAAGAGAGGAAGACGTAAAGTAGAAATCTGGGGGCGGAGGAGAGTGAGTGAACTGAGAAAATTAGGCATGGCTGCTGGCCACACTAAGTCTATAGCTATGAATAAGAAGAAAAGATTCCACGGGGCGCCTGGGTGGCTCAGTCGGTTAAGCGTCCGACTTCGGCTCAGGTCATGATCTCGCGGTCCGTGAGTTCGAGCCCCGTGTCGGGCTATGTGCTGATAGCATGGAGCCTGTTTGGGATTCTCTCTCTCAATCTCTCTCTCTCTCCCTCTCTGCCCCTCCCCTGCTCACATGCTCAAAATAAACAGGTAAACGTTAAATTTGTAAAAAAAAAAAAAAAAAAATTAATGGTAATAAAAAATAAAAGATCCTGTTTAGTTGTGATTTGGGGCTGCTCTCACGATGTGGCCGTGGGCATGGAGCAGGGGGAGTAAAACCAAGTGACATGATGAGGGGGTTGGGGCACATGCTGCGTTTCCTGGCAAGGTGAATACACGTGATGGCCGGGGTTCACTCTTGACTCCTGCGGAGGGAGAGGGAGGCCTTGCCTCAGTTTCCTTGAGTGCAAAATGAGACCTAATTATAACTACCACCTGAGGCTGTTGTCAGACTAAGTGCAAAAGAACGAATATAAAAAGCTTGGCGCCTGTCAGAGATTCCGAGTGGTTCTCTTTCTTCTCGACCCCAGCACCGCCACAAAAGGGTGCTATTAATTGATGGCAGAGTTATGCTCAGTGGGGAACACGTACAGCTGAGTGGACACTGTGCTAAATGCCTCTGCTTCCTAGGTATGCATTTGGAAGGCCTAACAGCTGGGCCTCTATCAACAGGCTGCTGTTCTCCAAATGGAAGCTTATCAAAGAGCCCGGGAGGAATTAATCAGTCTCTGTTGGACGGGTCTAGGAACCCACACTTTTTAAGTGACATAAATTCCAACTGGTAGCTTACTAAATCTTGTTGATTGATTGGGAAGGCAGTGAGGGGCCGGAGCCCGGCTGATGGCTCTGTATTGATTGCAGCTTTTAGCCAAGTTATTAAGTGGTTGGAGATAGGGGGTTACGTGGCAGAGTCCCACATTCCCTCTCCACCCTCCCCCTTCGACATTTCAGCTGAAATCACATTTCCCAAAAGGGTATTAGCTCTTGTGGGCAAAACGGCCGCCTGCATTGAGCAAGGCAGGCTTTGTAAAGCACACATCAAATTTTCATGTGCTGCGTGGGGCACTGGCTCATCCTCAGAGCAGCTCGCCCCTCGCTTAGAAACCTCAGAGGAGTCCAGGAGCCCGTGCGGCTTGAACATTTTGAGAAAGAGCAAAGAAGTCACCTTCTTTGGTGGATTTTTGGCCTCTTGGATCCGGGAAATTACAGGGTGCGAAATACTGCATGTTGTTTCAGAGATTCCTTCTTTCTGGGTCAGGAGGAAATAAATTAACCCGTGGGATTTTCCCCTGAGCAGAACCAGCTTCTATCTGCTTAGCGTTGATAAAATCAATAAGTCTATTGAGAAATAAACAGATGAAGGCACCAGGGTCATTGAGCGTGATGGCTGGGACTGGCCTGGACGCTTCTCACATACAGTCTGTCGGCTTGGGTCTCTGCATGAGTCTATAAAAAAACTAGTCAACCTCACGCTTCTCCTTCTGTTAAAGCTCTGTAAGGCTGTTATCTTGCCCCATCGGGTCATTCCGGTTTCTCTGGACAGAGGAGGACATATGCAGAATCTCTCCCAGAATTACAGTGGGTCCAATATCTAGAGCAGACTTCTAAATGCACCCTGCCCAGTAAGTCTCCTCTTGGAGATTGATTGAGGACTGTGCTGTAGGAAGATTCTTCTTTTACTGAGGGTAAACATGTTGGGGAAATGTGAACACGGCTCACACACACAAGACTATCCGTGGCACCCTGCCTCTTTGTCCCGGCTGAAAGACTCCTTGACCTTCAAATGTAAAATGGCCACTTGTAGGTAAATCCCAGCTCCCCCCCTTCTTATAAGGGGTAAAGCTCCTGGGGGTGATTTTGCAGACCAAGAGGGCAGCATGGGCAAGTAGAGATGGGAGGAAACTCCAGACTCTATAATAGGGAAATAGGCTGAAACGGAACGGAGGTGGGATTTGGTGATATACAGCCTTAACTATTCCAACTGTGCCCTTTTGCTTCCTTTCTGCAGGATTTCCCACTTATTCCCATTATCTTGAGAGCCTCTCAAGGCTCTAGGAGTTCAGGATGTTGGGGGCGAAACTCCAGAAGGATGAAGCAACTGGGTCCAAAAGATTCGAGGACTGGAGAGTGGGCAACAAAGCGTTTAGGACAGACATCATTGAGCAGTGAAAGCCCACTGTTGACCAAATGCCCACCCAAGGTCCTTTCACATCAGGTGGTCTAATGTCAGAGGCAACTCTTCAATTCTTTCAAGAGAGTAAGAACTAGAAGAACAAAGATCTCCAGGAAATCTACCAAAAGATGTGGGTCATCCAAATGGTAAGAATGGGCATTTTTCCATGGGTCCATCAATAGAAGTTTTCATTTTTCATTGCTGTATTTAAAAGGTGGCCCCTGAGTTGGGCCTGTGCAAACAAGTTGCTCATCAGCATAGGAACTCACGAAGACTCACATCTACCTGGACCCAAACTGCACACATTTTCTTGTCAGCAATTCCTGAAGGAGCTGCTTCTATGCTGAACTCAGGCGCACAAGTAGAAAGAGTTTTGGAGGAAGAAAAGCATTTTTCCGTTTGTGTAATTCTTTTCAGATTACAAAGCACTTCCACGTAATTCTCAGGAACACAAGCGTCTCTTCGAATCAGCATTATTTCCGGGTTTCTGGGTTCTTTCAAAATAGCATTTGATAAATGAATGTTTGATTCATTCAAAAAGTATTTATCAAGGGATCCCGATGTTCCAGGCATTATGCCATGCTTTGTGGAGACAAAGGCAAAGGAAATCCTCTCTACCTTCAAGTAGATCATCGTCTAATGGAAAAAACCAGTGAGCAAGTAGGAAAACAGCGAGATGCAAGTTTCATCCAGTTTGCTATGGAAACACACTATAGAGAGGCCATTCAAGTTTGAGTCTAGTCTCAAATGAATGAATATACGAATGAATGAATGGATCAAACATGTTTTGCCTTTAAGGTAATGCCCCACCTCCTTAACAAGAAGGAACAAAGACAGGTCCCTTCCTTACCCGAATTCCAGTAACGGCTTCAATTCAGTGTAAATCTCTGTATACTGAGCACACATTATGTGCCAGACATTACGCTAGAGTCTGTATGTCTGGGGACGTGCTAATGAATTAGATCAGGAATCCGCGAACTTTTCCGGGAAGGTTGGATGGTAACCATTTTTGGTCTTGCTTGCCGTAATATCAACTCTGCCATCATAGTGCAAACAGCAGCCGTAGACAATGGATAATCAAATGGGTGTGTCTGTGTTCCAATAAAACTTTATTTACAAAAAGAGTTTGGTCCTGGGCTATATTTTGCAGGCTCCCTGAGTCAGATGAACCAAGCTCCCAATCTAATGGAGTTTACAACCTCACCTCATCTGACTTCCAATTGACTTGGGCGCCATTTTCTCCCATCTCTACACTTGTGCCCTTGCTGTCTTATTTGCTTCCAATGATGTCTCCACTATCTATTTCTTTGCTATCCCCCAGAACATCCCCCCAACCTCAAGCGCTACACACAACACACTGACAACTTTGAATTCAGAAAGACTTTCTTGAGCAAGATGAAAAAAAAAAAAATCTTGAGCATTACAAGAAAATGTAACTGATTTCACTATAAAAATATAGATTTTTTTTCAAAATTCTCCACATAGTAAAATACCCACTGACAGACTGGGGAAAATATTTGCAAGAATAGACTCAAGATTACAATCCGGAATATATAAAAAGTTCCCCTAAATCAATAAGAAAAAGGCCAAAAAAAACCACAAACCAACAGAATAAAAAGAAGCAGAAAATATGAAAGGGACATTCACGAAGATAAATGTAAATGGAAGTCAACATATATATGAAATGTTGCTCATTCGTTAATGAGAATGTGTGAAATGAAAATTAAAACAATAATGCAGGGGCGTCTGGGCGGCTCAGTCGGTTAAGTGTCTGACGTCTGCTCAGGTCACGATCTCACAGTCTGTGAGTTCGAGCCCCGCGTCGGGCTCTGTGCGGACAGCTCGGAGCCCGGAACCTGCTTCGGATTCTGTGTCTCCCTCTCTCTCTGCCCCTCCCCTGCTCACACTCTGTCTCTCTCTCTCTCTTTCTCTCTCTCTCTCTCAAAAATGAATAAATGTTGAAAAAAAAACAATAAAAAATAAAATAAATAAAACAATAATGCAGTCTCATTGTTTGACCAAAAGTTAAAGAGATAAACAATGTCCTAGAAAAATGAAAGGTGATAAGTAATGTCCTACATTATACAAAATGGATGGAAACAGGTACTTCCATACATCAGTGATGGAAGTGTACTTTCATAAAGCTTACTGGAGACATAAACAGTGGTACCTGAACAATTGTAATTGTGTGTACCTTTAAACCCAGGAATTCTTTGCTTAAGAATCCTCTCTAATATATACATGTGTATACAAACATACGTGTTTAAGAGTCTTTGAAATAATGAAAATCTGAAACCAATCTGGATGTCCAAGTTAAATTTTAAAGCACAGAGTATACGAAAATATGTAGCAATGAAGAAAAGTGAGCTAAGTCTATGTTAAATGGTGAAATGCAAAGATACTTAACGTATATTGGTAACTGAAAAAAAAATCATAGGGCAATAAATATTGTACGATTCCACTTTTTTTGTTTGCGTATTTATTTATTTAGGAAGAGAAAGAGAGTGAGTGCGTGGGGGAGGGGTAGAGACCGAGAGGGAGAGAGAGAGACACCCAAGCAGGCTCCGTGGAGCCCAACGTGAGACTCAGACTCATGAACCGTGAGATCACGACCTGAGCTGAAATCAAGAGTTGGATGCTCAACCGACTGAGCCATCTAGGGGCCCCGAGTCCACTTAAAAAAAAAAAAGAAAGAAAAAAAGAAAGACCTATGTGTATGTTTTTTGTAAAAAATAAAGATATTACCTGTATATGTGTAGCATATATAATCAATGTAAGGTCCACAAGACTTTTGTGCAAATTACAAAAGGTGCCTTCTCTTGAAGATAGTTTACTTCCAGCTGTCAGAAAATTATAATAATATTCTGATTTTGTTAGCACAAGACATTTTAATAAATGTCTGTTTAATGGATGTCCTGCTCACAAACCGGCATGGTAACTACACAAATCTATGATATCTACGTGAGCAGTTTATTACCTGCAAACTCACATATTTCAATGCTTAGGAGAAAGTCCGAAGGGAAGAACTAGCATGAAGGTAAGGGGTACCATTCATGTTTACTTTCCCTCTATATTTTTAATGGTTGAATCTTTTGTGATGAGGCTGTTCGTGTATTGCTTGGGTAAAATAAAAGACAGTTGAAAAGAATCAGTGAAAAAAAAAAAAAAGATCCACAAAGACTCTAATTACCCAAACGAATATTTAAAAAAATTGTTCTCTTTCTTATAAATCAGAACTAAATATTTGGAAAATGGAATGGGGAAAAAAAAAATCCGATTTACATCGGTAACAACAATGATGCAATTGGAAATAAATGTAATAGGAAGTTTGATCATATGCCTACCCTATGACTCAGCTACTTAGTTGGTAGGTGTTTACCCAAGAAAAGTAAAAACGTGTCTGCAAAAAAAAAACAACTTGTATCAGTCTGTTTATAACAGCCTCATTCATAAAATGAAACAACCCAAATATCTATCCATAGAAGAATCTATAAAAAGTTTCATGGAAAGTCATAATATGACACCATGAGAAATCTCTACTTGGTCTCTGTCCCAGGTTCCTGAAACAGAACCCCTACAACCCTTGTGATTTCCTTACAGGGACGCTAGGAGCCTCTTTTGCTCTGATAGTTGAGCTATGACCCTGGTTCCCTACACAGAGCTCCCAAATCCCTTGGGATTCTCTGGGTGATAGGCTCACCAGGAAATGAGGTGACTCTTGACCAGCTCCTAAATAGCATCAGGATGGGAGCTGGTCATCAGAAAGACCGAGCCATGATTAAAGCTTTTAGCCCACTGCTGTTCCCCATCCTCTGGGGGAGAGAAGAGGGGCTGGAGATTGAGTTAATGATATATTGTGCCTTGGGGCTCCTGGGTGGCTCCTTCGGGACTTTGGCTCAGGTCATGATCTCACGGTTTGTGGGTTCGAGTCCCGAATCGGGCTCTGTGCTGACAGCTCAGAGCCTGAAGCCTGCTTTGGATTCTGAGTCTCTCTCTCTCTGCCTCTCTCTCTCTCTGTCTCTCAAAAATAAATAAACAATAATAATAATAATAATAATAATAATATATTGTGCCTACCTGATGAAGCCCTCACAAAAATCTCTGAACTAGTGTTCGGAGAGCTTCTGAGTTTGTGAACATGTACATGTGCCAAGGGGAGGTGCACTCCAACTCCAGGGGGACAGATGCTCAAGACTTCCAGAACTTTCCCTATGTTAGACTTCTTCATCTCCCTGTTCATCTGCATCCTTTACAACATTTTAAAATAATAAACCAGGAAACATAAGCAAGCATTTCCCTGACTTCTATGAGCCACTCTAGCAATTTCCTGGACCCTGGCAGGGGGTTGTGGGCAACCCTGATTCTGTAACTGGCTGGTCTGTGTGACAAGCAGAACTTATGATTGGTATCTGAATGGGGCGGAGGGGTGGGTCTTGTGGGACGGAGCCCTGTAGGGCTTGCACCAACTCTGGGTGCTTAGTGTCAGAATTGCTTAATGTGGGGTGGGGGAGAGAAAGTCCACGCATTTGGTGAAAGAAGCACTTTGTGGGTAGAGAAAGAGTTCTCCCTTGAAGTAGCATTCCAGGATTTAAAAATGTTGCGGACTAACACTTAGCAGTAGAGAGAACAAACCACTCACATACACAATTACGTGGACGAGCAAAAGAAGCCAGACACAAAGGAACATTCACGGTGCACGGTTCGATTACAAAGGATGGTTGCATTTACTCGGAGCTCTCGAACCAGCAACACGAACCTCCGCTGATAAGAAATCGGAGCAGTGATTCCTTGTGAGGCAGGGAGGCTGAAGGGAATGAGACACACAGAACTGACTGCCCGCGTGAAGGAAATGTTCTGTCTTGCTGGGGTGTTAGTTCCATGAGTAGATACACTTGTTACGATGCATCCAAGTGTCAGGTTAAGATCTGTGCATTCATTGTGCCTTGTATCTCCGACAAACATCGAACAGAAAAGAGAGAATTGTGAAGAAGTACGTAATGGGGGGAGTATTCGACATTTCCTTGAAGGCATGTCAGATTTCTAGTTAGTTACAGTAGATGGAGGGAGGGACGCTGGGAAGTTTTCCTGCCTGTCTGCACAGTTTGTTGCAATTCTGTGTACGGGGAAGGCTGTTGGATCTCTGTCAGTTTAATCATCGCTTTCCAGCGTGGCAGGCCCTGGTCGACATCCTACACTGATTAGCAGGGACTGTTAGAGGCTTATGCAAATCCGGTTCACGGGGCATCAGCGAATTCCTGAGACACAGCCACAGCCACTACTGTCTAATGATCGCAGATGGTGTTCAGCTGATCAAAGTGTGAGACTTCAAGAAAGAAACTGCCACATCGTATACAATCCATCCAGGAGTTTGTAAAGTAAATAAATGAATAACAATGAGTACCATAGGAGCAAAATTTAAGTAGACGTGTCTTGTTTTTACAGAAATTCCCCAGCAGCAGAAAAGTGAGAGGAGAAAGATTATTTAAAAGCCGGTGCAGGGGCACCTGGGGGCTTAGTCGGCTGAGCATCCAGCTCTTGATTTCAGCTCAGGTCATGATCTCACGGTTCATGAGATCGAGCCCCGTGTTGGGTTCTGTGCTGACAGCTTGATTCTCTCTTTCCCTCTCTGTCTGCCCCTCCCCTGCTCTCTCTCTTCCTCAAACTAAAGGAATAAACTTAAAAAAAGAAATAAAATAAAAGCCAGAGCAAATGCACCTCTAAATCTGCACAGCACAACCCTAGCCTCCCACCGAGGTCGTTCCTCTTCTCTGATGGCTCCGGAGAGACTCAGGAAGAGACTGAACCAAACACCAGCTGCTCAGACTCGCTCACCATCCTGTCCCCATCGAGATAATGAGAACATGACCCTGTCTGTGAGCAGAGCTCAAACGGAAGTTAATCTCGCTTAAAAAATAAAAAATAAAAACACAAAAGTGCACTTTGTCTCATGAAGCCCACTGACCTGGTGAGCTCACTCCCTGAACGGGCCGGAGCGGAGCATCTGAAAATGGAAGACAGCAGGGGTGGACGCCAGCCCTGAGCAAGACCTCCTCCCTCTGAGTCCCCTGTCTCCTGTGACACCTTCATGTCCTACAGGCGTCTGCGTGGCATTCCAAGATGAAGCCGTCATTCCTTATTCCTGAACTACCTTTTAATTTTTTTTTAAAGGTTTATTTACTTTTGAGAGACAGAGAGAGACAGAGCACGAGCAGGGAAGGGGCAGAGAGAGAGGGAGACACGGAATCCGAAATGGGCTCCAGGCTCGGAGCTGTCCGCACAGAGCCCGGTGCGGGGCCCGAACCCACGAACTGTGAGGTCGTGACCTGAGCCGAAGACGGATGCTCAACCGACTGAACCACCCAGGGGCCCCTTATTCCTGAACTATCTTACACAGTAAGATATATGTAGCTGGTGCTCATAAAATATGGAGTCTGCTCTGAAGGCTGACTAAAATATATATACATTCAAGGAATTTCCAAGAATCAAGGCAGCTTGGGCACAAATGCTTAACTGTACAGCTCCCCTCCTCTGCACTCCATTTATTTGTTTTAATGTTTATTTATTTTTGAGAGAGAGAGAGAGAGAGAGAGCGCGCATGGGGGGGTGGGGGCAGAGTCGGAAGCAGGCTCCAGGCTCTGAGCTGTCAGCACAGAGCCTGATGAGGGGCTCGAGCTCGTGACCTGTGAGATCATGATCTGAGCCGAGGTCAGACTCAACCAACTGAGCCACCCAGGTGCCCCTCCACACCCCATTTCCGACCTCCCAAATCACAACTGTAATTATCAAGGAAATACCAAAGTACAAGGAAATCACACGTGGAAGGCTGAGAAAGAATGTCACCCATGTGCCATTCACTTGGTAAGTTCCAGGCACGGTGCTAGGTCTGGGCTGTGTGCTGTGAAGGATACTTCTGCTGGATACGCGGGAGAAAGCACGACGCATACGACTTTGAAACGAATATGCTGTTCCTGGGATCCTGTAATGAACAATGAGTCCGACACCCTTTCAGAGTAAGGGTGTCCCATACCTACCCGGAGTAATAATCGTTTACTGTCTCACCTTAAAAAATTGGCAGAAGTAATTGAGGGCAGGGACTCAGTCAGGTATTTCCACGCCCACGTTCACAGCAGCATTACTGACAGTTGTACAAACCCAGGTGCCCATCAATGGAGGGATGAACAAAATGTGGGGGAGACACACAACGGACTATTTGTCAGCCTTTGCAAGGTACGAAATTCTGACACCTGCTGTAACACGGATCGACCGTGCAGACACTGTGCTTAAATGAAAGAAGCCGGTCACAAAGGGCGGACATTGTATGGTTCTGCTTATAGGAAGCACTTAGGAGGGTCAGAGTCATAGAGAAAGAAAACAGAACAAGGGTCACCATGGTCTGGGTGAAGAGGGAAATGGGGAGTTATGGCTTAATAGGCACCGAATTTTCGTCTGGGATGCTGGAACAGTTCTGGAGATGGATGGTGGTGATGTTTGCACGACACTGTGAATGTGTTCAGTACTACTGAATTTTATGCCGAAAAAAATAGTTAAAAGGGTGTGTTTTATATTATGCATATAGCCCACAATAAAAAATGCCCAGCAAATGATAACCAGACACTTGAGAAAGGCCTCTGATGGAAAGAGAGCAAAACGATTACATATAAATAAGGGACCTAGATTATACAGAGACAAGTCAAGAAGCAGAGGAAAAATGTATAAAATAGCACCTTATTTAGAAGATACTGCCCCTACAAACCACATATTACAAAAAGGACAGCATACTACACAAATTATCATTTCTTTTTTTTAAATTTTTTAAATGTTTTTATTTATTTTCGAGACAGAGAGAGACAGAGCACGAGCAGGGGAGGGGCAGAGAGAGAGGGAGACACAGCATCTGAAGCAGGCTCTGGGCTCTGAGCCCAACAGAGCTCTGTCAGCACAGAGCCCAACACGGGGCTTGAACTCATGGACTGTGAGATCATGACCTGAGCTGAAGTCGGACGCTTAACTGACTGAGCCACCCAGGTGCCCCTCATTTCTTTTTTTAAAAATGTTTGTTTATTTTTGAGAGAGAGAAACAGGGCATTGGGAGGGGCAGAGAGACAAGGGGACCGAGGATCAATCTGAAGCTGTCAGCGCAGAGCCCAGTGTGGGGCTCGAACACACGAATCTTGAGATCATGACCTGAGCCAAAGTCAGATGTTTAACACACTGAGCCACCCAGGTGCCCCACAAATGATCATTTCTAAAAGAAAGAGCGTTTGGAAATTAAAGCATTTGAGGACAGAAATCCAGTAATAGAATCTAAAGTTGAGGAAATACTCCAGAAATGGACCAAAAGATCAAGAGGTAGAAAATAGCAAAGGAACAAAAGAGTATTTTTTCAGAAATTACAGTATGTGAATAATTGGACTTCCAAACAACAGAGAAAATAAAGGAAAGGAAATCATGAAAGGAAATAATAGGAAAACATTTTTTCAGAACTGAAAGACATAAGTGTCCAGATTGAAGGGGCCCATGAAACACTCTGCAAGATGAATAGTAAAAAGCCAGATAAGGCACATCGTCTTGAGTTTTCAGAACCCTGAGGATAAAGGAAGGGTTCCAAAAATATGCAGAGAGGAAAAAATAATAGGTCCCGTGCTAAGGATAAGAAATCAGAAACACAAGGGGGCATCTGGGTGGCTCAGTCAGCTAAGGAACTGACTTCGGCTCAGGTCATGATCTCACAGTTCGTGGGCTCAAACCCCGCGTCGGGCTCTGTGCTGATGGCTCAGAGCCTGGAGCCTGCTTGATTCTGTGTCTCCCTTGCCTCAAAACTTTTTCTTGCTGTTCAGTCTCTCTTAGGAACCTACCAAGAATTAAAGATAAACAGTAAATGTGAAGACTTTCCAAGATAGCTGTGCTCTACAGTCTAGGGCAGGCTTAACTTCTGCAATTAGACTTCAATGTTCTTAATTTCTCTTGACATGTAAGCTGCAAACACTTTGCATGGTCTCATGTCGTCTGCCCAGCGAACCCAACAAAGCAGACATGATTTTTACTTCCCATGGTTAAAGGTTAAATGGGCTGTATGTCAGGGGAAGGACCAAGTTCTGGGAAGAGATGAACTTACTTTTGATACATCGAACTGGACGACAGTTGGAAAAATGGATCTGAAGCTTAGGACACAAAGTCTGGGCTGCAGATGCAGATTTTAAGAGGAAAATGAAATTATGGGAAAGGATGAAATCACCTATGGAATCCTATTTAAAAATTTTTAAAGTTCATTTATTTATTTTTGAGACAGAGAGAGAGAGAGACAGAGAGAGAGAGAGAGAGAGAGAGAGAGAGAGAGAGAGAGAGAGAATCTGAAGCAGGATCCAGGCTACAAGCACCAGAGCCTGACACGAGGCTTGAATTCACAAACCACGAGATCATGACTTGAGCAGAAACCAAGAGTCAGACACTTAACCGACTGAGCCACTCAGGTGCCCCTGGGGGTCAACATATTTTAAAGACAAAGGGAAATGATAATGAATAAGAGAACAGATCAAGACGAATAGAATAGAAATAGCAAAGTGGCATCAGTAGAAAGAATCAATGCCTTGTAGATATACCAAAAACTACCAGTGAAAAGGTTTTGCCTGTGTAGCTGGGAAAAAAAATAATGAAAAGAGGCCGAGATCAAGATCTGTCTTAGTTAAGTTTGTGATGTTACGGAAGAGGGGGAGGGAGAGGGAGAAATAAGTTAGAAATGGTAGAAATAGAAAACCCAGGAGAAAATGTGAGTTTCCCACTAAGGGAATCAACCCCCCTGCGAATCTCATGCTTCCCTGAAGAAGAACTTGTATGAGAACAACACTCCTACCTTTTCTCTCCACCTCTACTAATTTCTCTGCCTAAAAGGAGCGGTGGTTTAGCAGGTATTTGCATTGGAGAAAAGGAAGAGACCGTGTGAGGCCCAGCCCCTACTCTTGTCCCTCTTTGGTCAAATCCATCAGCCTTAAAAGCATACACCCTGTGTCCTTACCTGCTAGGTGTTGGGGGTCCAGCCCTCAGGGTGGAGACACGCACTTGTAACCTGACTCAGTCAAAACTGGAAGGTAGAAACTAACACGCCCCTTTGGCCGCAGATCTAAAATCACCTTCTCGGATAAGCCTTAGGACGATGCAACTGACATTTTGATCTTCCTTCTCCTATCTTCTGGCTCTCAAGTTAATCCCAAAGCTTGTTACCCACGTGAGTCATATACAGTGCTTTATATGGCCGTGTAATTGGACAGGCATAATATCTGCTAATAACATGTCCTCCTCAGGGGCTGCCTCATGCTCTGCATAACTTCTATAGAGTTCGAGTTTGCTATGCCTGCAAGAAAGCAATGATTACAGAATCTGAATTTAAATAGAATGCTGTAGCTCTGTGAGTACCAACATGGCTCACTGTGGACTGAACAAGCAAGGTGCAGAATAATACATACCTAGGATATTAGCTATGTATATATTTTTTAAAAATTTAGTTTATTTATTTCTTTCGAGAGAAAGAGAGGGAGCATGAGTCGGGGAGGGGCAGAGAGAAAGAAGGAGGCACAGAATCCGAAGCAGCCTCCAGGCTCTGAGCTGTCAGCACAGAGCCCGACATGGGACCCGAACTCACGAACTGCGAGATCATGACCCAAGCCGAAGTCAGTCGCTTAACTGACTGAGCCACCCAGCACCCTAGTTATGTGTATTTAAATGCAACCTATTTTCTGATTCTCTGTTCCTCAGATGAAAGGTTTTTTGGGTTTTTTTTTCTCTCCTTAGAACCTCGTAGGACCTTTTCTATATACTCATGTTCTGAATTTCCTGATGACACTTGTCGGTGAACCTGAGAAACAAAGATCCTGACCTCACTGAGCTTACATTCCAATGGGCAGAAAAGGACAAATAAATGAATAGATATGTAACATGACAGGAGTTTATGACTTAGAAAGAATAAACAAATCATAGCAAGGGAGGACACCCCCCCCCTTCCCTGGGTTATGGCTAAGCTTTTGGTGGTTTGCACAAGACGGAACCACCATATATGGGGGGAGAGGTACGCTTCTGAGTGGGATTCCAAACGGCCTTTCCAGGTGGCCATACCGATTCATAATCCCACCAACAGTAAGATTGTCTCCCCCCTGCCCGCGGTGGATGGGTATGAAAAATATTATATCGATTCTCATTTCCTTAATTTGCGATTTGCCTCTTGGTGTCGGTCTTCTATTGAGTTGTCCAACTGATTCATAGTTCTCCGTGACAGGCCTGGTTTCTGGCTCCAGGATTGTCAGCGTCCCCCTGGTGTTCTTCCCACAGAGTCCTTCCTGGAAAGAGGACGTGATTCACTCCTCGAGTTTGATTCAATTGCCTGGTTTGTATTTAATTCCTGCTCTGGGCTCAATTGGGTGGTTTCGCCACCAGCATCTTATTCAAGCTCACCACACGCTGAAAGGTAAGCGGTAAGTAGCCTTGCTGCACAGATAAGCAAACAGACTCAAAGATGATAAATTACTTACTTCAAGTTCCCACAGCACATAATCGCGGGAGCCAGGATTCAAAGCCATGCCTGTTGATTTCTTTTTTTAATTATTATTAGTTTTCTTTATTTTTGAGAGGCAGAGAGAGACAGAGCGCATGTTGGGGAGGGGCGGAGAGAGAGGGAGACACAGAATCGGAAGCATGCTCCAGGCTCTGAGCCATCAGCACAGAGCCCGACGCGGGGCTCGAACTCAAAAGACCATGAGATCATGACCTGAGCCAAAGTCGGATGCTCAACCTACTGAGCCACCCAGGCTCCCCAGTGCCTGTTGATTTCTAAAGCCTATGCTCATCCCCCTTAAATATTTCCTTGTCAGATTTTAGAAGCAGAATACAGTCTCGTACAACGTTGCCTATGTCAAGGTTCAACCAAATCCAGATGGGTTCTTGCCACGGTTTACATAAATAAAGCCTCTGCAGCCGTCTGCAGACCTTCTTGGCTTATCCTTCACCTGAATCCAGCCCTAAAAACCTGGTTTCGTCTCTAAAACGCGAGATCTCTCTTTCCACTCAGGTCGTAGGGGTTTCCCTCTCAATTCTGGGTCTTGGATTGCTCTCCATACTGCTTGACAGTGGCCCAGAATGTTCTCCTAAGATGTTCTTCAATTGTTTCTCCTTTGAAATGCCATAAAACCAGGGAGAATGTCTAGGAGGAATTTTTCTGGCTTCCAACATCAAGGATGACAGTAGCATCCATAACTGGAAGTGGCTGCCTCGTGCAAGGTGACAGGGATGCTGGGGTCCCATCTGGACCCTGCAGGAAGGAGTGCTGTGATCCATTAGCAATGTCTGCCCTGGGCTCCTGGGGGAACCCCAGGCCTTTGGGGCGGTTGCTGGGAGACGCTGACCCAACAGGAACACGAAAACATCACTGGGATGAGCCAATTAAAGGTCATTTGTCCTACTCCGACCCAAAGTGGGCATCACCCTGAAATGAAAGATTTTAAAGCCCATCCATCTCTGCTGAGGCTTTTTACAACTTTCTCAGGGGGTCCCAGGGAGCAAGGTTTCTCCATCTAAATATCCTAAGATGCAGTGCTGTTTTCTCAGAAGGGGAAATTTAGTTTATTACACACCTTGGTAAATGGGCTAAAGAAACCTAAAGAGAACCAAAGAGAAGACAAGAACACACGCAAAAATAAGGGTGTATTTTAGGGAAGTTTCCAGTGATTCCGCGTTGCCTTGTTGAAGTAAATTAGCAAACACAACTTTCATTAATAAAAAGAGAAATCATTTGCTTTTGACTTCTCCCTCCTCCCCAGACAAACACATACTGAAAAAAAAAAAAAAGTGTAAAGAATATTGGTTCAGATGAGAGCCAATTAGGCCTGGGTTGCCCACCCGTGACCATCTGGCTCAGCTGCCAGCCGTGCAAAAGGAAATATGCATATCATACTTGTCCAAAGCGTACATTTTATGGAGGAGGAAACTGAAGCCCAGTGAGGTGGAGCCATTTCTCTGTTACAACTAGTTCCTGTGGAAGGAGAAGTACCATCCATCCCTCCTGCTTTATTGGCTTGGCATTACTAACCCAATAGCCCCTTGTCACATGAGGATGCAACCATGGCCATCCACTCCGTCACTGCGTCTCTCATCAAATCTAGGTGCGGGAGGCGCAGAATTAAAACAGCACAGTCTTGGGGCGCCCTGGTGGCTCAGTCGGTTAGTCGTCTGCCTCTTGATGTCAGCTCAGGTCACGATCTCACAGTTTGTGAGTTCGAGCCCCGCATCGGGCTCTGTGCTGATGGCTCGGAGCCTGGAGCCTGCTTTGGATTCTGTGTCTCCTTCTCTCTCTGTCTGACCTTCCCCCAATCACACTCTGTCTCTCTCTCTCAAAAATATTAAACATATTAAAAAATTAGGAGAAAAACAAAAACGGTACAGTCTCAGGAAGCATCGAGACGCCCACAGCCTGGCGGGAAGTGGGCCAGGCAAACCAACAATGGCAGAGGACTCTTGGCTCTCCTGAGGAGGGCATGGGCAGATTTTTAGACCTTAGACCTTTCCACTACTCCACCAGCACTGAAGCCTTTTTTTTTTTTTGAACAAAGAAACATATCTTTAACACTTCATGGTAGTTCACGCGGTTCAGTGGCATTAACTGCTTTCACAGTATCGTGCAATTCTCACCACGCTCTCTTTCCAAAACGTTCTCGTCACCCCAAAGGGAAACTCTGTCCCCACTAACAGCAATGGCTCCCCGTGTCCCCCTCCTCCAGCCCCTGGTAACCTCTAATCCTTTCTGTCTCCACGGATTTGCCCGTTCTAGATGTTTCATGTCAGTGGCATCATATGGTGTTTACCCTCTTGTGTTGGCTTATTCCATTTGGCGTAACGTGTTCAAGATTCACTCACGTTCTAACAGGTACCAGAATTTCGTTCCTTTTTAAAAAAAATTTTTATTAATGTTTATTTATTTTTGAGAGGGAGAGAGGCAGAGGGAGAGTGCGGGGGGGGGGGGGGAGTGCAGAGAGAGAGGGAGACACAGAAGTAGGGCTCCAGGCTCCGAGCTGTCATGGGGCTTGAACTCACAAACCTCAACCTCAAGATCACAACCTGAGACGAAGTCTGATGCTCAACCGACAGAGCCACCCAGGTGCCCCTAAATTTTGTTCTTTTTTATGGCAGAGTAATATTCTACTTTATGAACGCACTACATTTTGTTTAGCCGTCTGTTGATGGACACTTGGGTTGCCTTCACCTTTTGGCTACCTTGAGCCACGCTGCGGTGACACAGGGCCCCTTTCTAACGCCGACCTCCCTCTCCCTTTCCTTCACCTCACCCTGTTTTATTGTTTTCATAAAACACATCGGCACATACAATTAATTTTTTCACTTACTTATATTCCAGCCCCCCCCATCTTCCTCCCAAATCACGGTCCACAGGAACAGAGAACCTTTTCCTTCACCACGTTTTCACCAACCTGACATCCTTGCATAGAGCCTAACATGCAGTAGATACTCAAAATATGTTTGTAGAAGGAATGAACAGAGAAAGCAACGGTGAAAGACGGAGGCCGGGCTGGGGACCACACTGGTTGACTTGTTAACTGAGCCCTGTTCCATCAGAGAACAAGTCAGGCGCATTCGTACCTTAGTAAGATGACACATTCCCTGCCTGCTACGGGTCTTTGGGATACGACACACAGAGTCGAAAGCATTAATGTTAAACCCTCAGCGCCAGAAATCGGCAACATCATATGGTTGAAACTTGCTATAATGGTGATGTGGGGAAAAAAAAAATTCAGGACACAGAAATGTCAGTGAGTACAAAGAAGGGGGAAGAAGGGAAAAGGAAAGAAGCTTCCGGTAGCTTTGTGCCTTGAAGAAAGGGCTACAAATGCCCTTCTTACCCAAGGCGGAAACTTAATTAGCATAATTGGCTAGGGAGGCACGTGGAAAAGGCATCTAACCTGGGGACTCTGGCTTTACCTGCTGCCCAGCACTTCCAAAACTGTCACCTGATTTGACAGGTCTCTGCTTATCCTCGAGGTGGAAGCCCACACACCCTCCCCCTGAGAGACTCTCATCGATCTCCTCCCGGGAGGTTGTGGAGAATTTTAGTCACTGTACGTTGATCCCATTACGCTCGCTACATGGCTATTTCCTGGGGCAGGGAGATAATCCAATTCAGCTCCTTCCCAGCACACAGGCATAAAAACATAATATATAACATATTATGTCCGACGCAGGCTCTAGCCGGCTCAGCCTTCTGTCCCCGACACCGAGAGCAAGGAATATTCTAGTGCTTGTTCCATGTGACACGATGCAATGCCAAGTCCTGAGCTCCCTCCCTCACTCTCTCTCCAAAATCTCATTGCGGTCCAGCTTCCTGCTCTCCTGGTCTCTCTGGGCCACACGCACACCATCCTTACTGCTTCTACTCAGCAGATGCCCACTGGCCTCCTACAGTGTTCCCTATGTCGGGTGCTAGAGAAGCAGAAGATATATGAGCCGTGGCCCCCTGGCCTCAAGTAGTTTACCATCATGGAGGGGAGGCAGAAAATAAATCAGCAACCACAAAACACATTGGTGAGCGCTTCATCAGAGTTTATTATAAAGTTCTGTGAGAATACAAATGAGTTCAGAGCGCCAGGGAGACGTGATGTTTTATATGGGCCATGAAGGTGAGTTAGAAGGTCACGGGATAGATAGATGGGAGTCCAGGAAAGGGCAAGTATAGAGGCACAGAGGGATAAAAATACGTTCAGGGAACAGTGAGCATCTCTGCGGTGAAACTGGAGTGCAAGATGTGGCTGGAAAGGAGGCTGAAAAGCAACTAGAACCAAATTGAAATGGGGCTTCAAATGCAGGCTAAGGTACTGAGACTTTATTTTGTTGCCAACCGAGACCCAGCAGTTAGATGAAGGTATGACAGGCAGTATGTCAATGACACCTCTGAGTTTTAGTAGCTTGGCTGATTTAGTGGGGACAGGAGAGATGCTGGCCACGTTGGTGGAGAAGAAACAGAGAGGACAAAAAATACAGAGAGAGAGAGAGAGAAAGAGAGAGAGAGAGAGATGGAAGTGAATGATATTACCGCTAAATAATGTAGACAGTGGAATCAGATGGGTAAGGGCAGAGGTAGGGGTACACCAGCAGAGCTAGGAGAAAACCATGTCATGGAAGTCCAGATGGGAAAGCGTGTATTAAGAGTCGCATGCTCCATAGATGTTGTACAGCCTGAGGTCTGAGAGGTGGAGACAGAACTGGGGAATGAGGGAGTCTTTGGTGACTTTGGTTCAGTTTCAGTACAGACACTTGACCGTCATGCACACGGACTTGAATTGGATGTGAGGGAACAGAGTAGTCGTCAGCCATGGTCTGGGATGGGTAACGAGTGTGGGGAGTTTGCAAAGCTCCCCCTGACATGATGTCACTGGGCAGCGAAGGGAAGGGCAACTTGATGAGAGCAATCAGGTACTCCTTAGGCAGTGAAGAAGCTGGGGACCCGGTGGGCAGGTCTTGAAAGGGAAGCAAAGTAGAAAGAAGAGGGAAAAGAATGGAGGAGAGGGAGTAAAGATTTACTTGTATATAGGGAAGAAAAGCCTGGAGGGTGGAGGGAGGAAGAGAGAGAAAGAGAGAGAAATGAGGGAAGGAGTTAAATTTTTCCTGGAGAAGAAAACAGGAAACAAAAGGGCCAGCAGTTACTGGTGGGAAGGTTGACTCTGGCAACGAGTAACAACTTCTTCAGGCAGAATCAGGGAGGAAGTAACTATAGGTAAACACATAGCTAGCTTTAGGAGGACAGGGAGTGTACGTGAGGTAGGTCACCTCTGATGGTCTCTGTTTTCTCTGTGGAGCCTCAGCTGGCCATAGGCTGTGGGTTAGGGGAGGGTGATGGTGGGTTGGATGGGGTGAGTGGAGGTCGGGGCAGCTACTGAAGGATAAGTAAGAGAAGGTCAACCAGAGATAATTAGTTGGCTTATTATCCCCAGCAGAGGCTGGGAAGCTCATAAATGTGTAATGGAACCAATTCGGCATGGTTCTATGGTTTTTCTCTAATGCTGTCCAGCAGACTCAGAGTAGGGAGAGAGGAGGCAAGCAGGTGGGCCGACACAGCACTGGGGATGGAAGAGAGGCACAGCCTTGGAAGGACAACAAGAAGATGATGGAGATAAGGGCTTGGATGTGTATTCCCTTGCAGGGCTGAGTGATTAAACCTAGCCTGGAAGGGAGATGGGCAAGACCAAGAGACGTCTGACAGTCTGCAAAATCAGGCACCAAGTTTAGAGAGTGCACATTTGAGCAATAAGGCTTTGTCGTTGTCAAGGTGCTCCAGAGAAACAGAACCAAACCTTTGTAAATCTCACTTTAAGGAATTGACTCGTGATTGCAACTGTGGACAGCGAGAGGAGTCCCATGATCTGCTGTCTTCAAACTGGAGAGCTAAGAAAGCTAGTGGTGCTGGTCCAAGTCTGAAAGCCCGAGAACCAGGAGAGCCAATGTGGTAAGCCCCAGTCCAAGGGCAAGAGAAGACCAATGTCTCAGCTTAAGCAGTCAGGCAGAGAAAGATACTGGAGCATTCTGTTGCCTTTTGCATTCTGTCCAGGTCCTCAGTGGGTTGGATGATGCCCACCCACACTGGGACGGCCATCTGCCTTACCCAGGCCACCAATTCAAATGCTAATCTCTTCTGGAAACACCCTCACAGACAGAGATGATGTTTAACCAGATTCTGGGCATCCCATGGCCCAGTCAAGTTGGCACATAAAATTAACCATTACAAGCTTGATAATGGTAGCTGTTACTGCCCTGGCCATTATGCTGAGAGCTTCACACACAGGATTTCCTTCAGTCCTCCCTCCCTCACTTTACTGAGAAGTAACTGCACTTTGGACCTTCTCTGACTCCAAGACTCATGCTCCTAAAATCTGGCCCAATGGGGTTGTAGGGCTCGATTTCCGAGCAGATGGTTTTGTATGTTGAGCTCTCCCAAGTGAGGGGCAAGGTACAGGAGGCAGCAGTGGGTGCAGACTGCTGAAGTCAACAGAAGTAGAGTCATTGGCACTGAGGAGGTCAGAGCAATCTGTGACTGGAGCATTGGATAGTCCCACAACAAGGGTGTTGATGTTGTGCCAGGGGGCCAGGACTCAGAGACCTCAGAGATCACAAGGAAGCCTTAACTTTCCAGGAGAGCTTATGTGAAGAAGAACCAGCCCTAAGCCAATTGGAGGCAGGGGGTGGGTGGGGATTGTAAGGGCCGTAAGAACTCCAAAACATGGCAAGAGGCGGCACTTTGTACTATTTCCAGTTGGGTCAGGGGCCCCCAAGACCCAGTGATTCGGCAGAAGGACTCGTAAAACTCAAGAGAAGCCTTCATGCGCATGGTTATGGTTTATAGCAGTGAAAGGATACAGATTCAAGTTGGCAAAGGAAAATGGCACATAGGGCAGAGTCAAGGGGAGACCAGGTGTGGGTTTCCAGCTGCCCTCTCTCCATAGAGTAGCACAGACAAGACAAAATTCTCCCAGCAATGATGCTTAATAATGCATAGGAAGTGTGGTTTGCCAGGAAGCTTACCTGAGCCTTCGTGTCCAGGGTTTTTATCGGAGGTCAGTCACGTGGGCACAGAGCCTCCACAAGACTAACCTTAGCTGCTCATTCTCGGGACCCTCTAGAGGTGCAATGGATACAGCATGGCCCAGGGCTCCAGGTGAGCAAAAGCAGGCATTCACCATAAATTACATTATAGCCATAAACTATTTGGGGTGACCCAAGGCCCCAAATACACAAAGATGCTCTTATCAGGCAGAAGTCTCTGAGGGATTAGAAGGTTCCCATGATCAGAGGGCCAGTCCTTTCTTTCTAATGTGCAGGGTTTGAGTGTCCCAAGACCTCTGAGCTAACCCTTTATAGAACCCCATGCCAGAGACCTGAATTAAACAGACTTGTGGGGTGGCTGGGTGGCTCAGCTCAGTTAAACATCCAGGTCTTGGTTTCAGCTCAGGTCACGATCTCACGGTTCATGAGTTTGAGCCCCACATCGGGCTCTGCACTGACAGTGTGGAGCCTGCTTAAGGTTCTCTCTCTCTCTCTCTCTCTCTCTCTCTCTCTCTCTCTCTGCCCTTCCCCTGCTCTCTCTGTCTCTGACTCTCTCTCAAAACACACACACACACACACACACACACACACACACACACACACCAACGACAACAAAAAAACCAGACTTGTAATGCCTGAGACCCATTCTGGCCCTGAATACCACAGAGACCTCCAAGGACCAAAGATGTCCTAGTCACTTGAAGGTAAACTTTTCATTCAAAACTAGGATGTCATTCTTTGAGTTTGGGCCTTATAATGAGTCTCTGAGGCTAATCCAAGGATTTACACACTGTGGAGAGTCTATGCTGTCTCTGCTCAAGGCAGTTCAACTCTCCCAGGTCACATTACAAGAAGGAAAGCAAACGAATAAACAGACAACTCTAATGCCCAACTTTGGAAAGAGAGTTTGGAAGACGTCCCTGATACCCATTCGGCCACAGCACAGTAAGGACCGGAAGACTTCCTCTCTACACCACGCGTTGGAATCATGTTCCTGGGAGTTCCATGGCTTGAACCCTCCCACATCCAAACAACCAGGAAGCTGCTGGTGTGCTTTGGTCTAACTCTGCAGTGAGTTCACTGGACAGAACTGAGATTACCACCACCCTTTTGCACTTGGAGGGCACAATAAGCAACAGCCATTGCTTTCTCCTGGGTGCACAGGCTTGTAAAGAGTTGAAACACACACACACACACACACACACACACACACACACACACAGAGGGGAGGGAAGAGGCAGAGGGAGATTAGAGCAGATGGTTTTGTTAGCATAGCATTTCTATCACTCGCTTGCCTTCTGATATACCTTCTGAGTGGGGAAGAAAGTGAATGGGCCCTTTATACTCAGTCCTCTAGACCCTGGACAGCATGGGCTGTATCTATGGACATATGTCATGGTCACATGACTTTATGGATTCTACTTCTCTTCCTTCTACAGCCCACTCTAAGACCCACCAGTGCTTCCTATTTATTAATTGCAATGAGTAATTTTGGGGGTAAGAATAGTCTATTACGGAGGTAATCCATGAGAGTTTTTGCCTGGTTACTCCTTCATTCCCACCTCCCGTCAACCAACAGTGAGACTGTTCTGTTCCAACTGCTCCTGGGGAAGGTTGTTTACTGCTGCAGCAATCAAAAAGGAAAAGATAAATAAATATAGTCGTGCTCAGCTTTCACATTTCAAAATGAATGTTTGAACCCGTGGCTGAGGCAAAGTTTGAGAGAAAGGGACACTGGAGTGTTCCAAAGCAGAGCCCATAAAGACCCCGAGCATAAAGTTTACCTCCCAGAGAAGAATCCATGATCAATTAGAGCCAGTTTTTATGGCCACTCCAATTAGATTAAAGTCTCCTAAAGTGGAAAAAGGGCAGAAATAATGAGTGGTCCTGTGAGACATCTCCGTGTCCTATCCCTTTGGGGTCAAGTCGGTAGGGCTAGGGGAAAATCCCAAGGCCAAGAGGAGAAGGAATCATAGCTCACCTGCTGAGCGGAGCCTAGGAAAGTGAACAAGGCCTTAGGGTTCTCCACTTCCACGCCAACATGGAGCCATAGTGATCGAGACATTGACTCAGGGATCTTACCACATGGTGAGGTAAGAGGGTAAATGCTCTCCACTCAGTCTTTAACGCTGGTGGGCCCCAGTGTTTCCAGGTAAGCTTGTGGAGATAAGAGTGTCCTCTATGAACCAACCACCCGGGAGAAGATGAGGGCTCAGACATCCCAAAGGAGGCCAGCAAGTGCAAGCAGTGACAAACAGGCAGTCGTGATAGAGGCAAAGAGCATATGTGATGACCAAGAACCAGATGCAACTCTCAGAGCCTTGACAGACGGCGCTTGAGCATCTGAAAGCTAGACGCCATTGTGGAGAAGAGAGGAGGGGGGAACCGACTGAGAAACCCTTGAGTTGGTCGAGCTTTTCCTGACTTGGCTAAGATTAAGCTTCCCCTGCCAGGGGCATGGAGCTGGAGATAGAGATCAAAGCCAGTTTTGGCGAAGCAGAGAGCCTTCCCCGTGATTTTGCAAACCTGAGTTGGAAGTCTTTGAAACGGGCGCTCGCCGCATTTGAAGTTCCTGAAAGCTCAGAGATGGGAGGACGGGTACGTCAGTGGCGAAGCACTAGGAGCAGAAGCGGTGGACCATTTTTATGCTGGGTACAGGAATTCTAGGCTGTCAAAACTCAGGGCTGGGGCTGCCTGGTTCTGACCAGGGGACACGTGTAGAAGGCACTTGCCCCTGAAAACGTGAAGGGTGTGTGCTCAGGCCATTTTCTTTCTCCATCAGAAACGTGGACTATGCCATCCTGACCAGGTAACAGCTCTGGTGACCGTGCGTTTCAAAAGGGGGGGGGGGGCTATGTGGGCCACTTCCAGGTATGCAAAGTTGTCTCAGAGATGCAGACTGGGCCCCAAAATGGTGGGGTGTCTGGAACAATTCAAGGATCAAGTTCAGACTCCTTCGTACGGCAAACAAAGCCCTGAGAGGGACTCTGCTTCTGTGACCAGTCCCACTGGGACTTCCCAGCAGCAGTCTGGTCTCGATGAACACCGGCAGACTTCTAAACATGCTATATTGTCTTGCCTCTGGGCCTTTGCACAAGCTGCTCCCTCTGCCTGAATTGTCCTCCCCCTCCTTATTGGCCTGAGAACCCCTATTTGTTCTTCATGTCTCAATTTGAACTTGCTTCTTCCAGAAAGACTTCCTGCATCTCCCTAAAGTGGTTCTGTTGCCCTTTCCACGAACTCCCACGGCATCCTGAGTACACCCCGGTTGTAGTGCTTATCAAACTATATTTAATGTCTGTTTACTTATCTATGCCCTCCCCTAGACTGTCAGCTACTGGAGGGCAGAGGCTTTTCTTTGATCATTGTATCTCCAGAACGCAATGCAATGCCTTGCAGTTAAAAGGTGCTCAGTAAATACTTGTTACCTCAACACGGTTAATGACGAATGAGGAAGGAATAGCTTAGCTTTGGACTACTTTAGAAAACCCAGGCTGACTGGCCTGCCTCCCCTGGGGAAATGGCTTTAAAGAAATAGACATCAGAGTCAGAGAGTTGTGGCCAAAGAATTTTTCCTTGCATGTTCCCTGGGGGAAATCATTGTTTTGAGCAGTAATGGTGTAAACCTGGTTCTTGAAGGAAGAGAAATCTCCCGGGGCCGGTAGCTCAGCTAAGCCGATGAACGGCCACCCTCTCTCAAGACTGTCTGCACGCTGGTTCCATGAGGCAGAACGTCGGCCTCCCCCTCCCCACGACCACTGTTCTGAGTCTGGGCTTTTGGAGACTGCCAGACGTCCCCAGGGATTCCCATTCTGCTCAGGGCATCCCCAGGGTCTTTCCTTATGAATGCCCCGAACAGAAAGGCTCAGTGCAAACCCCTCAGTGAGAAGCTCTGTGCCAAGCACCTCTACATAGAGCATCGATTTCATCCTCGCAAAAACACTGTAAGAGAAAACTGTTACCTTCAGATTTATGGAGGTGAAAACTGAGGTTTGGGGAGGTTAAATAACTCACCCAAGATCCCAGCTAGTCAGGGCCTGAGTTGTTCTTGGAGGGGAAAAAAAAAATAACCTCTGTCATGAGACTGTTCAGTCTTTTTTTGCCCGGCTGTCGCAAAAAAAAAAAAAAAAAAAAAAAAGCAATATTCCACTACCTGTTTCCGAAGTGACAAAACACACACACACACACACACACACACACACCATGAACAGTCCAGTAGGTGATAATTGGTGTTGCTACAACATGAAAGAGTAAAGGGAACTGTGAAATTCTCCACTATCCTGGGAAGGAATAGGGCATTCTTCGACTTTGATAACCACCGTCTTCTCAAACGTATTAAGCAATAGTTTCCCATGCTTCTCATTTAAGTTTAAAATTTCCAGGAAGAGCAGAAATGTGTCAATTAGTTAGGACTTTGCTCTTTCTTTCTTTCTTTCTTTCTTTCTTTCTTCTTCTTTTTTTTTTTTAGAGATTATGTAAGTTGTTTACTCTCACAAACAGCCAGAAGGAGTCCAAGAGCTGTTTGGTGGCCGGAACATCAATATTCCGTGTAGTCATTGATCGTTCACAAATTACTTTACACTCTGCGCATGCCCTCAGATGCCCCTCTACTTAGGTTGGGTGGCTTAAGTTTTAAATGCCAATGCCCATAAAAAAAAGCACAGACCCATAATACAAATGTTAGAGTCACAAGAGGCATACAAGGAGGGGTCTCTGGTGACTCAGAGAGCTTGTGTTCTGTCTGCAGGGGGTGTCATAACTCACCTCCCCACTAACAGTTGCCATGTAGGATCCCGGAGTCAGTGTGGCTGAGCCTTCTGATCTCCCCCCAAAAGCCGTAAGTCTGGGATTTTACATAAAATGTCCTGACTTACTAAGACAGTACGGGAGCCAAACAGCATATGCCTGTGGGTAACTTTCCATCCAGTCCACGACCCCTGGATTACTGTCTGCAACAGCGTTGTCTCCCAGGACCCAGGTCCTCCTCGATGAGCTCATCGGAGCTCATCAGCATAGCCCATAACCCAAGAGCAGACGGCCACAGCGGGTAAGGATGGGCAGCCACGGGGGAACGGCAGCAGACGGCTTCGTGTCTCACAAAATCTTGAGCACTGAGCCAAAGAGAAAAGACACTGTCTGTCCCATCAGAAAACTACAGGGCTCAACAAGTCCTTCTGGTTTCGATTTTAACACTGTTGGTGTTTCTGCAGCAGTAGCTCCCGTCTGCCCAGGCAACGTGAGACCCAGCTTTGGGAACATCGCATGACACCTTTCATCTCGGCTCTGGGTGAGGTGAGCGACAAGGACAACTATTTACGAGCACGACCATCACAGGTACAGAGGGGTACCGGGATGTGCCTGGTACAATTCACAAGGAATCTGACCAAGGGATTAGACAGATTTCCGAAAGGGCGGCGTGAGGTGTCAGAAGAGGCCCGGCTGATGGGAAAGCTCATGACAGTGTGTTCATCTCCAGAAGCTTCTTTCAGGGGCCCCCGGGGGGCTTGGGTCATGATCTCGCGGTTCGTGAGTTCAAGCCCTCCGTCGGGCTCTGTGCTGACAGCTCGGAGCCTGGAGCCTGCTTCCCATTCTGTGTCTCCCTCTCTCTGCCCCTCCTCTGCTCGTGCACTCTCTCTCTCTCTCTCTCTCTCTCTCTCTCTCTCTCTCAAAAATAAATAAACATTAAAAAAAAAAAGAAGTGTCTCTCATTTCTTTAGCAAGGATGGAGGGGAGGCTCTCCTGGTCCCAGGCACCATGCTAGACAGTAGGCATATAGCTGCGAATCACACCCACCACGTCCATTGGCAGAAGCGACGAGGAAGCAAGATGGCCCTTCGCCCAGCCTTGCCCACCCAGCCGCAGACCTGAAGGAAATCACAGGGCTCCCTGCCCCCTAGCCAACACTGCCCCTCCTTCCCTCCAGCCTGAGACTCAACAGGACTGATTCCATGTGGCTCTTCACCTCTGCTCACGGCTGCGTAAGAAGCCTTAAGACCCCCTCAACTCGTCTCTCATCGCCCCTCAGGCTCTGTCCACCATCTAACCTGGTTACCCCTAACTATCCAAATCCTCCCGTTGGGCCCTCTGGAACCCATGGCCCGTCATCGGCAAAATCCCTATATCTTCGGTCGCATCTCCCTTCGCCTTTCGGTCCTCGCAGAACGAGGAACCCAGCAGGAGTAGAATATTAATTTCAAAAATAATATTATTAGCAGAAACCAATATGCACACTTGCCATGTTCTAGGCACGGCTCCAAGGACTGTGCCTATATTGATTCCATTAATCTTCACAAGAACCCCATAATTAAGCCCATTATTACCCCCGTTTTCTGATGACGAAACTGAAGCCCGGAAAGTTTCGTCAATTAGCCTAAGTTCACGGAGTTAATGAGCAGTGGCACAGGAATGCCAGATTGGAATCGAGGCAGTCGGACTTCAAAGGTTGTGTGTGTCACCACTGTAATAAATTGCATCACAGAAGGTTCTCTGGCCAAAGAGAAGACAACTCCAGGAAGGGGCAACATGGACCACATCAGGGAGGAGGCCAGATCTGTATGGGTCTAGAACCTGCCCTTAAAAAAGAAAAAATCTCAAAGCTCTACCTATGGACATAGCTTCCTCCGCTGTCCTCTGAAGAAGTAGCTTTTTTTTTTTTCATTCCCATACCCCTGGTTCCACTGGGTCTGGTGGTAGGGTAGGGATCCTCCTGGCTCTTTATTAATCTCCCACACCTCTGCCCCTGATGCTGTAACACTCCTGGTTCGGAAGGTCATGCTGCCGACTGAACCCCCTGGTTAGGGAACGATCTCTAGAGCCCTGAGTCATTCCCTCACTCCTACAAGAGCTGAGCACCTGACTTGTCTCCTTCTCCAATGCTATTTTAGTTCGGGTTCTCAGTGATTTCACTTTTCATAGAGAAAACCCCGCAGTGCTGTGCACTCACAGGTCCAGGACCACCTCTAACTCATCCTAACTCATCCTAACTCAGCCCAGTCCCTCCCGCGGCCATGCCCTAGACCTCTTCCTACAGGTAACTTACTCTGCCATTACCTTACCTCTGAGGATCCTACGTTCTAATCACTACCGTTCATCTTTAGTTTGCCAGTTCCAAAAGTTATGGACCCCTCCATAACCTAAATACAGCGATGGTTACCACCTTTTTACTGTCCCTCAATTCCTTTATAGCCTTGCTTTTCTTTTGACCATGCTTATATGCGATATGTATTATTATCACTACTACTCCCCAGCATAGGCTCCGAATATTTCTTCCTCTATCCCTAACGCACACCCGGGAAAAACACAACCCCCATTAAATCTCACTTCCTTGACCATTCTGAGCCTTCATCCAAGCAATTCAACTTGGGGGGAGAAAAATACACAAGCGTTCTGACTGGCTTTCTTCAAATGCATGACGACCAACCTCAACAGTCCCAAATGTTATCTACGATCCTACCACATGTCCTGACTCATTCAATTCATCGACTCTCCTGCCCGGTGTAATTCTGAGGAAATCTGATCAGAGAACTAAACAATTGTTTTATAAGTTCTCTTTCCTGTTCCTCACTCTCAGCTGAGAAGATGGAAGCAATCAGAAGAGAATTCCACAGGCTCCCACCAACACATCTTCCAGCCTCGGAACATCTGGCCCATATACTCTGCCTTTCCACCCACTACCATAGAATAACCAAAATAACCTGTCTACACCCAATGCCTCTGCTTGAACCTGTATCTTCATTCTCTTTTTCAACACCAAAGTCATTGGCCAATCACTCTCTTCCACACATCATCACATTTTCTCTCTCTCCTTGATCATTCCCATCAGATAAGGGGAAAAAAGAGCCTTCCTGACCCTTCATTCCCCTCCTGCTCCAACCCTGTTTCTCTGCTCCTTTTCTTTGGAACCAAATCTTCCCAGAGTGATTTCCCCATCGCTCCACCAAAACAGTTCTTATCCAGATCATCAGTACCTTCTGGGCTGCCGAATCCCATGGTCAATTCTCAGTCCACATCTTACTTAATCCCAGAAACATTTAACAAACTTTGCCCCTCCTTTCTTTCTGAAACTCTCCCCTGATTTGCATCCAGAACGCTTTCTTTATTCTCTAGATTCCCTTTTACATGACTGACGACTGCTTCTTGGTCTTCTTTCCTGGTCCCAACTCATATCCTAGACTTCTAAACTTTGGAGGGACCCAGACTCAGGACCCAGACTCAGCTCTCAGCTTTCTTCTATCTATCTGTCATCCTATTTAGAGACCTCATCCAGTCTCCTGGGACTAAAACTCATTTACAGTGATGGCTTCCAATTTTCTATTTCCAGCTAGACCTCTCCCCGAACTTCCAGAAAACTCAACTTTGCAGAACTCCACTTTGCATCTCAGTGAGGTTTCTAATAGACATTTCAAAATCTATTACGTGAACAAAATCCAATTCCTGATTCACCGTCCAGCACACATGCATGCATGCCCATGAGTGCATGCCCCCCCCCACACACACACGCACATGCACACATCTCTCCACAACCTTCAGTAACTGGTACCTCAAATCTCCCACCTAAAAGCCTTGGAGTCATTCTTGCCTCCTCCCCCTCATTCCCAACACTCAAACAACAAACCCTGTAGACTCTTGGGAAAGGCAGTTTCATGCACACCATCTTTCCACCCCCACTTGGCTGCATAAGAATGGGTTTGGGGCCAGGAACGCTTCCTTACCAAGACATTAAAGAGTCCACACAGCTTATCATCTCATGTGGGAAGATCTTTCCCTGTTTCAGGCACAATGAGTGTTCCATTTTCTGCCTAAGCAGGGGTGTCAATGACCCTCACACATGCCCCCAGCTGGTAGTATTTCAGACTCCACAGGGGAAGGGTTGAGGTCCTTCCACTGCAGCAGTAGAGGGGTGTGTGGGGGCCAGTCGCCCTGTGACGGCCGTCGGGGGGAACCTGCTTGCCATGAGAGACTGATCCACACTATTGGAGCTGATCTTGCTCTGTCTCTTCTCTACATAAGTAAAGCATCATCCTACCCCAGCACCAGACTGTGCTGTAGCTTCTCAACTCACTCAGAGTAACGGCCAGGGCCACCTGCTACTTTTATGATTTCGTCTTCCACCACTCCAGAACTGGACCATTCTGCATCAGCCACATCGGTCCCCCTGCTATTTCTTGAACAACCCAAGCACTCTCCAGCCTCAAGGCCTTTGTGGTTGCCATTCTCTCTCCCCCAAACCCCATTCCTCCAGCTATCCTGATGACACGGTCCCTCACTTCCTTCAGATACCTTCTTGAATGACACCCAACCACCATATTAAGCAGTAGTAATACCATTTATTCCCTCCCCTGGAATGACAATGGAAGTTCTATGAGGCAGAATGCATCTACAGAGCTAAGAACAGTGCCTGGAACATGTGTAGGTGTGCTGTAGTTATTTGTGGTATGAATGATCCCTGCCCTCCAGGAGCTTACACTCCACTGGGGAGACAAACATTGAGCAACTGATGATATATAATCCATTACCTTGTCGATACGTGCTGTGAAGGGTAAGGACAGAATGAATTAATGTTGTACAACTAGTGTGTTTAAGGTTCTGAGGTAAGAAGGAACATGGCTACTAGACCCTAAGTTATGTGAACTGCTTAAGGGTCAGATTTACGCTCTACGTAGCTCGGGGTGGGGGTGGGCATATGATGTAGTCATGCCCAAATTAATTTGTCCTAGGAATTTTCATATTCTCAAGTATTCACTTTCTCAAATAGCTTTGCCTCTGCTTTTATCTACATGTGAGGCAACCTCGGGGTAGATGGTGAAGGGCAGGGGAGATCTTGTGTGTCCAACCCGTTAGTGGAACAGCACTTTTCATTTGCCCCAGTACAACCATGTCTCCCCCAGACTGAGGAAGGATTAGACAGGAAAGTTTCCAGCATCCTGTCTAATCTTCCCTGTCGGCTTGAAGTTGCAAGGAGACGCATGGGAAAGGAGAAATGGTCCCATGCCATTTGATACTATCAAATTTCAAGAGTAGAAAGTATGTACCTTGTGCAGTACAGCACATAGTGAGAGCTTGATCAAGGATGAATGGATGGATGGATGGGATGGATAAATAGATCAATGAGTAGATGGATAGCAAATTGGGAAAATGTCAGATGGTCTGCCTCTTTCTTTCTCTACTTCCTGAAGTTCCTTGCCTTGCCCTATGGAACCAGAAGGAAAATTCAGGAAGGACCCGTGTTAGCCTGGGGATTAGGCTATTCCTATTCCCATACCTTGGAGTTAGAACACGAGGGAAAAGAATTTTCCACAAACACCCTCATGAACAAGTTTCATTCAGCTTCTTAGACCACAGTGGTTGGGACATCATCTTGGATAGACTTCCCTTGGAAGTCTGAGCTCGGAACTGGCTCATTATGCCACTGGTCATCACCACCACCTTGATGACATAGTGCTTATGATGCATTTACTCTACGCAGACAGGTGGATGTGTATGTAATACAGATCATCTCATTTAGTTCAGTGTCACCTTCCTCCTGCCTTATAAGTATTTGTTACCTCTGTTTACAGACTGGGAAACAGAGACCCACAGAAAAAAGCAACGTGCCCAAGGTCACAGCTAAAAATTGACAGAACCAAGATTCAACCCCAAATCTGACCTTTATTCACTCCAAACCACCATATTATCGTCCCAACAAGCACCACCTCTGTGCCTGATAACGTGTGCCATGCATTAAACACATTATCTCAAGTGATTTCGTTCTCTTGTCAACTCTCAGCCACTTTTTCCAGATGAAAAAACTGAGTCTTGGGGAGGTATTTATAAATCACCTGCTCAAGGTCATTGTACAAGCGAATAGCACAGGTGGACCTCACCCAGGGCTATCTGCAATGTCAAAGTTCCTCATTTTATGAAAGAAAAAGAAGAAAAAAAAACCCCACAAAGTGAAATGGCGAAGGTCAGTATAACTAATTACTGAGATAGGCGGGGCTTGACTCAAAGTTGGCAACTTCTCAAGGGCGCCATATGCCCTCTAAGCAGTGTGTTCTGTGTCCAGTCCCCTCACCCCTGCACCTTGAGTGCGTAGCAGGTACAGAACAGCTGGGGCTGAGCCAGCTTCCCAGTGTGCAACCAACCCTTTGATCATTCTCTCCCCAAGACTGGGTGCAAGCCACGCAGACATGGAGGCAGAAAAGGGCAGGCAGAGGGGATTCTGTTCTGCTTCTGGATCATGCCTCCCCCCCAACAAGGTTGCAAGACGGAAGCAACGGAAAGGCAGCATCCATCCGCACAGCACTTGACCCAGCTGTCATCTGTTGGCCTGGGGGATGGAGTGTAAAATATCTGCTGGGCGTGCACCTCATTTATCTTGTTCTCTGTGCCCCAGAGTGTGCTGTTTACTTTCTCACTGGAGGTGCAATTATTTAACGAGGTGCAGAAGCCTGGGGAAGATTGCACATTTTAATCAAAGCACCAAATGAGCGCGTCTCGATGACTTTACAAAATGTATCTGAGGCGAATTTTGCACAGCAATGTCTGAGTCTCAGGTAATTAAGTGAACGGGAAATAAGTTCCCAAGGGGTGTAAACAAACACACCAAGTCAGTCTCATTTCGCTGTTGTGCTGAGTGGGGAAAATGGATTTCTGAGTGGACTGCAACCCAGGGTTCCTTCCTCCAATGTCAAGTTGGGCTTTGTGGGGTGGGGAGGCCAGGGGCTGAGCTGTGGGGCCATGGCGCCTCCTGCAGGTTGGAAGGAAGAATCAACCCTTGGAGAGCGCCTTGTCAAATGCCCAGAGGGCTAAATAACAAAACCACTAATATAACCGCTAAATAACAAAACCAATAATAATAATAACAATAATAATAATAATGGTGATAGCTGACATGCATGAGTGTACGTGCTGGGCACTATGCTTCATTCTCTTACTAAACTCTCCCAAGGACCTCAGGGAGACACTACTCTTATCCCCAGCTTAGAGGAGAGAAAACAGAGGCGGAGAGAATTGTAGAAGCCGGCCCCAAGTTACACAGACAGAGAGTGTCGTAGAGTGGCTCTCGGACACAAAACGCCCACACGCGCCATCCAGCTGAGGGTGGTGGGCCAGTCCGGGGCTCCACAGTCTCTGGGTGGCCGAAGCCCTCCCTGGGTCCCTGCTTCCAAACCTGCTGTATCTGGGACCACACCGCTCCCAACGACGAACCCAATCTTTTTTCTCAGTTCCTACAAAAGCACTGACAAAGCCAACCAACAAGGCCAGACCACACCAAATGCAGGATGCATTTGTCACCCCGTCGTAAACGCTGGGTTCACAAAACAGAGAGCACGTCCCAGCAATATCCCGACAAACACTTATTTGACATTTTCTGCAACGGCCCGGAGACTTTTTTTTAAATGGCTTTCTTACTCTTTTCTCCTATGTGGGTCTCAGCTGTGATTTACCGCCCGAGATTTTATCTCCTCCCTTATCCCATGCTCTTCTACTCTTTTTCTCTCTCCTTCCATGTGAGGAGAAAACAAACAATTCATTGCATTGGACAGCCATGCCTTTGGGGTCTCACCTCCTGCCCTGAGCAGCATATCAAGATATTTTCCTGGACACAGGCAATTTCCTCCTCTGAGAGGGATTCTAGAGCTAGCTGCGAAGAAAATTCATTAGTCACTTGGTGACACCAATAAAGATGAGGTCTCTGCTTGCATTTTTTTAAGCCCACATATATGTTTATTCGTGTAGCGTATGGCTTCTATATGATGATCCACACTGGGACCCAGGGGGGTCAAGTGTATTCATGTATTCTGTGTCTTCCCAAGCGTATCCTTCCTTGGCCTCCACCCCTAAGGTCTCGTAATGACGCACACCTTACTCTGGCTGAGGCTGAGGGCTGTCCGTCCACCTGACTTCAAGCCCTGTGCCAAGACTCCCTCAGACGGTGCACACAGTAAAATCTCCTTGTGGGTAGGAGCCTTGTTTGGTTCAATTCCGTATCCCCCGAATCTAGCATAGGGTCAGCATACAGAAGGCACTTATTCATTCATGCACTCACTCACGCATTCCTTCAACAGACATTTGTTCAGTACCTACTATGCTCCAGATTTCCTCCGTGGCTTTAAAGACGTAAGACTTAGGGGCTCCTGGGTGGCTCATTCAGTTGAGCGTGCGACTCTTGATTTCAGCTCAGGTCATGATCCCAGGGTCGTTGGGATTGAGCCCTGTGTCAGGCTCCACACTCAGCGCGGAACCTACTTAGAATTCTCTCTCTGTCTCTCTCTCTCTGTCTCACTATGCCTCTCTCCCCCACTCACACACACTCTCTCTCTTTCTAAAATTTTTTTAAAAAAAGTTTTTTTTTTCAAGATGTAAGAATTTAGCAGATGTAGACCCTGCATTCAAGAATGAATGGGTATTGGAGGTTCTTGAAATCTGGGGGATATGGGTCACACTGAAAAATACGGTGAGAGCCTTAGAGCATCTTTCCAGAAACTACACACAACTCTAGCATACAGTCCTCGGGAGACCGCAGCAATGGCCCCAGTTTTTGACTTGTTTCTGCATCATGCCCTTGGCCGTGCGGCCTGCCAAGACCTGCCCGCGCCATCTCGCTCTGAGCTAACTAGTGTGCGGACCTTGCTTTGTCAGTGGGACATTAGTGGGAGTGGCGCAGGCTGACGCTTGAAATGGGCTTGCACTTGGGGGCTTCAGATCTGGTGTTTCCACTGCTTCCGTGAGGAAGACAGACCCGGGCTGGCTGTCTGGTCCAGAAGGGAAACAAGAAACGTGGGCCACAGAGCCCAGCTGCCCCAGGAAAAAGGCCAACCTAGATCAGCCAACAGCCAGGTATTCGGAGATTTAAACAAGCCTGATAAGATAAGCAGAACCCTTGGAAGAAACCCACCTGAGTCCAGACGCACAAGTAATAGTCACTTACGGTGGGACGCCACGGAGGTGTCGTGGACGTGTGGATCTACTATTGTTTTGTGGCAGTTGGTAAATAACTGCAAATGTGAGGGGCTCTGTGGATGGCCCAAGCGTCTGTAGATCCCAGATGGAGGACCCTTAGTCTCCTAGGGGACACAGTGTAGGACGCAGGAATAACAGCCTGGAGTCTTAAGCACTACGGCGAGGTGAATCTGGCTGTTTCAGGACCACCCAAGGGTTCCAGGAAAGGGAATAAGGACAAAAAGCCGTGGGAGCAGAGAACACACGACCAGTCAGTCGTTTGGGTGGGACTACGAACAGGTCAGCTAAAGCTCTTCAAATACCGAGAGAGGAGTTCGGGGCACTTGGCAATTTTTGAAGATGCTGAGAGAATAAAAGATGAAGGCGTGCTAAAAAAAAAAGGGGTACAAAATAGTGGTAGAATTGAAGTATTGCTCATGGAACAAAAAAGCACAGCTCTGACACCAGGAGAAACGTAACGACCCTACATACAGCCTGATTTGGAGGTAACATCAAATGCCTGAACGAGTGTGGGGCCCAATGGCCCTCCTGTCCTCCCGCCCAACTTCACCTGAAATACAGGGAGGAAGGCAGAGGGGGTGTTGGCAAGAGTTGAGGCTCCACGGTTCCCTGTTCAACGGAAAGAAAATGAAGCCACTGCCTTTCAGATGTCACCAAGAAGATGCTCTCCAGCTCCGCGAGGGTCTTTTCAAAAGGCCCCCTCGTGGGCATAAACTGGAACCCCCAACTGCAGGGCTCAGCGCCTGGGCCCCCAGCTGGGCCATCTCGGTCACCAAGAGACTCCCAGCCATCTGGCCAGCCCCTCAGAGTTGGCCCACCTGGCTCACTCTCGCACCGCGAGGTATGGAGGTATGATGATGGGGTCGCAGCGCCACCTTGTGGCCACTCCTGAGAAGCCATATTCTTCACCTCTGGGATTTGCGAGCCCTCGGTGGGAATGGGGGTGTGCGTGGGGGGGGGGGGGGGTCTTCGCTTGTGGAAGCAAATGCTAGGGACAGACAGGATTTACAGTTGCTATATGATAGATCTATTAGAGTCAACTTAAAGCACCTGGCCCAGAGCCTGGCGCATGAAATGCTCGGCGCGTAGGAACTGCCATTAATAATATCATTATCATCGCCATGAATACCGTAGAAATAGTTGCGTCTCTTTAAAATTAATTGGGCCGTGGGAAAATGAAATTTTTGAAGGTAATTAAGAATCCATTCCCCCTTTAATTTCATTCAATAAACACGCACTAAATGTTTAATATATGCCCGCGCTGTGCCGCGTAACTGGGACAGCGTGAAGAAGGCATAAAAATGGCTGAGAGGTGGTCCCGGCTGTAACGCATTCCCAGTCTGCAGGAGAGACGGGCGTGCAAACAGGCAGCTCTCGCGTGCTAAACGCAGGCACAGCCAGGGTGCTGGCTACGGAAGCGTGCAAGTAGCAATGATTCATTTAGACACCGGTGGCTTGCCTTAACTCGGAATAGAATCGCGGTCCACAGCGTGATCCTGCACGGTCTGGCCCCGGCTGCCTCTGTCCAGGGCTCCCGGGATTCTCTCCAGAACCTGGGAGAGCCTCTGACCTTGAATGGGTGACGGGTCACTCCGTGGAGTTGCAGAATAGACAGGTCGGCGAGGGACGGGAGCACTTTTTCTGGAGTCAAGGTTCAAGCTGCGTGGCGCTGGGCAAGTTACTCAACCTCTCTGTGTCTTACTGCCCTCGTGGGAGCAAAGGAGGCTGTTAAACAACACCTGCCTGGCGGGGCTGTTGTGACGATTGAATGAGTTTATACAGGGCACTTAAAACTCTCCGTGGTTTTCCTCTTTTACTCCTCACGAGATCTGGGTCCAATTCTGTGGGCTTTGGGGCACTTTTCATTGTTAACGTTTGGCCCAACCCCATTTAAAGCTTTACTCATGAGGCGCTTGGGTGGCTCAGGTGGTTAAGCATCTGACTGTTGATTTCAGCGCAGGTCATGATCTCATGGTTCTTGAGATCGAGCCCTGTGTTGGGCTCTGTGCTGATAGTGTGGAGCCTATTGGGATTCTCTCTCTCTCCCTCTCTCTCTCTTTCAAAATAAATAACTAAATAACTAGGAACTGGGCGGGGGAAAGAGGAGTATCTGGTCAACTCCTTCTTTCTTCCCTCCTTGAATTTTCTCCTCCATCATCCTGTGTAACTCTAAATCCTAAAGAGGGCTCTCACTGGCCAGCGGCCTGGCCGCAAGAACAGAAGGAAAGAAGATTCCGCTCGTGTCACTGACTTTTAACCCTGGATGTGGTGTGGCGGAAGGAAAGGGAATGTGCCGGAATCTTCCTCATGCTGTGGCCTCTGTGACGGGAGGATCTTGGCACAGGAGCGTTCCCAGCTACCCCGGAAAGGCTCACCCCGTCCCCTCCCGACGCCTTCCCATGGAATGTCTCTGAAAGCGAGCTGTGCGGTCCTTTAGCCTTGGTTCACATCCCACCTCCTTCTCCAGGTTACTTCCTGCCCCGCGGCCTGAGACCATGGGATCCGCTCTGGCAGAGGTCACTCATCTATCACCCCTGCGGTATCGGTCCTAGATACAGTGCCTGGCACGTGTGGGTCTTCGTGGTATTTGTCGTATTTTTCCCTTCTCCAGAACAGGAAACAGATGGCATTCATATCTGTGACCACTGTCAGAGGTCCTTAAACAGAGCAATGAAGGGGACGCATGCGTCTTCCAAAAGGCACGTCAAGCGTCTTCCGGGGGGAGGAGGGACACGTCCCTGCTTAGGGCCTTGGTGCTCAGAGAGGCTCCTTGCCGGCTCTCTTGATAAACAGGCCTCGAAAAGTATGTTGGGGGGAAAATTCATCTCTTTGTGCCTTAATGAAGCAAAGCAAACTATGGGGGGTTATTAACACGAGACTTTTCCTGTCTCAGAGTTCCAGCTGAGGCCCCAAAGACGCAAATAGTGGGTGCCAAGTAGACCCACGCTGAGGTGCTGGGCCACACGTGCGGCCCCAGCAAAGGCACTGCTCAGATCTACTTGTGCTTCCGTCAGCCCATCAGTCTTCTCCAGGCTCTGCAGGACGAAGTCAAGGTTCACTTGTCGGGGGTGAGGGGATGAGAAGTGATGGGGTCTCTGAAGAGAGGCGTTGATATTCTGGGTGCGCTGCTCTCCACACATGGGCCAGACCAAGGAGGAAGAGCCTTCACAGCAGCCACCACCTTAAGACAGACAAAGGGCACAGGCTCTGGAAGAACTACTCAGGACACCAGATACAAGCTGGTCCTGAAGGCTGGCCAAGAGCGGGCCTCTTGGCTGAAAGAGTCTACAGTCAAGAGGCTAGTGGGGCACCCTGGGTGGCTCAGTGGGTTGAGCATCTGATTCTTGACTTCTGCTCAGGTCACGATCTTGAGGTTCATGAGATCGGACCCCATATCGGGGATGCCTGGGATTCTCTCTCTCCCTCTTGCATGTGCTTCTCCCTCCAAAAAATGAAAAATACGTACAAAATTTTAAAAAATTAAAAAAAAAAAAGAGGCTATGACCCAATAAAGAGGGCCCATCCATTGAGGGTGAGATAGAGAGCCTGTGACCAGTGAGTGGTCCAAATGGAAGCCTGGAGGAGGGAGATAGCCATGAACCTTCTCTTAAAAAAAAAAATTTAAGGGGCGCCTGGGTGGCGCAGTTGGTTAAGCGTCCGACTTCAGCCAGGTCACGATCTCGCGGTCTGTGAGTTCGAGCCCCGCGTCGGGCTCTGGGCTGATGGCTCAGAGCCTGGAGCCTGTTTCCGATTCTGTGTCTCCCTCTCTCTCTGCCCCTCCCCCGTTCATGTTCTGCCTCTCTCTCTGGTCCCAAAAATGAATAAACTTTGAAAAAAAAAATTAAAAAAAAAATTTTAATGTTTATTTCTGAGAGAGAGAGAGAGAGAAAGAGAGAAAGAGAGAGACAGAGAGACAGAGAGACAGAGCATGTGCAGGGGAGGGGCAGAGAAAGAAGGAGACACAGAATCCGAAGCAGGCTCCAGGCTCCGAGCTGTCAGCCCAGAGCCCCACTCAGGGCCAGAACCCACAAACCGCAAGATCGTGACCTGAGCTGAAGTCGGACGCCCAACCGACTGAGCCACCCAGGCACCCCATCGCCTCCACACTCAAGATAATGAACGTATCCATCACCCCCTTCTGCTCCTTTGGAAGCCATCCCTCCCATCCTCCCGACTTCCCTACAGAAGGAAAGGCAATCACTGATCTGCTTTCTGTCACTATGAATTGGTTTGTCTTTTCAAGTATTTTATAGAAACGGAATCATACAGTATGCACTCTCTTTATTTTGTCTGCCTTCTTTCCCTCAGCATAATTATTTTTAGATTCATCCGTGTGGCTTGTTGCTTGTGTATATCAATTGCTCACTCCTTTTTACGGTGGAGTGTCCTCCGGCGTATGAATGGCCCACAATCTGTGTCTTCGTTCATCTATTTAGGTTGTAGGTTGCAGAAATCTAACTATCTTCTGCTCCATTATTTTTAGAAATATCCTGTTGTCAGGTGTATGGCTTTTATAATCAGGGTATAAGCAAATTTTTGTTTTTAAATGAAAAGAAAGAAAAGAAGCTCAGCCATGAGGGCTTTCTGGCTGGGGTGGTGATCTCAGCAGATGGGTTGGGTTAGGGAGAGTGCCATCAGGCACAGAAACGTGTAGACAGAAGTGATTCATAAGCATCCGGCTGTGGTGGCTTCACCAGCTTTAGGGGGCTGCAGTGAGGGGGGGGATTGCTGAGGAACTCTACAAAGTGCCACGGGGAGAACACCATCTGTGCACACTTAAAACATCCTGTTGCAACAGTCCTGAGAGACCTATTCTGTTCTTCCTCTCCTCCCCGCCTCTGGCTCCCATACTGGAAGCTCCTACATTGCCTGCTTGGGGGTCGGTGGAGGTGAGGCGGGAATGAGAGATGGAGCGATCACAAGGCTTTCCCCCAGTGCTGATTTCTGGACCCGAAATAGGTCAAAGTGATGGAAGGAAAGTCTGGTGTTTATGTATTAGCCTAGACTGGGTTTTCTATGACCTGAAACTAACCAAATAACTTTTTTTTGTCCTTACTGCTGTCTAAGAGTGACCAGAAAGCTATGGCACTGACCCGAAGTGTTATCCAGGGGCAGAGAGCAGGTAAAAATGGAAAGACGTGAGAAAGAGGGAAGCTGTTTTCTGCTTGAGTCTAGCTCATTCAATAAACCGGTCACCAAATTCTGATTGAACGGCACCAGGAAGCCACAATTTCTTCCAGGAAGATCAACACGTGGGCATACACACACATGCTCAGACCCTTAAAGGGAAACTCGCTTTGCTGGAAGCCATCTCTTGAGACCCTCAAGGACTCAACAAAAGGCCATGGGCAAAGCTTCTTTGAATCTACTCTTATGACTGCGCATTCTGTGGAAGTTCAAGACTGTGCAGAACGTGGGAAAGGGTTCAGGTCATCCCCCACTGCTCACTTCCAAAGCTGGAATGGGCAAAGGGGATGCAAGGAACAGTCTTAGACTGGACTCGATTATGCACAAAATAGACCCTTGGTCTATGGTAGAATGGAAGATCCATACTCGGTCATCATCCCCATCTGGTGAGTCCCTGTTGATGCACATGACAATCAGAACTACATTTATGGAGCTTTTTAAAAAATTTTTTTTAATGTTTATTTTTGAGACAGAGAGAGACAGAGTATGAGCAGGGGAGGGGCAGAGAGAGAGGGAGACACAGAATCCGAAGCAGGCTCCAGGTTCTGAGCTGTCGGCACAGAGCCCAACATGGGGCTTGAACCCACGAACTGTGAGATCGTGACCTGAGCTGAAGTCGGACGCTCAGCCGACTGAGCCACCCAGGCGCCCCTACATTTGTTGAGTCTTGTCAACAATCTTTGCAACAGCCCTGTGAGAGGGCCCATTTTACAGATGGGGAAGCTGGTGCTCAGAAATGTTAAATTACGTGCCCGAGGTCCCACAGACAGAAACCAACAGGGATGGAATCAAACCCAGGAGTGTCTGACTCCAAATCCCAGAATCTTTCCACCATATAACACTTGCCACCGCGAGCTGTCATGGAGTGAGATGGGGAGTGTGGTTAGTGTCAAATTTTGAAATGCTGTCTCTTCTGAAATGCCAGATGGTCGTCACCAAGAGGAAAGGCCAGCAGCCTGTCTTCCACAATGTCTCATAAACAGGTGTTACTTACCTTGGGGAATTTACCACCAACCTGAGTCTGATCTCTGATCCTGGGATACAACAATCTGAAGAGGGATTCACCGCTCAGCAGAGACACTCAAACCTAGCACAGAACACGGATGTATAAAACCCAAATGCCAATTCCTTCATTCCTGGTAAGAAATTATTGACATTGAAGACCTAAAAACTTCAATTCCGTGGACTTAGTTCATCCTCACCTCACAGGTAAACTCCCAAAGCAGCCAAATCACAACCTGAAAGTTTCTGGAGAGCCTGGAATCAGAACAAGGGGAATTTAATAATCTGCTGCTTAAGGCATCCAGCTGAGATTGCCGGATGTTTCCATTTCACAAGATGCCTGGCCCTGCCAATGGGACCAGGGATATTTAAAGTGTGTGGGCTCCACTGTCGGCCCGCATGGAACCAGCACTCTTCCAGACTCCCTCTTCGTAGGCTGGACCCTGCCATCATCTGGTGCTTTCATTTCTTTTCACTTTCAGTGAGAACCAGTCCTTCCGTCGATGGATACATCCTTTCTTTATGGTAATGCATTCGTCTGGCGACCATGGAGGCTTGTCCACCTGGGAACTGTGCCTCTCCTTCAGCTGACTTTGCATATCTTTTCTGGGATCCACTGTGTTAGCCCACAGCTTCGCTCCCAAAGGGCAGTCTTACTTCCTTCATTTGCAAATCTGGAAAGGCAGGTGTCTGCTCTACTCGAGGAAGGATCACGGAGGGACAGGTGGGGACTGTCTCTGTCCATGAAGGATTTTCCATTCTGGAATGTTAGGCTCTTAAGACACAGAGCTCGTTTGAATTAAAGCACATATAACCATTGGGTGCAAAGGACCCACAAAGGAAGGATGAGTCTGAACTCCCAAATGCTTCATAAGGGTTTGGGTCTATGCGAGGGGCTTCCAATTGGCATGGCAATCCCATGAAGTAGCATTTAGTGCTCCCGTGTTACAGATGAGAGAATGGAAACTGACACAACTTTTCCTAGTTTCAGGAAAGCTGGGATTTCCACACCGGCCTGTCTGAATCTGAGATTCCACCCAGAACTCAAGAGTCCAAAAAAAAAAAGTAAAAATGTGTGTGGTGATGTTTTGTGAGCTGCCATTGAGGCTACATGGGTAACTGTGTCTAAAACTGGAAAAGGAAAGGAAGGCTTGAAAGGGACCAAACTTCCCAATTAGCAGACTGCTTTTTCAGCTAAAACAAGAGTAACTTTCTAGAATGTTTTTGTCCAGAGTCTCTGATATCTGAACTGGTGGCATTTCCATAAGGGCATCCTTTAAATTCAGCCAGGTTGAGTCTTCCTACTATAAACCGGCATAGCACCTCCTTCGCTTAACTCCATCCTGAATGACTAGGGTGATGAGGTCAAAAGCTTCCAAGTTCCTCCAAACGTGAAAGAAAAAAACTGTCCCCATGAGAAGCCCATGACTATAGTTATAGCCAGGCACAGAGGTTACCCACGCTTGTAGACAGCAAATCCTTCAAAGAAATAATAAGCTGCTCAAAGGGACAGGGACAAAGCTTGTTCTAGGTCAGGGCCAGGAAGCAGTCCATTGGGAATTCTCCAATACCCCCCACCCCTCAGTCCCTGAAGATGTGTCCTGACAGCTCTGGCGTGGTGGCCCCAAACATATCCCATACTTGGCTCTCTGACCCTTGTCGTTTTAGGTTGCAAGAAAAGAAAGACGGAAAGGAACGCTGGGGGAGTTGACACTCCCAGAGATAAAAAGACCCAATAAATGGTGGTGAGAGGGGCAGGGGGGAGAAGCAAGAGAAGCTTATGGGTTGCCATCACGGCACAATGCTTCATTCAGATGCCTGGCACCAGGTCACTTCTGCAGCCAAGACTCACTGAGAGCTCCCTCTCTTAGAAGAATTCCTAGGATATTCAGTTTGTGTTTCCGGGCCATGATAGGGAAGGAAAGAGGAAGGGGAAGAGAAGAAAACAGGTGTGGATCAAGTTTTTGAAAAAAACATTTGATTTCATTTAATCCCCCAAACAATACTATTATCATCTGCATTCTCTGGAGGAGGAGACTGCGGGGAACAGGAGTGAAATATATACCCAAGTCCTAGACGTCGAAAGATGGAGCTCGGCCCCGGATGACTGGAAAGTCCATTTCCTTCCACTGAGATATGCATTTAGGTCTTAAGGTACCAAACAGAGAAGGGAAACTTCCAAGTTTACTGATTTAACCCTGAATTTTCCTAAGCCACGTGAATGTTTAAAGAATGCTGTACGTCGATATTTCGTCCACTCTCCCACTCTTCGGTCAAGCTACATGAGGTGGGCAGAATGATGGGCCCCCCAGTGATGCCCGTGCCCTAATCCCTAGAACCTGTGAATTGTTAGGGTTACATGGAAAAGGGGAGTTAAGGTGACAGATGGAATTGAGGTTGCTAGCCAGCCGGCCTTAAGATGAGGACAGTAGCCCGAATTATCCAGGTGGCCCAATGTAATCAGCAGAGGACTAAGAGTGACAGCTGGACAGAGTCAGAAAAAGAGGTGTGAGAGCAGACCGGGAGCAGAAAGCAACTGTGCTGCTGGTCTGAAGATGGAGGAGGGGGCCATGTGACAGAGAATGTGGACAGGGAGAGATAATGGAAAAGGGCAAGGAAGTGGATTTCCCTCTGGAACCACCAGAAGGAATGCAATCCAGCTGACCTCTTGATTTCACGGCAGTGAGACCAAGGTCGGACTTCCCACCTACAGAACTGCAAGGAAAAAAATGTATACTGTTTTAGGCCACTAAGTCTGTGTTAATTTTTTTCCCAGCAGCAACAGAAAATCAATATGGCGCATGAAAACCAATATGGCGCATTATGCAACGAGGTGCTAGCTTTCGTGGTGCAGGAGAGCAGTGGAAGGCCATGAATCTTACAAGCAGAAAGAGGCTCAAATCCCTGCCTGACCATGTCCACCTGAGATAGCCTGATTCGTTCATCTCACCCACAGCAGGATGACCTTGCCAAAGCAAATGAAAATGGCCAAGTCTTC